>NC_051184.2:8041569-8387819 GCF_013339695.2 Rhipicephalus sanguineus
GCTTTTCTCTGGCGTGATTGACGTAAATGACCCTGTATCCAGAAAAAAAAAGCAAATACGTAAATGTCTCTTTCGATTTGTAATGTTATCGCGGAGGCAGCGCAGTGTAAAACACGATTGAAGTATAGCGGGAAACTGATAACTACTCTAAAAATTCACCAGCGGATTTGCACGGAACGGGCAGTCAAAGCTAAAAAAAAAATTGCTGGTTCATCCTTCGCCATCAAAAGCGTTCATGGGCTATAAGCGAACAAAAAGACTGAAGCAGAGATTTATTGCGATGTTTTCAGGAATGCCCCAAATACATTTCCCAAAGGTTACTCGTGACGCAAATTTACTGAGAAGTACAGCAGTAAATATACCCAACAAGTATTTTTAATACCCAGTTCTTCTCGCACGAACGGCATCAGGCATCGTTGGAACATTAAATAAATTATTATAATAAGCAATAAACTATATTTTTATTACCTTAATGCCCCGGGCCACTGGCACATTTTACGACCTCTATGCATCAAAATTCTCGCAGTCCCTTGTGTTGATTCCCAAGAGTTTGCTTTTTGAATAACCCGCTCCTTTGTTCTATTCAGTGAAAGAGCCACGCACGCATTAAAAAGTGTCGTAAAAACGAAGCTCAGGTTTTTGTTCAGCAGACCCGTAGTACTTGCAGACCTCACAAACGGCACCTCACACGCGCAGTCTTTGTTCGGGTCTCGTCTCGCATTAGCAGTCGCTCGGGGTCGAGCCCAAGCTCACGCTCCAAATGCCAGGCCGGTACACAACGCAAGGGCCGCGCGGGGCCGGCTACGTCGTGGCACATCGCGACAGGGTTTCGTATTAAGCGAAGACGCAGCGTCCGGAAGAAAAGCCGATGCTGCGCGACTACACGTGCAGATGCTGTTTACGAATTCCCTCCTCCTGCAACAACTGCTTTTGATGAGCAGCAGCACCGCGCGGAACTATTCATCAGGCTAATTAAAACATGACGCTGTCTTTAATTAAACCGGGACTCGCTTCTGCCCCCCCCCCCCTTCCTCCCGTTTCCCATGCTTCTCCCCGCGCTTCGGTTCGGCAGGCAATCTCTCATATTGCTGCAAGGTCACCACGAGCGAGCGTGCCTATCCAAAAAAGCGAGCGCAAGGACAAAAGAGGCAAAAGTGAGATGGCTGGCGGTTTCATTAATCACGCTAATGTGGCTGTCATCCCGGTTGTTCGGCGGCGCTGCACGCGGGGACGCCTCCAGCGGGCCGACACTTGACCGCTGTCGCGACAGGTTCGTGATTTTTGCCGAGGAGATGAACGGCAAGCGGCCGCCGTGCGCTGCGTCGTGAGCGTGCGCGAGAATGACACAGTGGATAAGCGTTGTCGCAGCAGCCCGACACTCGAAACACGTGGCGCGCGTGGCAATTGCGCAAGCGCTGCGTATGGATGGCGCAGCCTAGATCTTGTGTGTGTGTGTGTACAGCTCCAACGAAGGGAATTGCGAAACTTTGTGCACATAGCTTCGATTATCCGTCGTGTGCCGTCTTATTTGACATCACTTCACCTCCCTTCGCGGTCAGCTTTGAGTGACATACCAGGCATATGTGGCTTGGCTAAACGTGCGCAGCTTTTAGCGTACTTCATATACTTCCGCTCACACCACCCCTCGCTCTCTTCGCACCTCTCTCCTCCCGTCTTTCTTTACCCTTTCCCTTCTCCACGCAGAGTAGCAAGTCAGCATCTGCCTTTCAATGAAGGGTTCTCTCTCTCTCTCTTTCTCTCCCTTCCTCTCTTTCACCCCATGCGCCCCAGAGAGAGAGAGAGAAATGCTTTAATGCAATGCTGACGATGTTAGCCTGGCTCTGGCGTGTTACTCCAGGTGCCGGGTGATGATTGTGATATATACACTGATAAACACATAACAGCACATACAGCCACACACATATATATAGATTACACTAGCGAATTAATCTTGGCACTACATTGCGTTGTATTTATTATGGAGTAATAAACGTTGCGGGCTTACGTGCGTGCGAGCGTCGGAGCTACAATGTGCCGAGACATCCCGCACCTGTCCCTCAACTCTCCTTAACGCTGGCCGCATTAAGATTCCGTCGGTGTCTGAGCAGAAGGGAATGCGTGAGCGAGAAGAAGAAAGAAAAAAGGGCACCGCGTCAACCGGGACGGGCGCCCCGCTGACAAGCCCGTCTTTTTAGAGAGTGATTGTGTGCGCGCCGCGTCACGCCAGGTCCCCGATTGGCCCCTTACGTGCCTTGCAAGCGTCTACTCCACTGGCCTGCTTCGCTGCCCGGCCGGCCGAGCGAGCGAGCCTTCGCTCGAACGGGCGCGCAAAGTAAAGCGTTTTAAACCTTAGTGAAAAACGAGCGTTCTTGCAGTGGCGCCCTCGATGTGGGGGCTGCTTCTTCGCCAATTCACACACACACACAATGCAACGGGAAACGTGCCCTGGCCTCGAGTGCGGCATAAGCGGAGAGGTGGCAGGCGACAGGGTCCCGAAACTCTCGAAGGGCTGTACGGTTTCGGGGCGAGCATTGATTCGCACTGCAAAAAGGAAAGTCAACAGGGGAAAGGCAGTTACGAAAGGGCCCTGGCTGCTGCATCGACCGGCCAGCCCTGTAAAGCGGCCTTTCCCTGCACGCCAGGGGCGCTGCCCCGGGAAAGGATGCCGGCAAGCGCTTTGGGACGCTGACGAACGAGCGACCTGGCTTCGAGCTCGGCTTTAAGGCCACATAGGCGGGGCCATGTCTATAAAGAGGAACAACGAAGGGCTAGACCCCGTCAGTGTCACGAAAGACGGCCGCCCGACTGGTTCTCGTTGGAAAGCTCGTCGCGAAAGGAAAGGCTGAGCTTTTTGGGCTTAAGCTTCACCTGTACCTGCCTTACAGTCGGACTGCTTCGGAGAGCGATTGTCGCTTGACCCACGGCGTCGCTGGCTAGCTTTTGACGCCGTTCTCCTCAGAAGATTTGTCGTCCAGTCCGCTGTCCACTGGTCCAGTTACGAACGTCGCACCAAAGCACTGTCCTCTAGAAGATTTTTTTGTTTCTTTCTTGAATACGCAGTTCAAACTGTCGGAGCTACAAAGAAACGGCATTCAGACAAAGATACCGATGTTAGTCTAAACCGGACGCATAAGCGACGTTTGTTTACGCTACGCTACTTCTTAGCAGTTGATAGAATGTCACGGATTCCCTAGGCAGTTGTCATGAATGCCCTGATTGCAATTCCAGTTATAGATAATAGTGCCATAGCGTTGAATTTGTTTTAAATGCGAGGCATTTCTTAGCGAACCTTTGGCACTTTGACCGTTTCTATCCACTTATCTATCTAGCCGCCTACGTCTAGGTGCTCTCATGGTCACCTCCTTAACTTGGTGTAGACCAAAATTTGCATGGGAGGGTAAGAGGATTCGACGGATATGACTGTCGGCTCATGACATGAATAACGTGAAAATTCTGTCGCGTACGTCGTCAGACCCTTTCCTCCAGACACGTGTGGCACATACCCGTTCACCATGGGCAGCGGTGTACGGGTATGCGCCACTTTATCTACCCAGGAGCTTTATCTACCCAGGAACGGCGAGAACAGACACTGGTAATTTAAATGCGAGAGCGTTAAGCAAAACCGACATCGGCAGCGTTGACCCGACGAATGAAAATAATAAAACTTAGGATCCCAGCAGGACTAGAACCAAAGCATTCTGCGTGGCAATCTGGTATTCTGCCACACAGCCACGCCAGATATATAAACAAGTTTGGATAAACAGTGTATATGCAGGCGTAATGTCGGTGCAACGTAAATTGTCGTTGTGGTGCTGGCTATCTAATTTTACAAGAAAGCAATAAACACTACATATGCACTCCTACGATACAGGCGTCATATCAGATTAACGTCTGTGGTTCCAGTGTTCGCTGCGCTTTTATAGTAATCTAATAAACATTACATTTGTATTTCTATGATTCAGCAATCTATATAGAAGCATTGCTCGACCCCGGAGGAATACATTAACGAAAGTTACGTATGGTGAAGGAAAAATTTTTTTTTTCACTCGTGAACAAGGCTCCCGTGTGGGAGCCGAAACGTCTTTGCTGTGTGTTTTAATTTTCATTTTGGTCGGCGCAGCGCCTCGAGGTTTTTACCTTCACCATGTATCATCCCGACCAGACGGGCTTCCGTCAAACATTAAACTTCAAAGTTACGTATGATGTTCACATGACTGGACCAGAAAGTGCACTTAGTTTCGATAATACTGACGTATGTACTCTAACGTGACTGCTGACGTTACGTTAGAACATAAGTTACCCTTTAAGCGCTAGTGTTGTCGACGTGCCTGGTAAACCCACTCTGTGCACACATCTACTACACTTACAAAAACGCGTCGACCCACCTCGTCTTGGCTTGGCTCAAAGCCATAAAATACAGCATAGAAGTACTCGCTGACTGCTTCGCATGAAACCGGTTCCCACAACACGTGGGATCTGCCGAATTCTTTTTGGCACCTTAGTAACGTCTCCTTCACAGGGCCGACGCCATAGTTTGATATATATGTTACAATTGTTCCGTTTAATCTTATATAATTTGTTGAACCGCTGACTAGCGCGTATCGCCGAGAAGGAAGGGTTCTTGACGCCTTGTCAGGTACTGGCACGCCTTGAGGTCAATCACCTTGACAACTATGCATTCGTTATCAAGATAATCTTGTATTATATTATATTATATTATATTATATTATATTATATTATATTATATTATATTATATTATATTATATTATATTATATTATATTATATTATATTATATTATATTATATTATATTATATTATATTATATTATATTATATTATATTATATTATATTATATTATATTATATTATATTATATTATATTATATTTTTATATTTCACTGCAATGATTTCGTTTTATTGTTTCCATGTAGAAAATTGTTCTGGATGACTATATTTCCGCGGACGATTGATCGCTTAGAGTAACAGTTTTAGACGCCAATGTCGCACAGTGTTGCTCTGACTGCCAGCATTCATTCCGCTAGACGCCGGAAAGCTCAAATCTCGCCACCATTCAGATAGAGAAAGGTTTCTGAGGTGGGCGCATCAGTTCGTGGACAATCAATAACTGCACTAACGGGCACTATTGCATCAATGGCGAAGGCCTTCCAGAGCGTGGTAGACAAGACAGGTGGTTCCGACGTGTCGAGCCGCGCCGTGTGAAACACGGAGACAATCGCGCAGTGTTCGCCGAATATTGCCCGTATAGCGTCTCGTACGTTAGCAACTGCGCTCGGGTCTCGATAACATGGCGTTTGTGATTCGAAATAATGGCTTTTAGGTTCCAAACACGGAAACCAACTCCAGCAGAGCGCGGGTTCTCTGGGAAAGAGCCGCCTGGCGACAGCCGTTTCCTGGAGAGCGAAACAAATGGGGGGCATTTGAAACGTTATACACTATGGCAGAGCGAAAGAAACAAGGGACGCATACAGACAGGACAAGCGATGTTTTCAGCATTTGTCCTGTCTATATGTGTCCTTTTTCTTTCTTTCGCGCTACGATAATGAATAACCAACTAGCCCGTATATCTTCTCTAACTGCGGGTCATTACAGATTTAAAACGCGAGAAAGAACAGTAGGCAGCGCGCGAGATTGCATACTAAAAGTTGTGTTACTAATATCAAAGCTGATCTACAAGTAAAAGAAATTGTGTGGACTTCACTGAACGGGAACTGTGCAAGATATGTGTGTCGTTATACGGCAGTAAGCGCGGTGTCTTTGTTTTTGTTGATTGAAGGCAATATGCGCATGAATACATATAAGCGTACTGTGTGAGTGACATTCCACACATGACCCGCTAGGGTGGTCTAGTAGTTATGGTGCTCGACTGCTGAGCCGAAGGTCGCAGGATCGGATCCCGGCCGCTGCAGCCGCAGTTTCGATGGAGGCGAAAACGCTCGAGGCCTGTGAACTTAGGTTCAGGTGTACGTTAAAAAGAAGCCCCGGTGGTCGAAATTTCCGGAGCCCTCCACCACGGCGTCCCTCACATTCATATCGTGGTTTTGGGAAACGTTAAATCCCTACAATAAAAAAAATACATTCCATACACGAATCGGCTTCGTCTTCACTTTCATTTAGACGTGTATCGTGTGTTGCTTCTTGAATATGTTTTCTTCTTGTAAAGTGTAGTTAGTGATAAAGTCAGGCGTGCGCGTGTTCATGTGTAGTTTTTGTTGCAATTATTATTTTTTATTTTTTAAAGCAAATTTATTTTTTATAATGAATTTAATTAGAATGTAGCCGCAGTTTTACTGCTTCCAATCTCTCCAAAAAAAGATGGACGTTGGTTAAGATTAATATTGTTGTAAAAATAAGAAAACCGAGGAAGAAAATGAGTGAATGACACTGCAGAGCCGAAGACTCTCACAGGAACAGTGACGCCTTGTATAGAAGATGACTCACAGCATAGAAGTGCACTGAACAATGCCGCCGAGCCGAACAGCACAGCACACCGGTGCGGCCGCTGATAGGCGTATGGACCTCTAGTTTTGGGGCGTCTACGTGAAGCAGGGCACGTCTCAGCGAAGCCGTCTTCGATTTTGCCCGACTCTCTGTAGAAGAGCCGCTCGATCTTCGCCCTGGGCACTCGCTTATTGGCAGCAGCGCGGCACGAGAACTCGCCGGCTCCCGCCGCCGCCGACGCCTCGCCTCCCTAATCCTCCCGCCTCGCGTTCTCCTACACCCCGCGCGCATCGGTTTCCACTCCTTTTCTCGGAGAGAAAGAGAGGCCGTGCGCAAACACGAGCGCCGCGGCTAGAATGCCGCAAGCTCCCGAGGCGGCGAACAGAACGCGCCGCCGACGCCGTGGGAATAAGAGCGATCGAGCGAGGCCCGGCAGCGGATAATTGCCTTCCCCCGCGGCGTCTATGCGCGCCGAGAGCCGCATCCGCCGATCTCGAGCACGAGATTCTGTCGCCGCCGCCTCAAGTTCAAGAGTCGTAAGCCCTCAACAACCGCGGCGCACTCCGCGCGCGAGAAGTCATCGACACGTGTTTCGAGGGCGCAGAAGTTTCTGGCGAGTTAGCGGGAATCGCGCACGGAGTCGTGACCTCCGGGAGGAGTCGCGTCGAGTGAACGTGTTGAGGCTGCGTCGATAGTGTAGTTTCTCAAATTGCATTTAATGTTAGTAAGCATCTTCGAGTAAATATTGGGTGCATTGCATTTAACTCTAGGCCTTTTTCTCGGTGTTCGGGCTGCTGGAGTGTATATAGGAGATCTTGGTGCTTTTATCACCCGCCACGGTGGTCTGGTGGCTATGGTGCTCAACTGCTGACAAGGAGGTCAAGGGATCGAATCCCCGCCGCGGCGGCTGCATTTCGATGAAGGCGAAATGCTAGAGGCCCGTGTACTTAGATATAGGCGCACGTTAAAGAACACCAGATGGTCGAAATTTCCCGAGCCCTCCAGTACGGCGTCTCTCATAATCATATCGTTGTTTTGTGACATGAAACCCAAGCAATTATTTCAGTGCCTTTATCGGAGCCGGCCACTCCTGCTCCTATGGCAAACGAAATCAAAGGCATAATGAAAGATTGAAATGGTTGCGAAGCAGAGACTACAGTCGAGCAAACAAAACATTCGCGAAGTTCCGCGCACATGTAAATGAGGCACTGAATGGATTTGCACAGCTCCGTAAAGGATGTAAAGTGCGCGAAAGAGAGTGCAGACTCGCACTTCTCCACACGAGCAACATTACAAGATCAGGTGTGGTGCTTATAAGCACTATGCTACTGAGCACGTGGTCGTAGGTTCGACTACCGATCACGGTGGATGCGTTACAGTATGTGACGTAAAGATAAGAACGCTTCCTGTTCCGATGCATAGCATGCTCGTTATATGCACAGAAGACCAGAGCCCGTATTCACAAAAACGCCTTACGCTAAATATTTTCGTAAGAGAATATTTCAGCCAATCGGGATGCGGGACATCTGCTGACCAACGGGAGAACGCACTTACCGCCAAGAGAAGTTTTGTGAATTTAGCCGCAGTTGGCGAACTCTTTCCCCATGTTGTCTATATTGTTTTGAGAAGTCCAACTGCTCCGCACGTACTCGTCATTCCGACTTATTTGCTGCCGCAGCAGGCTCGCACTTGTAACTTCGCTACTGAGCTAGAGGATTCGGGTTCGATTGCCGGCCATTGCGGCCGCATTTCATTAAACGCGCAGTGCGCAGTCACCCGTGTACTTAAGTTTAGGTGCACGTGAGAAAACCCCATGTGGTTCATAGTAAACCGAAGTCCCCATTACGGCGTGCCTCATATTCTTATCATGAATTCGACATGTAAAAATCCTTCTTTTACATTGAAATAAAAAATAAACGAAGGAGTTGTTGTCCCCATTTTTCGGCGACGGCTGTCCATTTCCACTTGGTTCTTATGACAAAAAATTAAAAAAAGAGACAACAAGAATGTATATACACATATACAGTCCTGCATTTGGCGAGTTCAAAAGTGTTCGTTTAAACAGAGCGCACATACAAGCGCGGGGCACAATTTCGTTGTGGTTCGCTCAATACTCATCACAAATATTACGGTCTTCAAAAAAAAAAGAAGAAAGAAAAATAAACTTGAAGCGTTTTCATTGCTTTGTGATTTATCCCTGATGGCCATGGGCCTAGTATTTTCGCCAATGAGAACGTTCGCACTGAGTCCAGCAAAGCGGAGTTCCTGTTTGGGCCGCTGTCTATGTGTGATGGGCCACGCGTGCTGCCGAAGCGACATTATCCAGTAAAACAAGGCGTAGAGGAGATTTGTCGTAAAGCGGTCTGTATGCATGCCGTTCACGTGCGAAACGCAGTCGCTGCTACATAGTCCAAACACTCCCACGGACCATGTCTCGATATTACATTTTTTTTCCTCTTTCTCTCTAAGCCTAACGAGCGCACGCCGTGGCCGAAAATAACTCGCGGGCGCTCGGCACAACAGCAAGATCCCCCAAAAGAGAACGTTTTCTTTCTTTCTCTTTATCGACGCTAATGTGAAAGTAATACTCTTACCAGCATAGTCTCCCCGCTAATCTGTTCATTGCCACAGAAGCGCAGCCCGAGTTGCCCGTAATGGCTAGCCGTCGCCATCAAAACGAGCCACTAACAGATATTTTATAGGAGCCGCCGTTTTGACGTCAACAATGAGCGAGCGCCGCCATTGGCAAAAGCAATAAAGGGACGGCTGCTGCTGCACACGATGTTGCGCGGCGCATTCCGAAAACGGAAAGCGTCTCCCCTAACGACACGTGCGAGTCCTTTCATCTTCCCTGCTTCTCGTGGGAGCCCGAGGAGTTCTTTTAATGTCGCAACACCCGCCGCCGCTCTTCAAGACGACTGCTCGACATCGAAAGCCGTGCATTACCTGCTTAGCTCCCGAGAAGGGGACCGCATACGGCTTGACGACAGCGTGGCTTGGCTTGGCTATAAGCACGCCATTCTCGATAAATTCGTTTCTCTCTCTCTCTCTTTATCTCGTTCTCTTTGAGAAGTAATGTCTCTCTAATAAAAGCTCACTCACCGACTTTTGCTTTATCATTTTGTTGTGACGGAGTTTAAAGCTCTACGAATTAGCGTCCATTTGTACCAATCTGTGGCTTGGAAAAAGAAAATCAATTAACTAAAACCTTTCCTGTCATACCTTTAGATGACAGACGCGGGCTCTACGCGTTTCGGTTTTAATATATTTGATTTTTTTATGTGCAACAGCATATTTACTGTACTTCTTCCAACCTTCCACGACTTACGAACGAGTGGCGGTGTTCTGGCCTACCGTATTGACTCGCACACTACCAGCAACTGATAATACCAGCCAGTGTTGGCTATAGTTATAGCTAGCCTTGGTAATGATGGCTAAATATAGCTAAATCGTTGCCAGTGTTGGCTAATAATTAGTAAATGATCTCTTATTCCAGCTAAAGTAAGCTAAACTATATATGGTACATCTCGTATAATATGGGCCAATGTCAGTTTGTGTACGGTGCCCGCTGTTAGAACAGCAACAATGTGTTGTTTTCAACTGCAGTCCAAGGATGCTTTCTTATATACGCACTTATTCAACACGTACTGAGTCTCTTTTTTTTTTGCCCCGTTTCTGCGTATTGGACTCAAAAATCAAATCTGCCACTGAAAGCCTGGGATTTGCGATGCTACAACATTTGTCAATTACGGACGCTACAACGCTGACGGAGAAGCGCGCATCAAAGGCACCGAACCGGTGCCTTTGACACAGACGTGCCAACTGCATTTGCATATTCAACTAAACTAAAGCTGCGTTATGAACGCACGCTCGCTGCCACGGCCTCCACTATATGCACACGAGAGAGAAAAAGGTTATTGCTTCGTTTAGAGATGGAGCTATAGGTACAAATATGCACGCATGCGCGTATTTTTCGGACATTATGAAAAAAACGTTTGAGTTGAGAGATTCGAGGTTTGCGTATAACTTACGCCCCCCGCATCGTGTCGGTGCTTTCTAAATGAATAGCGTAGCACCCGGTGATGCGCATTCTTTAGAAGTAGATTGGAGAGAGCGCTGTATCTTTAAAGAGTATTGGTGCAGTCGCATCTCGCACTAAGTTTCCCTTGATGCACTTTTTTTTGCGATGGCAAATATACGGACGCTCTCAGCTGGTTTTTGCCGTCGCCGTCATGTCCCGGATATGTATATGTATGTATATATAAATGAAAGACACAAAGCAAAATAAATTAGAAGAAAAAAATTGGCCGCGTATCTGCGTGCTTCGCTGCGTGCTTCGCAGCGACGATAGAAGAGTCGCTGCGTGAGATATGAACGCCATCTGGCAATACGTCGGGAAACGTGAATGCTGTGTTTGCGGGCTGGTAGTCCCGGCGCAGCAGCAGGCGAAGACCGGCGGTGACCAACGCGACCGGCGGGGACGCCAGCCAGCCCGAACACGCGGTTGGGCGCGAAGCGCCGAAGCAGAAGAAACGTCCGCACTCAACGAGTACTCTCCACACACTCTTTTATATTCACGTCGCCTGGGTAAAGCAGGAATGCCAGAGCAGCGCCCCATGGCATTCGTACAGTGCAATACTGAACCGAAACCGAAACACAACAATGAGCTCGTGCCGAGGGCACGGAGGAAGCCAAGTTTCGGCGCAGTCGCATTTTCAGCGCAGCTTAAGAATCTAGGGTCTCTATAATTACGTATCTATGTATTTTCTATTAAAGGAATACACCACCTAATACTTACCTAGTGATGTTGCGCCTCAGATATGCGTAATGTTTGCTTTTTGATCAACAATGTACACAAGTATGAACCTAGTCAGCCGTTCACGATGGCTGGCCCTTGCGCAAGTGGTTCAACTTTGGTCGAGTGGCTGAATCGAGGGACGTGCCGACAAACAGAAAGACAGACAGAAAGACAGACCAAAATTTCTGCGTTTAAGTTCCCCAAGAAAGAATATCGTCTTTAAAATTCACAGCATATCCACGGGTGAATGATGAAAAGCTTGGGCGAAGCTCCTGAAGCAATCATGGTTACATCGTGAAATCTTCAGTGGTTTCGCCCAGCAGTAATCAAAGCGATAGCCCAGTACATCATCAAAGACGTGACAGACACTGTATATGTTTATACAAGAAATTTTATTAATCGTAAGTTGTAGCTAGACGTGGCTTCCGTTCCCCCTTGATTGTAACGGCTTTATGGTCGGTGAAGTGATGGATCGTAGTGGGATGTTTGCAAAGACGAAGTAGTGGGCAGTTTGCAAAGGTAGTTACGCCGGACAACGGAGCTGTGACAAGGTTAGACTAAGAGGAGCTTCGCCCCTAAAAAATTCGAAGCGCTCCATCGGGATTCGAACCTGCGACCTCTCGCTCCGCATCGCGCCGCTTTAAACAACTCTACCACGCTCCACAGGGGGGCACGTGCCCGGTGTGCTACTTCCTAGCTACGCCACTAGCTGCAGGGGACTTGTCTTTAGAGGCAGTTGCTGCCTTGAAGATGACAAGTCTACATTTTAGAAACGCTGGCTCCAGCGATATTCACTGTTGAGGCATTTTTTTGTCTCTCAAGGCTAGATCTTCCCCTAAACTTCTGTGTAAGTTGGACACCTACAACCTTGTTGCTCGTCGGAAACACATTTTGTGTTTCTTCTCTCTAAAAACAAGAACTAAAAACGGACATTATCGCCGTTCTTTTTTTTGTTGTTGTTGTTCTTGCTAGTAAAACAGAAAAACTAGAGATGGCGGAGACGGAGGCATAGAACTTGTTATAACTTTGAAACCGAGTGCATTTTGAGCAATCGTCGTAATGAGTAAGTTACATTGCTTGGAGACGAAAAAAAAAAAAAAAAGAAGCGAGTTAGCGATCTTTTTTTTTTTTTAGAGTTGCTCTATGCAGCAATTACCACCTGGCGCGGTAGCTTAGTGGCCAAGGTGTCACGCTGCTATGCTAGAGGACGCAGGTTCGATTCCAAGCTACGGTAGCATCATTTCGAATTACGCGAATTGTAAAAACACCCGTTTACTTATATTCAGGTGGACGTCAAAGAACCACGGCTGGTAAATATTCATCCGGTTTCCCCCACCCTCCCACAACCACAACTATGGCGTGCCTCGTAATGATGTCGGGATTCTGGCACTTAAAACCCGAAAATTTATTCTTTATATGCAGATTACCTGATAAAGCAGCGCTAGATCAAGCATACGCCAATGAGCCGCTGTGACCAATACAGCGTTATCGAGCCTACTACATGTTAGTTCAAATTACGCCACTCAGTTCAAATTAAGACGCGTCAGTACGTTGCCCCGTGTTCGAATAAAAAAATTATTCGCCGGAATCGAAATGAACCTATTAGCCGACGTTGGACACTTTGGAGATGCGTAATCCTCGGATCGACGTGCGCGCGAGATCAGATGTCTCTCAGTCGGCCTTTCGATGAGCAGCGGCTTAAAGGGTAGCGAATGAATCGAGTGGCTCCGAGACGGACCTTCAACTTTACATACGGGAGAGTAACATGTCATCGACACGGACAAATCCTTAACAAAGGCGGGACGGGCTGTGAGAAATTGCGGAAGAATAAAAAATACGATACGCGCCAATGGTTCTTAAGACTTCTTCGCTTTAGGTTCAGGCTTCTTTTCAGCTAAGCCTCCTGAATAAAAGATGTCGACGGCGGAATAACGGCGCTATTGACGGCCTCAAAGGCAATGAGACCCCTCCCGTAATTTCTGGCATTGCTCGAACTCTGCAGCTTGTGCTTAGTTACAGCTCAGGAGAAAAGGTGCGCGCGCACACACACAAAAAGGCGCTGTTCATTATCACGCCAAGTAATCGATTCTCAGGAAGAAAGAAGGTCATCACCGAAGCACAAAAGTTGAAGTCCTGAGAGAGAGAAAAAAAGAAAAGATGGCTCAGAGCACTCAGGCCGTCTTCGGACACTCGTTTCTGCTCAGAAACAGGAAAAAAGAAGAGATCGAAAAGGCCGGGCAACAGCGCTTTCATGCTTTTATGTACTCTAAGCAAATACGAAAGATATTCCATTGTGTTTCCTCACTATCTATCTATCTATCTATCTATCTATCTATCTATCTATCTATCTATCTATCTATCTATCTATCTATCTATCTATCTATCTATCTATCTATCTATCTATCTATCTATCTATCTACCTATCTACCTATCTACCTATCTATCTATCTATCTATCTATCTATCTATCTATCTATCTATCTATCTATCTATCTATCTATCTATCTATCTATCTATCTATCTATCTATCTATCTTTGTGCCATGTTCAAAGAGGCAGCTTGCCGCTGCTTTTGCACAAACCCCTGGACGACGCAACGCCGATCGGCCTGCCGTTCGTGGGGCAGCGGCGAGTAAGGCGAAACCATTCGACGAAGCGCGCCCCACTCCGGGGACGACGACGTGCTTCGGGTGACCCGTAATTACGAAGGGCGCCAGCAGCCTCTCGGTGTCTCGCGATCAAGAGAGCTTCGTGAACAACGGCGATCACGGATACCCGCACGACACCGCAGCAAGCGCTCGCGAGAGTGGGAGAGCTCGTGGCGTATACATACAACGAGAGACGTACTACTCCGAACGCTCACGCACGCACAGTCGTCGTCTTCTTGGGCGCGTAATCGTGGCTGGCACGCTCGGAGGGTCCACGCCCGGACAAATTCGCCCCGCGGGGCAGAACCCGCGCTGCAGGGTGTGAAAAGCCGAAGCGATTCCTCCTCGCTGCTGTTCCATTTCTTTATTCGCGTATTTTCTTTTTTTTTTTTTTGAGTGGACAAAGAAACGGAGCTGTCAGCTGCCAGTCGTTTTAATCGGTTTCGAGACTGCTCGCACACATGCAAGGTGGCGCGTCTGCGGCAATACGTGTACTTCGCGGACCTATGTGACTTCATTTTTTCCAGAGGGAAAGGGTTGGGGGGAGGGGGTAGTGCCGTTCACGGAACGAACGAGACGCTTTAGCAGACGTTCGCACGAGGTACGAATTTCCCCATGGCGTGCCGCGGAGCCCTCAAACGTGAGAGACCGGGTCTAACTACGGCGGTACGAGCACGGAGGAGAGGCTGCCGCGACACGAGTCAAAATGTGGGCGACGAGAAAGGCGGGATTTAATGACGGGAAACTCCCTTTTAAAATGCCTTTCTTCGGTCCATTTTACAAAACGTCTCCGGAATCGGCAAAGCGCCCATTTGGCGGGAGGAAATGTGCTTTCGATAGAACGCTCTTGAAGTCGCACTTACGGCCGGAGCAGTTACGACACGCAGTGGTTCTTTAGTGGCCCCGATCCACTTTCGTTCTCGTCTTTCGCGAAGTTATAGGGAGCTGCGCTCATTGGTCACGACATGGCGATGCGACATAGCGATTCAGAGGTATGGGAGCGTAAGCTGGAGTCGGCGGCATGACTTAGCTATAAATGGGGAAGAGGCTGCGTGCCAGTGCGCAGCACTTGAAACGTTTGCTCCTGAGATATTCACTTTTCTCCTAGGCACAGTATGGCAGCGTAAAAGTGAGAGAGAGAGAGAGAGAGAGAGAGAAAGGAAAGACATGGAGGTTAACCAGAGGAAGCCTCCACTTGCCTCCGCTGTACTTAAGAAGGGGACAGGGGGGGTGTAAACGAATGAAAGAGAAGAAGAGTCTGTGACGACACTAGGCGACAAAACAAACAAAACAAAGCCGTGACTACAGGACAGTCCAAGTACCACACACCAACATTGTTGCTATCACAAAAGCCTTCTTTATATTCACTCACCGAAGCTGCCCGTTACCTCTGAGAAAAGGAATATTTTTTCGTAAGTCTTTCCTCTTATAGTATTCCTTTTTTTTTACATTGATAAACGGATGGATGATGTTTGTCGCTTCCTTCGTCGTAGCAAAGACATGAAGGTTGAGGCCGTGCTCGTTAAAGGCACGCGTAAACATAAAATATGAAGTAGAGATAGTAAATATTCTAGCCTGATGTGGATGCAGTAGAACTTCCATCAGCTCACGCAGGCTTGGTGACTGTTTATCACTACTCTTTTCTGTAATGGTACACGGCGTTGCGTCGCGTTAGTGTGCGCTTCTCTGTTGTATGGTACCTTACCTGGCTCTGTCAGCTTTTATTTTTATTTTTTGCAGCCTTACATAGCGCAGGGTAGCCAACCGGCCCATACATTGGCCATCTTCCCCACCTTCTACCCTCCTCTTTATCTCTTTTATTTTCATCGTCTTGTGCAAGCGATGCCACGTAAAAGTCATCCTCTCATCGGCGGTTGAACGCAATGCTTCTGAGGCGAAGCTGCTTTGTTTGGCAATGGATCATGCAAAAAAGACCCGTGTGCTTAGAGTTAGGTACACGTGAAAGAACTTTAGGTGGACAGAATTAATGTGGGGTCTCCGACTAAGGCGTGGCTTCTAATTACATCGTGGTTTTGGGCACGTTTAATTGTAGAACTTATTTTTATTTTATTTTTATGACTATGTAGCCTGAATACATCGTCAATAGCATATGTAGAGGAGATTACGTCACCACGTGTGAGCGTTACAAGATCGCCGAAAGAAATGTTTTCGTAACGAGGCACTTGCTGTCACGGCATCCCTTTTCGTTTGCCGATGCCTAGGGCAAAACGCCAATGCGAGACTCGGCAAACTGTATCGTTTATTTGTTCTTACGCAGCGTACGTAATCTAGTTCAAGAAACACGGCTTATACTGCAGGCCGAGTACCGCATAAACACCCGCTGTTCCTTGCAGAGTTCGCAAACAAACACCTTGCGGGATGTCAAGGGGGGTCACGCGCGAAAACCCCTTTAATGCGTGAGCATGCTGCGTGGCAACATTTATAGGGCCATGTGTTTCCCGAAACACGTGTGACGCAAAACGACCTCTATATCGGCGCGTGTTGCCTCCTTCGCGTAAGAAAGAGAAAAAAAATGCGCAGCGCAGCTCCTGCATGTTTTTGTCCTCGGGGCAAGAGCCAGGGCTTCGCAACGCAGCTCCTGGCGAGTCGTCAGACGCCCATACTCTTCTTTCTCCTCTCCGGCGGCGTTTCTCGCTACATTTCGCAACGAGCCTCCGTCGTTGAGGAAAACTCTGTTGTGGCGCTTTGTAGCTCGCTCTGCTCTGGGCAGCAGCGGCGTCAGCGCCAGTGGCCGAGCGAGCCAAGTGGGCCGAAGCAAGCGAAGCACGCTCTCCCTGCCGCCGCCGGCATGTCCCCCGCCGCACGGGCTCGGCCAAACAGAGAGGGACCATGCAAATGAGTGGCCATTTGCATACGCGACGAGCGCGAGACTCGCATCCGCGCTACAATCAGCCGGACGACGGAAGGGCCGCCGTCTCAGCCAGTCGTATAACCCCTTCTCTCGTTCGTGCGCTATACACAACCCGATGGAGTGTGCCGGGCCCCTCTTCTAACTGATGCCGCGTATCAGGCCCAGTAGCACCTCCTCCAACCCTCTTCATCTCTCTGCCGCTTTGCTGGGCAAACTCCCGGCGTCGCTACGCAGAGTGTTGTTTCCAACTTGCTCTGTTCGTGCCGCCCGAGAACTGCCGGTCATCCGTGATGGCCAGGTGCATTGCTGCGCGCTTAAAGTAGCGGTCGAATAAACACTGCTCCTTCGCTTTTTCTTTTTGTTTTGTTTTTCATGGTGTGTGCGCGGGCACTCCACCGACTACCACTCCTCTGTGTAGACCGACGAGGCGCGCGCAGATTGCGAGGCTGAGATGCGAGGAGATGAAAGGCACCGCTCGGCCAGCACTCTGTCACCCTTCGCAGCGCCGATTTCCGCAATACCGGCAACCGTTTCAGCTCATTAGTGCTCGGGGATGGGCCACTGTACCGTGCTCCTAATGAAAACAACAACAGCCGAATGATGCAGTTTTGTGAAACTGAGTCTTTTGAAGACAAACTGCGTGGCTTTCACTGCTTTAGATAAGGTTGTAGATATAAGCGTATATTGAAGTCAGAACTGCGTGTGTAGTACGTAACAACGTTATCAGAAAACGTCGAAGCGAAATCGGAAGTTGGATCAGGTGTGCAACATATGTGGAAGGAAACTTCTTGTACACTGCCTAAACAAACGTAGATATTGTCCGCCAGGGTGGTACATTGGTTACGGTGCTCGGCTGCTGACCCGAAGATCCCGGGTTCGATCCCGGCAGCGGCTAGCTGTCGCATTTCGATGGATACAATATGCTAGAGGCCCGTGTACTGTGAGATGTCAGAGCACGTTGAAAAGCACCAGATGGTGACAATTTCCGGAACGCTCCACTACGGCATGTCTCAAATGATATCGTGGTTTCGGCAAGTAAAACTCATACATGATTAGTACTAAACAAACGTACATAGGCTAAATGACAATTTAGTAGCATCTGTACGCTTATAACTAAGCTAGTAATTCGACGTTCAGTAATGATTATCGAGGCATTATTGTAAGCTAAACACCATCAGTGAAACTCGGCAAAGCATGGTGGAAGCAGGCCCGTAGCCGGGAGGGAGGGGGGGGGGGGGGGAGATGAGGCAGGGTGTTTTACCGAAAATAACTAACGAAAATAGCCGTTTTTCTCAAACACTCAAGGCCTTCAGCAAGTGCCTTCCTCCCTGAAAAAATTCTTGGCTACGGGCCTGGGCGGAAGTGTTTATATGTGAACAAACTTTTAAGGAGAAACCGGCGAATGATGAATACGCGCTGTCGCTCCTTATTTTTCAAGTGTCCAGCGCGCTGTCGAGTGTCACTCTTTTACTTCTTTCATAACTTCTTAAGGAATCGTCGTTAGCGGATAATTGTACACGTCCCCCTAACCGCAGGAGGTCCACGTGAGAAGGCAGGGGCAGTACGAATAGACGATGTCCTTCACTTCGAGACAATGAGTGACTGATGTGTGCAAGTATGACAGTATGCTTGCTAAAGCTCTGACTGATGCACTGAAAAGAGGAGAAAACGACCGAGAAGAACTGTACAGTTCAGAGACGTTTTCGGCTCTGACTAATTTACTGTGGCGTCGAAAGGATGTCGCAGCGGATAGCGCTGTCTTCCTAATAACTTCTTTGTCTGCTAACGTATTGCCTGCTCTAGCCTCTGAAATGCGCGCACAAACGCCACCATTCTCAGAATCAGCGTGGCTCAGAGAACACAGATCAGCACCTCCGCTCCGATTACTCATTGCTGCGGAGTTCGGTCTGTACTTGAACGGCAAAATTTTATCTAATTAGCTGTATGGCGAAGATCGAGAAAAGTATGGAGGATGCATTGCCACATTTACTAAATAACAATGACGCGACGACAGCGTAACAAAATGCAACGACGGGTGCTTAACTGCTGACCCGAATGTCGCGAGATCGAATCCCGGCCGCGGTGGCCGCATTTTCGGTGGAGGCGAAAATGTTTGAGGCCCGTGTACTTATTTTTAGGTGCACGTTAAAGAATCCTGGTTGGTCGAAATTTCCGGAGCCCTCCACTACGGCGTGCCTCATAATCCTATCATACTTTGGGACGTTAAACCCCAACAACAACAATTATTATTACAACAAACTTAGTACCTATCTAGTTATTCCTTTTTTTACCGCAACAGTTCGAGACTGTTTCTTTAGCCTCAGTGGCTTGGCAGAAGAGCAGGTATCCGTTCTGACACTTTCAAATACCCTACTGAATAAAACGTTGACTAGTTGGCTGAAGATTTTTACGCAGAACCTTCTGCGCTCATGATCCATATGTTATGTCCTTTGACGCGAACTGAATTAAAAGAAATAACAATAAAAGACAAATTGTTCTTTGTCGGAAAATTTCAGACTGTGCCTGTATGAGCCTGATATACATGCCTTAAACACGGTGCAAGTCAATCGTACCAAGGAGTGCCTCACGTGATCGCCGCTTCAACCACTCTAGTACTCCATCTTTCCGGATATTCTTGAGAGTATCGCACGCCTGTACTGAAAGAAGTATAATTCAACCGGATCAAGCACGCAAAAACTAGGCTTGTGCATTCGAGCACTTCGAATATTCGAACGAATATCACAGTATTCAAATTCTCTTGGATTAGAATTTAAATTATTGGAAATTTCGAAGTATTCGAAATGAACGAATGGGTGTACAGACGGGTCCACTGTTAAAGGGAACACTTGCGTGTAGGGCATGTTTGGATTTCGCTCTCTTGCAAAAACATAATGGCTTAGATTTGCATGACAGTTCTGCGTTTTCTTGACAGACTAGTGCAGCGCATGAGCAATGTTTCCCTGTCCGCTTGCTGTTAGAGGGCCAGCAAAATGAAAGGTGGTCATTGGAGTGTACCCTTTAACAGTGGACCGTAGTGTACATTAAACCGTACGTAACCCTACTGTAAAGGTGGTTTCACTGCTGTAAAACTATGCTATGCCGTAAATGCACCTTTCCCAAGAAAATCCGCTCTGCCGCGAAGCCTCACTTCAAGGTTAAATGAACATGTTTCCCTCACATCGATTCATCTTTTTTTTTTTAAGTTTAAAAGCTTGTTATACCGGCTTATATGCTCTAAGTAATTCTAAAACTTAAAATATTTTACAGGTTATCACTTGCATTCCACCGAAAGTCATATCCTGCTACTATCCAAAGTTGCTTCCACTTCCTTTGAACCAAATTCCCTTGAACCAAGAAGAACGACATATGCATATGCATTTTCAATAAAAAAAAACATATTGTGCAGGTTAGTTGGGTCATGAAAAATATGCTTTTTTTATTTATAATATGTGATGTATACTATTCCAGTTCAATTCGAAATTATTCGACCAAATCACTATCCGCTTCGAATCTAAAATTTACTATTCGCACAAGCCTAACAAGAACATTTGAATATGACCCCTTCCTTCCGAAATTATAACCGTTCTGTTCCTTCATTAAACATGCTAATTTATGCTAAGCATCTATGATTGTACTGAGAAGCGCAAAAAAAGAAACACAAGATATACAAGAAAGGAGAACCAGAGAGGACGAGCGCTCACTTCAGGCTACAGTTTGTTTTCGGAAACCCGCCAGGTTTTATCGTAGACCAAAAGATTAAAGCCTAAAAATAAACTTTAGTTTTAAGTCAGCGCTCGTCTTGTCATGTTCGCCGTTCTTGTGTGTCTTTGTTTCTTGCGCTTCTGAGTATTATTATGGATACTAACGAACACGCCCAAGTATCTGTTCTTCTAACTGACTGACTGAATAAGTTTATTTGGTCCTGAGAAAGCAATGGCCCCCTAGGGCCCGCAGACGAACTACTGAGTAAGTCGGTCGGTTGGTTTAAGATGATGGCATGTAGATTAACGCGTCAGTTTTCAATACCGCTTTAACACGAGAAGCGAAGACGTAAATAAGTAACAGACGAACCAGCTCTGCTACGAACCTTCTAGCTGAGACGACATTTTCGCCATCATTTGTAGCAATCCTTCTTAACGGGCGTGGAAGGAGCAGAGGGGCGAACACGCTGTTCGCGTCGGCCTTGCAGAAAAAAAAAATAGTGCATATCCGTGCATTTGTTACCAAGGCCACCGATTTCCCTCGCTATTATTTGAACGGGCGAATAATGCACGCATCATCAGACCACTAGAACCCCGCGGAAAAACCTTCGCCTGCCGCAAATGTTCCGTCTCGCCACGCTTACAATCTTTTGTTGTTTTCCGCAGCCGGTGTTTGTGTTGTCGACGTAATTGTTGTCGGCGGCGCTGGCTTGGCGTTTGCTGGCGGGGGGGGGGGGGGGGGGGGGGGGGGGTCTGCATTCGCGACGACACAATGGGCCTCCTTTCTGAACACTCCCACCCCCCCCCCTCCTCTCCCTCTTCCATGACGGCACGCCGCGAAAACAATCAATCACGGGCTCCGCTCGCAGCGGGAGACAAAAATGCAAACAGACGGCGCCTTTCTTCGGCGGCGTTCATTCTTCAAGTACATGGCGTCTAGTCTTACGCCGCGAAGGACCCAACCTTGGGTGCGTCACGCGCAGAAGGCGCTTCTCTGGGCCTCGTCATTTCTGATTTGATTTCTTTGTTCGTTTTTTTTTTTTCTTTCAACGTTCGCTCTTTCGGCCGCGCCGTCAGCGCTTTTCAAGCATCTCGCTGTTAAGCTCGGGCTCGAAAAATATTTCGGTGGACGTGCTTTTTGACGAGTGTGCACAGCATCGGAATTTTTTTCGCCCCTGTAAGCTTTTCTCCGGGTCCTAGTGAATTGTTTTCGAGCGTTTCTGACTTGCCATTTCTCTCGACAGAAACATGAGAGGCCCGTAAGAACCAGAGCGCTCCACTCGGTGTATCCCTGTTCGAAGTACTGGGCCCGAAGTACTATGCGAGACTGTATAGACGCGGTTGTGATCACAGTGGCCATAGTAGTCGTTGTCCTCTTAGTATTCACTCCGCACGAGAATACTAACAGCCCCAGTTTTCTCCGTTGTAACAAAAGGAAAATAGAACTTCATTTAAAGTGGACAAAGAGGTAGATGTCCGAGCCTCATATAAATGTAAGTGTACCGCATTTGTGGTTTTGCCGCAGTGATATTGTTGGATGCCGACTTGATTCCAGAAACGCGTAACACAATTACACTTCACCGAAAATTAAAGTAACTTGTTCACCTATACCCCTTGCCGCGTAGATGCCATGCTTACGAGAAACAAAAAAGGAAAAATAAAACTAAATACCATTGTAGTGAAAATTGATTTCCTGAACTGTCCGTCGCTCGTACGTGTCACAAATGATAGTCTAAGTGTTGCGTCAAGTGAGCAACTAAGTGATTAAGGAAGCGATGTAAGGAAATCAATAGTCTAGTTTGGCGCACTCACTCCGATTCGCAAATGGTTCGTGTGCAACATGAGCAAAGCGCACGCCTATCACTTGCGTTTACAACTGAGCTAAGTATACGCGAATGAGTTCGAGAAAAGTTCATCTGTATTTTCTGCGTTTCAGCACCTCTCAGTGTGGACTAGCCAAGCGGACCGTTAACCTGATTAACCCCTCCGCATTACCTCTCCATGTTACTAGTCCGCTGAGTCGCTTGGCATTCGCATCCGAGTAACCGCGCTCAAGGCATCGCTGTTCACCCAGATCACGAACGTTGGGATAGATGAATGTCAGCCTGGAAATCGCTTTACGTCGGCGAAAACGGGGGGCGCGACCCGTCGCTGTCATCATCACACAATGACGCTCATCCGAACGGCGTTTCAGCCGTCAGAGCAAACCGTGTCGGCATCGGGTCCGCAGATATAGCGTCCGCCATTTCAGGGATGCCCCCTGTAGCTTTGGCGCTGCCGGTCTGCAGAGAGCTAGCGCAGGGCGGGAAAAACGTCGGCAACCGGCCCACCTGGGAAATTAGGCGGACGCAAGGCCCTGCAGAGCACGGCCCTGCGACCGACTGCAGTAGCGCTGCGAGGGAGGTGAGCGCCTGGGAATCCGAGGCGCGCAGCGCATTCCGCGAATGCCTCGGACCCGCAGGTCTGAGCGCCCCAGCTGCTGCCCCTTTCTACCTCTTTCTCTGCCTGCTCTCTCTTTTCTTTTTTATTTTTTTAAACAGTTGGAGCCCACGTGCGCTGTGAGAGGAAAGAGCAGACACTCCGCGCCCGTCCTACTTCGTGCGCGCTAATACCGTGCAGCACTGTGAAGGCCTGAGATCGCGCCGACCTAGTGAATTCGAAACCGCTGCCGCTCTTTAACAGTGCGTCAGATGCAGGTAGCTGCACGATTTTCGCGACATCGACATAAATGTTCAGTTTTGAGGGAACGGGTCGCGCTTGTGTAAGTTGTGTCTCTTCTCTCTTCTGCGAAGCCTGAATATCTATTATGGGAACAAGTGAGCTATAGATTAAGGTCCTTTGTCAGGCTGTTCGCACATCATTCGGGGCTTTCGTTGAAGTAAACAAATTTAGCCACCCTTTACAAAATTCCTCCAGGATTGCGTCATCTCCTGTCGAGCACAGCGACAATTCGTCGCGCAACGAGCGCCGTGAGCGCTTTTAACGCTGATTGCGCAACGCGCCGTTAAAGCGACGTCTATAATCTCCGTCGAAGCCCCGCACTTTTCTGAGTGCTGATGAGCGGCCCAGTAATCGTGCCTGCAAGTTTCGTCAGTGCTGTACGGTACTGACTAAACACAGCACATAGCTTTGCCAATGCCCCGTCCTCCATCTCGAGCCCTCGCCCTCCTAGCGGCAAGCGACGTCGTGGACCCTGGCTCGTTGGCGCCCAAACCTCGGTCGGGCTTTGATGAACCACGCATCGTATGAAACGGCGCCGTCTTTATTCTCGCTTACTTGAAGCGCCGCTCAGTCTGCGCTTTTACGTCTCTCATTCCTCCCTTCCTCTCGTTTTCGTTCTCTCCCAACGATCCACTCGTCGAAGTGGCGCAGTTTCAAATGGTCGCCGTGCCTCGAGCCGTTTCACCGAGTCCGGTGTTCGGTTCCTCTCAAATTAGCCCCGCGGTGTCCTCGCATGCCTCAGCTAAAGCACGGAACGCGAAGAATGCTTGCCTTAGCGGGGATCTGAGAAGGCGGGATACTGGCGCGAAAAATTTATCTCCAGCTCTACTTTTGTTAACTTCAACTCATACGGGAATTTTACGGAGAATCGAGGCACTTTCAAAATCCACCTTTGTTTCGCTTCTGTTTGTACTTTCTTTTTTTTTTTAGTCTTTCTTGTACAGCTTGTTAAACGGAACTATAGGTCGTACTTAGCTGCGCACACACATTTCTTTCCATGATTCACGGGAAGAATTCTCTGCACTCAACAACGTTATATAAAACAAAAAAGTAGGAATCGATAGAGGACACTGCTCGTGGCTCATATAATTTCGTATTAATCGTATGAATAGTAATAATGTAATTGTTGGGGTTTTACGTCCCAAAACCACGATATGATTATGAGGGACGCCGTAGCGGAGGTCTCCGGAAATTTTCACCACCTGGTATTCTTTAACGTGCACCTAAGCTTAAGTACGCGGGCCTCTAGCATTTCGCCCCTATCGTATAGCGGCCGGGATTTGATCCCGCGACCTTCGGTTTAGCGGTCGAGCACCGTAGCCACTAGACCACCGTGGCGGGTCAGTTGTATGAAGCATTTGTCTATTAAACTATTGCGAAGTTCACCGAACAAGAGGTCGGTTCGGGAAGCTGAATGGGGTCCGTTTCTATGAGCGGTTCTCTACATCAGATGCTGGTATCCAACAGTTGCCGTGACTACGTACATGCGCGCTACTCGAATCCGGCGTTGCGCTGTGCTTAAAATTAGCTCGGGGAACCGGTTGCGTGTCTAGGGCTAAAGCGTGGTGGAACGCGAGGAATGCCTTAGACGGAACGCAGGGACCGCAAACATTGAACAGTCCTGGAGAGGGGGAGCAGATAGATCCCTTTCTTTCAGTCGGGGCAAAATTTAGCTTTGGGCGCCCGCAGGGGTACAAAGTGCAGCCAACGTTATCCCTCATCTCGGTGCCTGCGCTGCATTGCGGTGGACGCGGCTTTTGAGCTGCTGAATACGAGGCCGGCCATCATTCCATACCAAGCCCCCCGAAATTTTGATGACACATGGTGCTGTATCGAAAATAAATGATGAAAATAGGCGTTTTTCTCAAATAGTCAAGGCTTCCAGCAAGTGGGCGCCTCCGCCCCCCCCCCCCCCCCCCCGAAAAAAATTCCTGGCTACGGGCCTGTTCCATGCGTACGCAACATTTCACATAAGTGAAGAAAATTGCATCCAAGCGCGACGTGGGCGTAGTGTCCTCGGCCCCGATCAAACTCAAAGGGCTTTGCAAGACAGTGAACTATAGCACGAGGCTAACACGGTCGTCAAAAGCTAAATGCGAGATAAAACACCAACCAAAATTGAATGCTCCGTGGGCGTCGTTTACCATGTTCCTCTGACGTGCAGCAACAGCTACGTCGGATAAATAAGCAGATGCCTTAACACTAGACTGAAAGAGCACGGCTACGCGTGTGAGCAGATTAGTGGGCCACGGAATTTGGCTGCGCACTGTAAAGAATGCGGATGCCAAAAGGGAAATAGTTAAGGCCTACAGCATGCTAGCGGGAGAATTCGGCGCATGTGTAAGTACTCCAATTTTATCGCTAAGCAAAGTTCAAATTGAATTTCTGAATTACGTGTACTGGCCCTTGTGTAAGCGTGTGCGCTGATGCACAATGCGCAACATTGTTATGCGCACCCTTCTTGATAAACCGTTTCACCGCTATGTCTCTTTTTTTTCAGTTCATACTTTCACCCCTTTCCTTGTTCCCCATCCTTTGTTTCTTTCTTTGAGCACAGCCTCAGGTAGCGCCTCACGAAAGATTTAACAGTTGTTAGTTAAAGCCCACCCGTTCTTGTTGTGTTTTCCGTGCCTTCCGTGAGTGTTTTTCTGTACACCGCCTATGCAGCGCAAATTTCTTCAACCTTTGTTCAAAGAGGTCTAAGTTTCTATCACAAGCCTCGTCAGCTAGGCAAAAACCTAAAGAGAACTAATTGTAGAATACGCAGACGGTCACATTCGGCTACCCGTAACGTGCTATACCCAAAATAAATATCAAAGGGGGCGGAAAATAGTGCGATATACTTGTAGCTCCTGAGACAAGTACATGCTATCCGTAGCATGGGCGCGCGGCCTAGCGGTCAAGGCATTCGCTTTCGGACCGGGAAGAGCCGGGTTTAAACCCCAGCCCCGGAAAGAAAGTTTATTTCGTTTTATTTATTATTTCTTAGGTGCGCGCAAGCTGTGGGTGAGGATGGAAGAGTAGCTTGGGCTTGTTGGTACATAACGTGAGTGAAATAGCGCGCATTTAGACAGGGGTGGAGTAAGCAGCGCGACACAAGCGCTTGTGTCCCTTTGCCTCCTTCCTCAGCACAGGGTAGCCAGCCGGTCTGAGCACTGGCTAACCGCCATGTCCTTCCGTTTTTCTTTTCCTCCTCCTTCCACTCATGAGGAGGGTTTTTCGGTGAGCGCGTCATGTGCTTTTTCCTCGGCGGTGAGTTTTTTTGGAACACCACCAGCTTCACAGGTCAGCCAATAGAAGCTTCGCTCGCATTTATCCCAGTCCTCCTCTACGACGTTCGTAACGATCGGATCGTCGTCTTGGCACATACAGCTGCATAATTTACTAATATTTCTTCCTTCTATCGTATATTATTTTTTATTCGCGCTTCGCAATGGTAGGAGGAGGGCATACCTGAATAGTGGCGCGATAATCACACGCAGCTTTCACTGGCTGAGGCGAGCGCCGCGACTAGCAGTGGTATAGCGTTCTGACTCCCGTTGTTATTGTTGTCTTCTGATCATATAGCTTTTGTTTATTTCGCTCTTCGACATGACACCCTGCAAGCTTGGTCTTCGCTCTGATGCGCTGTGATTCTTTCCCAGTCGCCTAAGGAAAGTACGGATTACCACCCATGAATATGACGTCAGCGCCAGAACATCAGATCGCACATTCCAGTTTGTGTAATGCGAACACGACGTTAAAGCTTTAATAGCGACCTGAAACCTGTTTACTTTATGAGGAGGGACACAGCGACGCACTTTGTCCTGAGTAAGCGCTTGCACGCCGGATGTCAATCCGTCAACTGAGTAGCGTGTGACGTGGTGTTCTTTTCTCCGTTATGGCTCGAATTCGTACCGGCTTCCGGTCCAGCCGACGTTGCCACCTGATCAGTCACCGCCTCGGACACTTGTTTTTGCACGCAAGAAACACCCTGTCGTGCGTATTCTTTAGCGCTGCCTACCATAAGTTAGGGCCCTTTCTTTACGAATAAAAATTCCCTAACAACTTCGCCATATTGTGCACAATACCGCGTTAAAGTGGCACTAAAAGGAAATATTAAGTTGAGCTAGATTGGAGGACTAGCCTTGTGTGATGTCCAATTCACCATTCCTGATGAGAGTAGAGCACTTGAAAAGGAGAAAACGACGAAATTGAGAAAATTGCAGTGGCGCCCTTTGTCATGCTCTGTGGGTACCTCATTAAACGACGTCAGATCCTCTATTTTGAGTACTCAATTACTGCTACAGGTTAGAGGTAAACGTGAATTACATATATTTTGAGAATATATAAACGTGCAGTAAGCCTCAGTTGTTGCTACATACAGTATTACGGCTGTGGAGCTCCCGGACGCCCGCTGATTCACAGAAATCGGTAGCCGAGATGGTGACGTCAAGTCCTCCATTCGAAGTGGCCGAATCAAACTGAGCAGCGGCACCAACGACTTTCAGACGCTGTTTTCGACGCGAAAAAAAAATCCTTTATTAGGCAGTTTTAGAATAGGGTTCGTAGTTTTAGCGTTGTTTGGGTACGATCCGCTCTTTTTCGTAACGCGGGCACTCAAGAGGACAGCGTACGAAGCATGCGCAGTGGCGACAAACGCTAACGAAAAGCGTTGCGTACCCTTTTCTAAGACCGCCTGTTGGCGTACAGAAAGCGGTGATAGACTACAACGGAGGCAAAAACTCAATCTAACCGAACTTAATATTTTCCTTTAGTTTCCCTTTAAATCATTGGAATACTCCCCTTAAACGGGTGCTGACACAAAATTTTGAAGGCGAGATAACTTGTGGGGTATATTTGTGTGCACACACACGCATATCGTGGATGCGAAACTAACGAGCGCTAAGAAACGGGGACATAAACAGGAGGCACTCATTGCGTGTCTCCTGTTTATGTCCCCGTTTCTTAGCGCTCGTTAGTTTCGCATCAAGTATGACCCAACTTGCCTAAAACACATGTCTTGCTAAGACACACGCATCATCTACGAAATATGAACGGATAATAAAACCTAGAACATATTTAAAATAAATTTTGAAGTGCGTGTCGCGCCACTGCACGCGAAACGCGCCTTTGGTTTTCGTGCAAATAACCAACCGTCCCCTGCGTCACGAGTTTGCGTTGGCTGCCACGACCCTTGCGAGCGCTCTGTCATAGCAGACCTTTACAACGGAAAGAGGGGGCAGACTTGTACGGGAGTACAAAGACTGATGTCCTAGCCTCGGCAGTGCATTTTTGGGAGGTGAAGCATGTTTACAATGCCTCAGAGGCGATTATATATAGCAGCACCCATGAAGCCTTCGTTGAAAAGAGTTGTCAACGCGGTGCTCATGTGCACGCCGTTTTGTCCAGCTATGTTTACACGAAAACCGCTATGGGTCCCGCCTCACTCGGCACTCTCTGAAATCGAAACTGCTGCTGAGCTCTACAAAACCTTCTCTACATAACTGGCCGTCGCGCGCTCGAGCAAACGAGCTTTCCAGCCGTGATAAGAGGGTTGTTAGCTACGTATTGCAACATAAAAAAAAGATGCAAATTTTTCGTGTCAGAGCTCGTTTAATTTCAAGCCGCCGTTTGTACAGCCTCTGTCCGTCGTCGCAGCTGCGATTTCCGACAAAATATTTCACGACACGACGCTACACCGCTGTGCTGACTATGTATTTGTGTATTGTTCGCCAGCTTCGTACAGCTATCGTATTTGAATGGCTAATTGACCCGTGTCCGCCAACTGCGAATCTGACGAGACCATCTACTTTTGTCGCTGTTGTCGATTTCACGAACACCGCCAGACTTTCCAGTGTGCATTTTTCAGGCTTTGTGATCAGACGTTCACTCACGGAACAAAAGGTCTTGCGGCAGTGGAGTAGCCAGAATTTTTGTCGGGAGGGCGGGGGGGGGGGGGGGGGGGGGAGTTTAACCATACTTTATGTATGTTCGTGTCCTCGTATCTCATCAGCGCTCAAAAGCCATACAGACCTTCTAACGCGACAGCGTTAAAGAGCTCGTTTCGCAGAAATTCAGGTGTCCGTGTCGGCGTCTCTGGTTGTGAGCGAAAAATCAGCGTTGTCCGTTAGAGAAACTTCGAGGTGGATACAAATAAAGCAACAATAAAAAATATTCGGTTTGAGTGAAACCAGGTATTCGAACCTGCGACCCCTTGCTCCGTGGCGCGATGCGTTTAGCCGCTCGACCATCACGCATGCATCCTCTAGCATACTAACGGCGAGCTATTTATACAGGTACACCATTTAATGTATGGTACGCACATATCGGAGGTTCTTCGGCGGCTTATCACCCGCGAGATGGCTCAAAGGGACCACGGCCGCGCTTTTAAATGGCATCGCTCCGCCGTGTTTCGTCGCACGTCATGCGTGGATATTGGACCCGGAGGGCGTTCACACTTTGGCTTTCCTTGCGGCACGGTTTAGGCCTCCACCGAGAAGCGAAGCTGGGCTAGCGATTGGGAAGGCGATACGAACACGGTCCGATTAGGCTATCGCGTTCTACTCTTGAAAGCGAAGCTCAGGCGTCCTCCAAGTTTTATCTGTAATGCTCGAAAAAGAGTGTCTGAAGTGGCCGGCTGTGTAGCCGGGCACTAAAGACTCGTTATCTAGACTTATGCTTTCTTGCTATCGCTGCCCCCGTCCCTGTAATCACGTGTCGAATAGAAAACTGGACAAAGTCTATAGTCAACCTCCCTGACTTTCCTCCATCCATTTTCTTGCGTTCTAAATACCAACTAGACGGGCACATAAACTATACATGCTATTGCGCGTACGAATGAAAGGGTGTCGAGAATACTTAACGCGACTCAGTTTCCGTAACGTTTGTGGATGGGCCTCTGCACATGCGTGCACTTAATGGGTGGTGTGAAAGAGAGATGCGGCGACGACGAGGTATAGAAGCGATTGGCGCAAAACACGGGAAACGCGTCAATTACGGTTCTGTATAGAAGCGCTGTGTATAGCGTATCAGTACGGGCGTAACGAAAACGATGTTAAGCGCAAAACACGCCGTCGCTTAATTCCGTGGCGATACATAGTGAAACACTCTGATGCCAAGCAAAAGCCGCACAACAAAGTGCCTCACAAGTATACCGAGTTAAAATGGGTCGCCCTCATTTAAGATGAGCGCGCGTGCGCCTGAGAGGCGCACTGCCGCTGTCACAAGAGCCATCGTTTTGCCTGTGACTGGGGGAGGGCGGTTGTTTGTCGAACGTCGCGCAGCCTTTGGGGACAACGGAGGCGTCGTGTAAGCAACGGTCCCCGGCAAATGACGGCGTTCACTCAACGACATCAACACCCGTACGGCCCCGCCATAGTTTCAAAACTGCCCGCTTTGCGTCACTGCGACGCCTGACCGACGTGAGGGCATCTAGCTGCGCATCTATACTGCCCGCATTAAAGGAGGTCGAGAGGCTGGAAAAAATGAAAGCCCCCGCTGCGTGAGCGGCCTGCTCCATCGTCGCGTCGACAGAACTGTGCAGCGTTGTGGATGCTACGTTTAAGGTCGGCTAAGCAGAGCATCTAAAGGTATAGCGCATCCAAGACGGGACAAAGCGAATGACACATAAACGCACGCTTTGCCCTGTATTGGATGCGCTATACCTTTAGATGCTGTGAATCGCCAAAAAAACCTGCCGTGCGATCTTAGTCAGCTAAGCATATATCGAGACTGCCGTTCGGACGTGTGAATTGATATTTGGGGTTGATGGAATCCAAGGCTTTCGTTTTGATCGGGATTTCTAAAGTAGTGCTTAGAGAGAGAGAGAGAGAGAGAGAGAGATACGAAGAGGAAAGGCAGGGAGGTTAACCAAGCCTCGGCTCGGAGTGCTTATCCCGCCGCGAAAGCTTAGCGGCTAAGGCGTTACGCGGGTCCGATTCCTCTGCGTGCCGGGGATCGAACCCGCGTCCTCCATTACGGAGCATCCCACATGACTGTCCCTCATTACGGCGTGCCTCATAATCTTACGGTGATTCTGGCACGGGAAACTCCAACGTATGACTTTATAAGAGCGTTGACTCGACAGAAACAAGGTCGAAAGACAGGCGATCACTGGCTGATTGTGTTATTCAGGCACGGAATGTACTCAAATTTTATTACAGATTTTATACAAAAATTTCATTAAATACTTTATTAGAGCAAAACTAAAGCACGTTAATTCTTATCAAATGAGAAGCGGGCATACCAAAGTTCAGTTTGGCTGTCCAAACCACGTTTTAAACGAAGCTAATTTGCATCGCATAAGTATTTTTCTAGTCATTACTCTACACCTTAGGTCACCTTTGCCGTTCTGAAACTTACTGATAAATCGAGAACATCACTGTCCGTTAACTTACTCTGACCTCCGTGTGTTGGCTGTCGTTATCTGCAGCAAGCAGCCCCCTTGCAACAACAAAATTGTCGACGCCTCTGAGCTTGCGTGTATTTAACGGAAAGGTGCGGAAAGGGAACGCGGTAAAAGCGAATGACGCAAAACACGCGGAACACGACAATTACGGTTTTGTAAAAGCACTGTTAACGGATGAAGGTGGCACTTTGGCCGGGCAGGTTATTCATGCGAGTCTTCCCAGCTCTTTGTGCGCCCTGCGTTCTTTTTCCCGCGTCTGTCCGAGCTAACGCCGAGTATCTCTTATGCGCAAACATAGCCAACGCTGCACGGTATCAGCGTCACGCGCGACGGCAAGAGTCGCGCGCGCGAAACAAAAGGCGACCCGATTTTTCAACTGCTGCGGCGAACAACAAGGCCGTACATCTTGTCCGTTGCGACGACGCCGCCTGGCCCAGCAGCGGTCTCCCTTTGGGCCGAGCCACTTTTTGCTGTCGAGTGAAAAGAATGCACGACGGCTCAGGGTGGAAAGAAAGAGAAGGAATACGACACGCTGCGTCGTGTAGCCGACGAAGATCTCGGCCCCGTGCTGTGTCGTCTCGTTCGTCGGCTGCCTTTTTGCTTAGCGTCGCCCAAAACGGGCACCGTTAAAGCGACCCGCGTGGCCAGCGGCTGCGTCGTGTCGTGATCGCGCCCGCCGAGAAAACGGCACGCCCTTTAAAAATGCAACGCCGCGGGAACTCTTAGCCCAACATCGCCAGGACGCCCCGGCAAAGCGTCTCGGCGCCGCGTCGGACAACGCGACAGACGCACCAACGGGCGCGCTTCCCTTATTAATGAGCGCGAGGGCCCGACGGGCGGGACGGGAAGAGCGCATGCGCACTGAGCGCTCCTCCTCACTCTCCGTATGGGTGCGCGGGGAGAGGAGGAGAAGCCCCCCGCGACAGCACGCTTCACTGCAGAGCGCGCGGTTTTTTTTTTTCTCTTTTTCCTTTGTTTGCCTCCCCCCGCTGCTCGGCGGGCTGTTGCGAGCGTTCCCTTATGGTGGTTTTCAAGCCCCCTGATCCGCCGTCGACTGCAACCGAAACGGCGACGTTTCGCCGTCGTCGTCGCATTGTGCGACGTCGACGCTCTTTGGAGGCCAGTGACGTCAGCGGAAGAAGAAGTAGCGCGTTTGTTCTCTTTTACTGACAGAAAACGCCGCTGCTTGACTCGCTCGATTGGATGAGGCGCGTTTCAGCGTAGAAAATGTCGTACCGGGATGACAGCAGAGCGGTGGCCAGATTTCTTTTCCCTTCCAGTGGAAACGGCCGCCCGTCGCCGCGTTGACTCCGCGAAAACTAGTTGTGCCGATCGAAGTGGTGTGCATGGTCCCAGCGTGCTAGGGATCACGCTCGATGTCAACGCCGATACCCGCTACGCTGCTGGTGCTGAATGATCGATACGGAAACATTCAGCCATCCGCACTGGGGGGGCCAGCTTTTTTGCCGAGTGATGTTTGTGCAGCGCTCGCGAGCATATGAATGTTCCCGTGCACTGCGAGACCGATGTTCACTGCCGGGCAGCCGGAAGAAGCGCGTGAACGGGGCCTCATCCGTAGCTCAGGGCCGCGCATTTGCACACTGCTTTGATTCGTTTTAAGAAAATGACTGGCTCACGACTTTCGTGTTTGGCCTTGTGTACTGTGGGTGATGCCGCGCGCGCGTGCAAGCCAAGCCAGTGTCACATTTCCACATACAAGCCGACACGCTAACCTCCTGGAAATTGCATGCTTGGAGATATTGCTGTCAGCCGCAACGCACCACGAAGCTTATATTGCATGCTAGGCCGCACGTGGATCAATCAAGCTTGATATAAAAGAAAGAGATCATCTGTTTCTCTTAGCTGCAAAGCATGTCGAATTCTCACTTGCCAGCATTCACGCCAATCATTCCGTGTTCACGATTGCGGCGGCTCGTGTGTGGTCGTTCTGCACACCGTTCGCGTAAAGACATTTCTGGAGCCGTATATTTCCTACGTTATGCGGAAAGAATAAAAAATGACCACGCAACTTTGAGTTTTCGGGCGTAAAACCAATATTCCGGGATAGTTGCAATGAATCGGAGAACACTGTTCGCTTGAAACGAAAAAACTATCATACGGTTTTCTTTAATTAACGCTAGTACCGGTTACACTAAAAGTTTTTTTCTGTGACTATGTTTCCTTACCGCACGGAAGTGTAACCACCAATAGGGGTCGAAAACTCGGCGGGGACCGTATAGGAACACTTACAGTGTAGCGAGAGAGCACGTACTCGCATGTGCCGAAGCCGGGTCAAAACTAGCGCAATTCGAAATAATGTGGACCTGCACGGTCACTTCTATACAATATAAGCACTGAAAGAAATAGGTTTTGTTGTTATTGTGGTTGTGCACTAACTATTCGATTTATGGACATTTCTCATGCGCATAGCCTGTCGGGCCAACAGCAAGAGATGCCATAGTATTTGCGCATGTTGCAAAGTTTCCGAGTTATAGGCAACGGTGACAAAGAGACCGCACCGACAACAAACGCGCTGGTCTTTCTACTTTGACGAATGCCGAAAGATAAGTTGGGCGGCGCACATTCAGTCCCATCACTGAAGACTGCGTTGAACTGCTAACTCTGCGTAGTAGATAGCGTAGTCTAGTCGTGTGCGCTACATGCGCGTCCTGGGCCAACAACAAGGGACGCGGCGGTAGCTGCGCATGTGCACATGTTCGAATATTTCCGAGTTATATGCAACTGTGAGAGAGAGGCCGCTACCAATAATATTTTTTTTTACGAATGAGGAAGAATAAGTTGCGAGTACGTTTGGTTCATCACTGAAGACTGCGTTTAACTGCTATTTGTAGTAAGTAGATAGCGTAGTCAAGTCGTGTAAGCTGCGTGCACCGTTCTGCTCGACGTCAGTGAAGCCATGCAGGGGTAGAAGGGTCAGCGTAGCGTAGCGCGCGTTCTCCTCACCTGCATGCGAGCCGGGATCGGCGACGCTGACGACCACCACCGCCGAGAAGCAGCAGCAGACGGTAATCCAGTAGCGGAAGAAGGGGCAGTCTCCTACTTCCGGCCGCATCGCTGACCAGCGAGACGGGGCCACCCCAAACAGCGGGGCGAGCGCGCCGTCAGTTTTTCTAGCTGGCCCGATTGGTCAAGGATCTGGAACGAGGCTTGCCCGGAGGCCGCCGTCTACGTACGCTCGTCGCCGCCGTCATCTTGTTGTGGGCTCTGCGGGATTACGTGCGACGACGCTGCCGCCGCCGCTGGCGCACTCTGCCGGGACGCGCCGCCGCGAGCGATTCACCCTCTCTCTCTCTCTCTGCCCGTTTGCCTCCTCTCCACCAGACTCCGGACCGGAGCTGTCACCTGGCGGTAGCGGCTCACTCTACGGCCCGCTCGTCCCGCCGGCTTCCGAGATAGCGGTCCCCGGCGCAGAGAGAAATCAAGCTTAGAACGTCAAATAGTCAAGCTAGTTGGCGGGGACTGATCGCAGAACAGAAAAAGTAACGCATCCAGACGCGCACACAGAAGGGAAACGGTGTTTGTGCTGTCTGTTTACCCGCATTTGGGCCCGTGCCTGCACAGGCTTACTTTCTCCTCGAGGAGTCAGGCTTAAATTAGAACCCCAGGTGGTTGAAATTTCCGGAGTCCTCAACTACGGCGTCTCTGATAGTCATATCGTGGTTTTGCCATATAAGACCCCAGATATTACTATTAAGAATGAGGCTTGCGTCACCGCTTGCGTCACGCGCTAAGAGAGACGAAGATATTACCACTCATCGAGATGGCGGCCGATGACTTGTTCAATAGAGAGACCCGGCAGCGTAAACTTCCGTTGCGGTCCCAGATTTGACTCACGACATCAAGAAAGCTGCACTTGGTGATATAAGCAGAAGGTACCCTCTCCCTATATCCCTCTTTCTCTGCCTGGAGGCATGGGCGTCGGCAGGGGGGTGCAAAAGGGGCACTTGCCCCCCTCAAGCCACACCAGCACTTGCCCCCACCCAAGCTACACCAGCGCTCTACCCCTCTCCCAGCCACGATGCAACACAGGCTTGCACCCCCCAAGACAAAATCCTGCCGACGCTCATGCCTGGAGGGGTAACTGTTGTTCCTATATACGCGCTGTGATATGACGGAGTCAGTTAAAGTGGCAGTGCAGGGTATCGGGAGGTTCATTAAGTAATGTATAGTAATATATAGTAATGTATGGCATGTGTATTTGTCCGTGTGTTCCTTAGCACTGCTCCAAACAAGTTCGATAATGTATAGGCTTCCTTCCGTTACACGTTCTTTTCTTTTCACATTTAATCTACAAAACGAATATTAGGTATATGCGTCAAAACGACACCAGCACTGGAAAAAGTTATACTGAAAAAACGGCTGGCGTTAGTCTTTCTACTGACTTGCTTGCTATTAACGTGGCATTAGTCTATAATCCCTGCTCATAACATGATCGTCCATCATAGTTGAAACAGTGCAAAATGAAACACGGACAACTAGACACAGGACCAGCGCTAGTCATGTGCCTACGTCTCCGTGTTTCATTTTAACTGATTTAAATATGGATACCTACCAAATGGCTCGCATTTAGACGCTAAATGACCGCCTCTGTATCTGAAATCTTCTCTAGTCCTGAAGGAGACTAACGGCGGGTTTTTACTGCGACAGCAGTTAAAACAACAGTTCGTCAGACGGATAGCGCGGTGTACTTTCACACGCATTTATTGTCGAACGATTGGAAGCGCGCCCGTGGACGACAAAGGGTTAGCTTGAGAGACGAAATTACGAAATTTTCAGGCATCAGAATTGCAGCCAGAACGTGCAAGACAGGGTGCGCTGGAGATCACTGGGAAATGTCTTCGTCTGCGCGTAATATAGGCTGACGACGATGACGATTATTCTCAGCTGCTATATTATACCATATGTTTGCACTGCCCGCGTTGGCGAAATTCATCTTCAACTTGACAGATCACAGACAGTTGTTTTGGGCAATCTTCAGTGGGGAAACAAGACAAGTTATAACGCAAATAAGGTAAATGGAAAGTGCGGCGGATCCAGTGAGTGTGTCCAGGGCTTTCTTTTTTTTACGATTTATTGCGCGCTCACGCCTAATTTTCTAGCATTTCTTGGGAGCGTACAGGGCTAAAGGTTATTGCTGCCTCGGGTGACAATGACCACGACCCGCCCAGTAGTTGAAGGCCTGGCGGTCTCTGGTGTTAGCAGCTGTACTGAACAGACGTCAGACTACGTAGAGCTGAACGCATTTAGAACGGGGCATGGCACCCTCGCGTCTCCTGCTGTCCGAAGGGTGATGCTAACCTCTCAGCCCGGTTTCGCCGAATATAAACCACATTGCTAATGCACTCACAAAAAATGGCGCAACGAGGTCCGGACGGTTTGCGTCATTCGCAAGAATTGAGAGAGCCGCATTGGCTCTCGGGATTATGTTCAGTCCGGTGTCAAATCTCGAGAAAAAGTCAACGCCGTTCTGTATGAAACACCGCGTGCACTGGGATTATTCTGCAATTATTGCATAAGCAGCTTAAGATAAGCTTAAAGACGCTGCTTAAGTGCTCGTGCGTAAGGGCAGTGGCGCTTAAGCTCTCCAGCGAGACGATGGGGACACAGGTCAAAAAACGTGCGCCAGACTTCCCGGCGTTCTCGTTCCTTCAACGTGAGCGCTTTTATGCGATGTTGAAAACTTGAGCACCTCACTTCTCGCTACTATGGTAAGGTATTATCTTTCTTCTCCCGGTCTCCCGGCTTGTGTTAAGTTTTGCTACTGAAAAGCTAAGCCCGCAGACTGGGATTCTTCAACTTTACCGAGAACAAAATATTTAAAAAAATATTGTTATAATGTATAAAGTGTTCCAATTTGCCGCTCTAGTTTTTAAGCCTGACGAGTCAAGCAAAGAAGCACAGACCTGAATATATAGAAAGCAAAACCCAGTTGTAAAATCTGCTGTCTTGTCACACACAAAGATCAGAGCTGTTCGTGATGATTCAGGTATAGTGAGTTCACGATTACTCCATCCGAGAAACCTTCAGACAAGAAATACGTGATACGACGGCACGCCTAATACTATACTCCGGCTCACCAACTTCCGTGCAGTGGAACTAAGACGCGGGCTCGTTTCAGTCAATCAGTAACGAGAGGCAGCCGCATGCTCTGGAGAAGAGAGGAGGGCTCGTTCATTGCATGCTTCCGCGAAGCTTCCACTCGATCGGCGTCGCGCAAAGAACGACAAAAGGTCGACTTTTTCATTGTCTAACGTAGCTTTTGCTTCTCTTCGAGGGGATGGTGAGCCTGAGTATACACGCGATGTCTCTGAAATAATGACTTGTCGCTGAAAAAATTGTATCTCTGACTGTTAAAAACATACAGAAGTCGTTGAAAACGCTTTTAGTGCGGTTTATGGTACGTACTATTTGTTGAACATGGGGAATTACCCTGTGTCTTTTTCCTAATCGAAGCGTAAACAAGGGCTATTTGTAGATGTAGCAACAACCCGGGGCAGAATCTTGTTCACTTTCGGTCTTTTTTTCGGTGTTAAGGCACTCTGGAACAAGGAGGCCTCGCCAAAGCTACGTTCGCAAAATAAAGATGCCTACATCTATCTATCTATCTATCTATCTATCTATCTATCTATCTATCTATCTATCTATCTATCTATCTATCTATCTATCTATCTATCTATCTATCTATCTATCTATCTATCTATCTATCTATCTATCTATCTATCTATCTATCTATCTATCTATCTATCTATCTATCTATCTATCTATCTATCTATCTATCTATCTATCTATCTATCTATCTATCTATCTATCTATCTATCTATCTATCTATCTATCTATCTATCTATCTATCTATCTATCTATCTATCTATCTATCTATCTATCTATCTATCTATCTATCTATCTATCTATCTATCTATCTATCTATCTATCTATCTATCTATCTATCTCTTCGAACGTTTATTTTCCGCTCAAGCTATTGTACATAAGCCAGCTGAAAGAAACTGGCTTCTGGCCAATCGTGTGAGCCGAAGCAGAACGTACAAAAACGGAACAAAGTTCAAGCATGTATAAGATGCCGCTCATAGTGTCGCGAATTAATGCAGTCAGAAGGTTCCTTTCGTGTCGACTAAGAGATTCTCCCATCTGAAAACTCCCGTCTCCTTTCTTTAGAAGCATACGAACAGCGTCTATCTGGGACCAGCTTTGCCCGGACACTGCCAAAGACTGCCGCGGATCCTCGGTCTGACTCCGTGAATTAAGCAGCAGGGAGACGACACAGTGCGGCCTACACAGTTTCGCGGAGAGTTTGCCTGCGCGTTTGCATCAGTTTTACGATGCAACTTTTCTTAGTTCTTTTTTTTTTTTTTGCAGCGGAGCTGTTAAGCTTTTCGTTATGCCGTTTCGCGTCGACAGAAAGTGAGTCGGCACGCGCTATCTTCTTTCTCTTCTGCTTGGCTCCCGGAACACTTGCGCCTATTTGTCCGGCTTGAGATGCAATAACTTTAATGGGTGAGGGAAGGAGTACATAGAGAGAAAGAAAGAGGGAAGGAGAGAGAGAAAGAAATAGAGAGAAGCTCTTGGCGGAAAAGAATTATTTACGAGGCGCGATTCGAACCCGCGTACCCACGATCCGAGGGCAAGCATCGTAACCACTCCGCTATCCAAGCACCCTAGCAGAGCATAACATAGCCTTGTATAGTATAGTATAGTATAGTATAGTATAGTATAGTATAGTATAGTATAGTATAGTATAGTATAGTATAGTATAGTATAGTATAGTATAGTATAGTACAGTATAGTAGAGTATAGTATAGTATAGTATAGTATAGTATAGTATAGTATAGTATAGTATAGTATAGTATAGCAAGGGGTGGGAAAGGAAAGTGAGAGAGAGGAGAGAGAGGAGGAGGGGAGAGAATAAAGCGTGGTATAGAAAGAAAGAGAAATAAATATACAGACAGAAAGAGATAGGAAAGAAGAGGAAGCGAGAAATAGAAATAAATATAATAATTTGTATAGTTGTATAGTTTATTGTATACATTTGTATATGTATGTCACGTATTCGCTTTTTGTCAGCTTCGTCATCTGTGAATAAAGTGACCTACAACAGATATTGCGCGCGGGAAAGCGCTATAGAATGTTTCATGAATGTTTTAAGAAAAACTATGGGAGTTGGCTTAACGCCTCATTTGGCGAAGTGTATCGTTCATTTCGAGTCCTCTTTTACCTGCGCTGTCAGTGAGCCGCCCACTGTGCACCCCCCTTTCGAGATAGCTGCGCGTTCCGCGGCGCCCTCCCTGGGTTAGCGCGGCAGGCCCGGCTGATTCTGTGCGACGTTGAGCGCGATCCACCGCAATCAGGGCGTCGGCACCGACAAAGCGGACGACGTCCTCGCGCTCGCCGGCGAAGCGGGGTGCGCCGAGCTTAATCGAGCGCGCTGCAATTAGGCGACCTGTGCGTTACAATCGTCCGTCATCAGCCAGTGGCGGGCCCCCCATCCCTGGTAGCGGCGTCGGTTACCGAACCATGTCGCGAGCGCATATTTTTGTCGCGGCACCGAGACTCGTACAACTGGTAGAGGCCAGGTACGAAGAACGAGAACCAACGCGGCGCTGATCCGACGTCGGAAAATAGAAGCAAGCCTCCGTCGCGATCGAGAAGAGACGCTTCGAAAAGGGTGATCATTGCGAGGTAATAAGACACACCTGCCCAAACAACAGGTGCCACTGGCGGCCCGGCTGAAGCGTTGCAAACGAGCTGCTTTCTTCGCATGCGTCGAGGCTGTAATGCAGACAACTTAGAGTGTTCGTTCGCGCTTTGCTTTGTCGAAATTGTTTTCTGCCCTCGATAAAGAGCTAGATCACACTGTAAGACAATCAATTAATAGCGAGCTGTGTCGCAGAAAAACTCCCAGGGTCCGTTATTCATTCGCCTAAAACGACACTCCTCAGTCGACGTATCGATCCTCTCCCGCCTTCCTCCGAAAGCTTTCTGCACCTGACGTGGTTTTGCACTTCCTCCGTGATTGGCCCACTTTTGACCAAGCGACAATTTCATCCGAAGACGACATCATGTCACGTTATATTAAGTGATATCATGACGACGTCACAAGTTTTGCCTATCTTTGATGTCATCATGACGTCAGATGACGACGTAATCATGTGATGATTTTAGCATCACTCGAGTTGGCGCAGCCGACGCCGATGGTCAATTTTCGCGTTTGATGAGGCATCTAAGGCTTTCGCCTTAAAAAAAGCTGCAGCGCATTGTTCACGTCCCTACTACATCAACTAAATATTATAACACACCTCCTAATGACGGCAGCGAGTGGGCATATTCTTGGTTTCAGGCGGCCCTAATTGATGCGGGTTCCTGGTAAGTCATGTAAGCCGGATCCCTTAACTGAGAGCTTGGCCAGGTTAGCTTTTATTTTTTTCTGTCATCCGTTCGCGCGCAAGAAACGTGGCTTTTGTTGGTTAGTGCTCGCACAATTTAGCACGCGCAATCACCTTTCAAGACGACATATTTTGCTCACACTTAAGCGCGACGGGCGATATTTTTATATTTTTTCACACAAGTGACACGGTTACGTGTGTTTGTTCGTTAACGCCTTAGCACAATATCCTCGTTTGCGCTACTGAGCACCTACATTTTACGCTCATCGAGACGTTTGTCTCTTTACCTTGATTCGTGTTGCGTGTTCGTCGCATGTTTTATTCAGAGAACAGGAAAGGTAACTTCAATCGACGGGTTACGTATTCCAGCTATGCGCACACGGACACTGAGAGGGAGAGAGCGATAAGGGAAAGGCGAGAATATAAAACAGGTAAAGCCCGGATGGCTAACAGCCGTGATTTTTATCTCGTGTACCTCGTTTTATGTGTCTTATTGCGATAGCAATTATATGGACGCTCTCATCAGATGTTTGCCGTCGCCGTCATGTCCCGTATATTTATATAGAGGTAATATAAATACGGACAGTGAAAGAGAGAGCGAGAGAGCGCGATAAGGGAAATGCGAGAATATTAACGGGGTAAAGCTCAGTTGGCTAACAGCCGTGATTTTTATCTCGTGTACCTCGTTTTATGTGTTTTATTGCGATATCAATTATATTGACACTCTCGGGAGATTTTTAACGTCGCCGTCATGTCCCGTATATGCATATGTATGTATATATAAATAAAAGCCACAAAGATCAAGTGGCCAACAGAGGCCTAACACAAGGCTAGTAATGGTCGAAACCGGGTTAAAATAAACGAACCAGGTCTAAAATAATGTAATTAACAGGAATAACCAAGAAATAACCGTAAAAATTAGGGCAGCCTCACCCTAGCGGTGCCCAGCCCGAAGGAAGTGCGGAGCCTTCTTTGTTTCTCTTCGGTTTTCTCTTTCTTTCCTCCTCTCTTTCTTTCTTTTTCTCTTTTCTAGTCTTTTCTATGTTTCTTTCTCCCTTTATTTCTATTTATTTCTATTTTTCGTCCTATCTTTTTCTTTCTTTCTCTTTTTCTATAACGGCATAGGCTGCTACTCGCTTAATGCTTCCCATAACATCTACTCACACAAAGCATGGAATCTGCCTTTATTTTTTTTAATTTGTCTGGATTTTTTATTTGTTCATTACATGTTTTAACAGCGAGTGGAGCGCTATAAGTATTAGGAGCAAATTCAGGTATGTTTCCCAGGCGACATAGACCTATGGCTAACGACCGTTGTCTTTACCTTTAAAGATAGCTTTTTTGCGTGCGCACGTGTACTGCAGGCAAAGCACGCTTTACAGGCGGCAAAATTGTCGTAGTGAGAGTTGGGCGCATGGTAGTTGGGTTAGGATTCCTTGATGACATTGCGACTCGCCTTTGATGTAAGTGATAAGCCGTAAATTCAGCGCTGTATCAAAAATATCATAGTTCTCAATTAGAAAATAGACTGAAAAGAGCCTTGCAGGATAGTTTAAAACAAAAATACCAAATGAACACAAAACAATATTGATAAAAAAAGGAGAAAAATACGTCCGCACGACTCAAGCTTCGTAATCTAGGGGATTAAAAAAACGAACTAAACGTTCCTATAAGACAACGAGTGGACACACTTGCGACATCAAGCTCAAATTTTGCATGCAACTGTTGACTTGAACTGCGATATACTTGAGCTATGAAGGGTGCTTTAACGGAGACATTGCACTGGCTGCGGCGCGGTGTTGTTTCTCATGCATTTTGCCGAATGATTGCTTGACTATCGCACCATTTCTGTCAACACCGTTTTTGATGTTCGCACCTGATAACAGGAAGCATTGTTCTCTGCAGTCCTCATATTTATGGGGAGCTGCTGCCGTGACGTATCTCGCCTATTGAAGGTTGCCCGCCGCTAGACGGCATAACGTGCATGAAGACCAATAGAAACGTACTTGGAAGCTGCACGAGGTTCTGCATTCCTCTTTCATAGCTGCTTAGTTGCAACACTGAATGTTACGCTCTACACTCTAACTACTCTCCGACATGCGTCGCCTTATGAAGTGCGGCATAATGTTCAAAGAGTACTATAGCAAGTAGAACATTAAGTCGCAAATGAAATAGGGCTTAACACAATGCGTTGGCGGGCTAGTTGGTTCTTATCCGTAGCACCTTTTATTGCAACAAAACGGCACAAGTGAGACGATAGGACACAGCGCTACTCTCAGCTGACCTCATTTTACTGTCTCGCACACCTTTATAAGAAAGAACAGATCTGAAGATCATGCGAAGAAGTACAATGCCCGGAAACCGAGACGACACGTGAACAGTAGAGCATTCTCATTCAAGATTGTTACACCCGCACTGACATAGCAAGTACTAGAAATACAACACCAGTGGTTCAAATGAAATACCGCGACATCATGCACATATGCGAAGTGCACGCAATGCAGTTGACAGAGGAGGACGATGCGGAAGAGGAAAAACTCGCAGGGTCCCTTATGCGTCCGCCTCAGTCGACTCGAAGGCAAAAGCCACCTTCTTCTTCTTTTGCTTCTAAGTCGATGTACTGAACCTCCCGCGCCCCCCTGCGAAAGCTTTCCGCAACTAAAGTGGTTTTGCAATGCCTCCAGGATCGGAGGCATTGTAAGCGTCCTGCACTTCACCCTGTTTTGCACTGCCTCCGGGAGCGGTCCACATTTGACCAAGCAATATTGTCATGTGACGACGTCGTGACGACGTCACTGATTCTGGTAATTTGTGACGTCATGATGCCGTCTTACGGTGACGTCATCACATGATGATGATCTTTTGCATCACTCGCGTTGACCCCGCCGACGAGGGACGCTGGTCAATTTTTGTTTCTGATGAGGCACCTAAGGCTGTCGCCTTAATAACAATAAGACGATGATGAAGGTAGCTTTCGTCTTCATGTCGTCTTAGATAAATGCATAAGAAATACTGCGAGTTGTTTTTTTCACTCTCCTCTATATTTGAAGACTATGATCAATTTTCCTGAGCGCGCATTTTCTCCCTTTTAATGTTTGTTTCTTATTTAATTGGGGAGTCGTTGTTATGTTGTAGAAAATTTAGCGTTGCCATTTGTGAAGAGCTACCTGCCGCGCCAATGTATCGCTGCCTGTAAAGCGTGTTTTGCCAGCATTACGTGTGTGCTTTAAAAAAAAAAGTGATCTTTAAAGGAAAATAAAGACAGCCGCAGACGGACATCGCCTGTGAAAACGTGCTGAACATTCATGTCACCATCCCTGGCTAACACCTATCACGGTCCGTATTCACAAGAAGCATTCACGCTAGAACTCTTCGCAACGGCGAATTCCAGCCAATGTTGGCGCTGGATGTAACTTTAGTGAAAGCAAATATTACAGAAGAAACCATCTGGCGCTGTTTGTCACAGTCAATGCGTATAGCATTTAAACGCGTCAGGCGTCTCAACGCGCTAACTTTCGAGAAGGAAATTCTTAAGAAAACTATCGGTGTTGTGGAAAACGCCACTGTTTGCAAGCGCGACATCCTTGAAGGTGTTCCACTGCGTCTGATGAGGTATGCGCCTTTGGCGTAGAGATGAGAGCATCAGGATACGGTACTAGATGCCGGCAGCTCAAACAACGCCGTCGGAACATTGATAGCAGTGGTATGAGGTCATATATGTGACGTTACTGCTGCGGTCACGTGATCCTGAGGTATTGAGGTGCAAAGAGATTTCCTCAGCAGAACGGCTGAAAGTAACTGAAGGAACGTTGAATGTACACCCTTGCAATGTTTTATTAATAGGGAGTTTTCGAATAGGTCACTCTAGTCTTGGCCAAGAGTCGTCGCTTCAGTGGGTGCCGTCATGTTTGTTTGACACAAAGCCTTTGGGGCTCCCGCTAAATTCGAGAAATAGCGTCCCCAACGCAAAACCCAAAAGCTGTTTGGGTCTCGCGCATGCGCAGTGGTCTCGACGCTATTTCTTTGAGACCCCAAAACTATTGGGGCCCCTATTCGAAAACTCCCTAATATCGCACGAGCTTCGACCCCAGGCTACGGTATTTTCTAATATCGGCGGGAAGCAATGAGATCTTCGATACGACGATCAGCGTCACACCGGCTATCTGAACACATAATTCCGCAGAGAAGGCTGATAGTGGGTATGCGTCTCTAAGCAACTGCTTAGGAGACGGCGCTCGCGCACGAGTGTCCTCTCTGCGCTTGCGCATCATGTGGGAAATCTCGTCATTTCTCGCCTATATTAGGCGCTGTCATGTTCAGGGGTCAACGCTCGCGCGATATTATTAAAGAGTTGCAAGGGTGGGCTTAAAAGCAAGCAACCGAAAGCAGAACAAATAGGCGGGAACAATATAAACAAGTGAGAAGAATGCTCGAACAATTGGCGGTTTTCTCAGCAAATTTTATTCCGTTCGCATATGAACATTTTTCATTAAAACGCGAACTCGTTGATAACAGTTGCCAATCATACTGCTAACTCGAGGTGCTAGCCTTAACGATCAATAGTTGCTATGCATTCGGGAAAATTACATTTCCTTTAGGTGCGCATGATGCACAAAACTAATTCTCGCGAACGAGCAGAGCTCAGAAAAACAATTTGTGAGTTAAGCGGCACAGCAGCGAAAAAAAAAATATTGTGAGAAGCGATGACAAGCGGAGCAAGTATCGACTTTCCCAGACGCGTCTGAAGATTCGATGGCGTCGTTTGAATATTCTGTCGCAGCGTTAAAAAGAAAGAAAGCGATCAACACCTTTTTTGACGTAATGAGAAGCGCTTCATTCTTACATCAATATCGGAAAGCATCGCAGACGGTCATTTTACTTTTTTTGCTGGCGCTGAAAAGAGGGTTGGTTTTTTTTTTTGTCAGTCATTTTATAGCTCCTCGATTGAATTCGCCGCACCAACAGCAAGTAACATCTTGTTTTTAAAAACTGACAGAGTTCCTCATGAATTCGCCTAAGACGACCCGAAGGCGAAAGCCACCTTCTTTTTTTTCTAAGCCGATGCATTGATCCTCTACCGCCCCCCTCCGAAAGCTTTCTGCACTTCACGTGGTTTTGCACTGCCTCTGCGATCGTCCCACGTTTGACCAAGAGATCGTGTCATGCGATGATGTCATCATGTGTCGTCATGTTATGTGACGTCATGATGACGTCGCAATTTTTGCCGATATGTGACGTCACATGGTGACGTAACCGCATGATGTTGATTTTTTGCATCACTTGCGTTGACGCCGCCGATGCGGGACGCCGACGCCACCGACGGTCAATTTTCATGTTTGATGAGACATCTAAGTCTTTTGCCTTAAAATTATTTCATTTGTATGTAAAGTCCTCCAGGAAGTGATTACCATTTCATGTCACCGACATTACTCGTAAAACAGGCTGCCTTGGAGCACCGCGCTGTCAGCTATTCCTCAAGGAAATATTTCTAAAGATTGTCATCTTTCACTATCCCTCATGTATGTTTATTCTGTGTTTCTAGAACGCTGTACTCTAAAAAATAAATGCTACACGAAAGAAATAGATTGGTTTCTGTTTTTTCGACCGCCTGTTTACTATAGGAGCGTATTTGTACGTTTTCTGGGGCTTTTTCGTTCTACCCCCGATGTCGTAACAAATGATAATAGCCAGCGCACCTTCATTCGCCTAAGCGACTACAAATGGGGAGCGTTTTGTCATGTCACAATTTTCTGACTTCCACCAGCAAGAAGAACGAAGGGGGCGAACGGAATCTCTCTACCCCTTTGCAGCCAATACTCCTTGTATCTTTTTTTATTCCTCGCTTCTCATACATCGTAGGCATGACTCTCTCTTCGGCCATCTTTATCGCCGCCTCACTTTTCCTGCGCGCGCCTCGCGGAGGCAGCGCCATTGTGTCTCCTAAGCATCGAATAACTCACCGAGCCACTTTTTTTTTTCGCTACAGCAGCGGCGCGTCGCGCGCGCATATTTGTTTTTGGGCAATCGCATCGCGTGGTTAGTGGCAGCGAACATCTTTGCGCTTGCATCGTGGAGTTTCATTGGTGGTAATGGCGGCACTTGGAAAGAGATGAAGAAACAAAAACGACCAACAACAACAACAGCGGAAGTGAAAACCTATAAGACGCCTCGAAGCGAAGGCGTGGTGGAAACCTGGTCGGACGAAGCAGCGCCGGTCGGAGGACGAAGAGAAACGAAAAAAAAAAAACAAGCAAGGACAAAAAAAAATCGGTGGCCGGGCGGAAGCATCGATCGCTGTTATTGCATTTGCGCGTCTTCACATCAGCGATAATTCCTAATAACTGCAGCGCCCGCTTCTTCGTGCCGAACGACGCTGGGCTCGCTGGGTCCGATCGTTGTGCCCGTTCGCGCAGCGTCGTCTGCTACGGCGACGTAACAGACGGCGGAAACAGACGACAACCAAAGAAAGAAGAACGCTCCAAGACGCTGGCGGACGCTTGTGCGCGCGCATGTGGCTGCGGCGCAGCGTCTGTTCGTGCTTTGGCCATTCCCCCCTTCTTCCAAGAAATCAGAGAACGCTATTTGTCTTTCGCATTCGGGGCGCACAAATCAAACTTAGGAGAGCGTGGAGGTGTGTCCCTTGCCTCACTCTTCCCCTCTCTATTCTCTGGCGACAGGGCAGAACTAATACCGCGCTCGACGCTCCCAATTAAAGCGGTGGCCGGCTGGCAATCATGAAGCGCGCCCAAGACGCCCAGACAACCCGTGTATGTTCCTGCCTCTCTTTGGGTCCATGCAATCACTCGTGAAGAAAGAGAGGAAAGTGGCGCGATGCGGTAAATGCGTCCATGTTTTTCTTTTCAATCGCTGACGCGTGTACACGGAAGGGGCGCCGACTTCTCGAAACGGCACCGCGTGCACTTTCCTTCGCGTCGTACGAATACAACACTCGCGAACGACTTGAATAAGCACGCACGTGGACACGCTGTTCAGACAAGCGTGAGCAGGAAATGACTGGTTATCATAATAATGAAAAAAAAAGGAAACGTAGCGACAGGGACGCAAGCGCATGGCGTCGTGCTGCGTTCTTAAGTTCGCCGGCGTTGGTACGCCCCCTGGTTAGGTGTCTCAGTGAAGCGAAAAGTGCCTGATTATGTTTTTCTTACGCTCGAACGCTTCGACAAAGCAAGTACCGGCAACGGCGAATTATCGAAACGTGCTCTGGACTTGGGCTCAGAGATGCCGCCTTCTCTTAGAGCGAAAGAAAAGCGGGCAAATTATACGCCTTTCTTTTTTTTACGTGACAAACTATGTATAGATAATGTTTAATGTACAGAATAACAGGGCTAGAACGTGCACGCTTATCGAAAGTGTCATGTTGCAGTGACTGTGAACAATTAAACAGTGCCGAGAGAGTGCATTTAAGAATGTAACTGTTCAATGGGCGAACTTGTGTCCTTAAAAAGATACTCTCAATACACAAAGGTAGATACGAGCGCGGACTTCGGTCATTGAACCCGTACTCAAGGGTCAAGATGTGTGAAGTTTGCTCCATTGTTTATAGAGCAGCGCACAATGGAGAATATACAACATTCTTTAATGTACGCCACTGTATAGACTATATTATTATTAGTAGTAGTGGTAGATGTAGGTGTTGTTGCAAACCTTGTGTGTGTGTGTGTGTGTGTGTGTGTGTGTGTGTGTGTGTGTGTGTGTGTGTGTGTGTGTGTGTGTGTGTGTGTGTGTGTGTGTGTGTGTGTGTGTGTGTGTGTGTGTGTGTGAGAGAGAGAGAGAGAGAGAGAGAGAGAGAGAGAGAGAGAGAGAAATGCTTTAATTAAGGCTGGAGATGTTAGTCAGACTGTTCGCATGACATGCTATATACTCCAGAGGTTAAAAATCACAGCGCTAACACACAAGCCGTCCACGAAGACAAGACACGACACAAGCGCTGACTATCAACTGCTTTATTCCTTCATACGTCAATGCATATGTAAGCCCAAGGCAACCTTACCGCACATGCGCACATAACAATAGCTCTAAACAAAACGTGTAACAAGGATTATAGTGTATTAGATACGCGAGAACGTGAAATCATGTTCAGACAGATGCTACTCCAGGTGCTCGGTGATGATTATGATATATACACTGATAAAGACATAACAGCATATACAGCCACAAACACACGCGTAGATTATACTGTTTGCAAAGTTTCGTTAATGCTCGTGGCCCGCAAAAACGCCAACAGCGCTTTCGTGGCGATTAACGCACAGGTGGTGCTTTGCCACGGGCCGAGAATACGCCGCACTTCTAAGCTCGAGTCCGGTTGAAGGTGTAATGCCGCGTTCGGAGGCTAACTTTCTGATGCGTATCTCCTGCAGACGCACAGAACAAGTTGCAAGTCTTCTGGTGCATTACATTGGATGCATATTGGCGAGTCATAGAGCTTAATGGGTAATTTGTATTTTTTTAATTGTACTTAATGTGATTACCGGCTGTAATGTAGCTCACCGTTCCGTCCGTGCGCAGTTATTAAACGGCACCAACAACAACCTATGAAGCGTTATGTGCAACCCCTCTGCTGGGGAGACCTCGTGAAGCTCCACGAGAAAGCAACAAAGTTGACCGGCAAAGTATAGTAGCCAAGCTGTAACGGCTGCCACAGAGCCATTCACAGGCGTCCGACAAGCGCGTTTGCGAGCTGCGCACGATGCGCGCTCCCGGTTACACCGACAGAACTGCGTGGCCCCGCACTCAATGCGAGTCCAGGTAAGTGCGCTCTCGGCGTCCAGTGGACTCCCACGGGCCGCTGGCTCCGAGCTATCCTGGCAGGTTGGTGCCCGGCCGCCGCCAAATGGCCTTCCAATGGGCACGGGCGAAAAATTAAACTCGCATTAGCAGGACCCCCTCGTGGCCCCTCTCTGTAGAATGGTCCTCCCCACAAGCGCGTGCGCCCATTTCCGTGGAACGTGACCGGCCGGACACCCGCGCCACACCGACGAGAGAGATTTGCCGCGTGTCACCACCGCCGCGCCCAACGCGCTGCTCCGCGCCACTGCGGAGCAAAGCGCGAGTCGAAAAGGTTGCGTTGTGTGCTGCGTACGCCGTGTTAGGCGTCGTTCGCGCAATGGGCGCCCCGTGACACCAAGGGGGGGGGGGTTCTGCTCGTGTCCCGAGGACTACTCTCTTCACGGGTTCTTTGGCGAGATTAATGGCGCGGGCGTCGGCGCCCACGCTTGTCGCTAACGCTTGAACTGCGACGACGGGTGCAGCGCGAACACTTAGTACGGACGGACGCCGAGCGCACAAACCGGAATCTTCGTTGGCCGGGCTTAGTGGAAACACCCCGAGAGTGCTGGAGTGAGAAGGGCGGCTATGACCGCTGGATACATGATAACAGATTCTGCGGGACACCGCTTGACGTCATACACAACACCGGTCTTACGGCACACATCCAATCCACATATACTCACATACACACACAAAATATTATGCCCTAACGGCAAGTCTGTGTCGCAAATAAATAAATAAATAAATAAATAAATAAATAAATAAATAAATAAATAAATAAATAAATAAATAAATAATGTAAGAAAAAGGGTGGTGTGCTCCAACCCTTTGTTTAGATGTAACGCAGTATTGAAAACAGCCACGTTACGAAATAAATACTCAGCCCGTGGCTCCAGAAGGCATGGGAGTATGTGAGTAGAGTGCGTTGTCAAACGCAAGCCAGAATGTTTCGTGTGGGTGGTTACTACGCGTCTCGCTAAAAAGATTCAGCGGACGTCTGTCGTTGATAGTTGCGCCGATTGCAACTTCTCGCCGTTGCTGGCAATAATAAAAAAAAGAAAACTCTTAAACCCCGCTGCAGACTACGTTTTATGCTCTCACATTCCGTACTTCTCCCAAGCACTACAAATGAAGATGAATCTAGGGTGCGCGTTGGGAATTTCAACTTTTGTCTTTAACTGTTGATTACTATAGAAAAGAAAGGTCACCCTTAGGAAGGATAACTATTGTGCTAGCTTTTAACCTATCATCTTGATGAAAGAGGAAGTGTGTGTGTGTGTGGGGGGGGGGGGGGTCATTGTTAATGCAACACAACAGAAAGGAAGTGGACAGCAGAAACGGACACTAGAGCTGTGTTCGCGATTTTCTCTGCGTTTGCAGAAAATCTCAAATGAAACAAACACAGCGTGCCGCCTTTATTATGCAAGCTCATAGACCTCAATAACCACGACGGGCAACCGGCTCTTGCTCGAGGTCTCTAAAATATATTTCATGGCGGTTTTCGTAGCTTTATAACGCAAAACTGAATAAATGGCTGATCTATTTGAGCAATGGTAACGACGGATTTCTGCACAACGTGGTTGTCTAACTGGGGTTTAGACGCCCGAGAATAAGTTACTGAAGCACGGGAGTTATATTTCTGCTAAGACACTCTTGTTTTAATATAATAATTATAGGCTTTGTAACGCTTTTGACGCCCCCTCAGTGGCTGCTCATACGCGTGCGAATGATGCAGCGGCTTTCACAGAATATTTCTTGAAAGCTTGCTTCACCACGTGGCGAGATGTGCTGGGAAAAAGTGCGCTTTAGACGACATACAACATGTTATGTAGGCAATATACTCAAAAAGATTTCTGAGTGAGTGCCAGGGATACCGTGAAGAGGCAAACATTAAAAATGGAGCCATTTCAGTCGTGCCAGCATATGAAATCTCTACAGTAGGGCCCTCCCCACTCCACCCGTCTTTTCTGTCCCGGCTCTACTGGGACTAAATTTTATGACTGTGACCCGCTAGCTGAGGGGAGCTTGAGACCCCTGCTCTGTAACTGTTTAGAGGGGCATCTTGTTATGAGAAATTGCTGCATGTTGTCCTGCGTGTGGCAACGCTTAAAGGACAGGACACGAAGGTCCGTGACGCAGGACACAAAATTAACTCGGACTGCGGCTGTGTTTCACGACTATACGACGCAGAAAAAAAAATGCATTGAACCAACCAGCCCAAATGCGTACCCTTCTACAGAACTTAACCAATATGTGTTAGCACGGTACATTATGTCTAAGTTACTTTTGCGTGCATGAGCGTCCCCGAGTATTTTTTTTTTTTTTCAGTCGAATTTCGTGGGTGGACCGGTGACCCTACCAAAATGTCTGAAAATAGTCGTAGAGTTAGGATATCAGAGGAACTCTATCTCTGCTCGCGTACAAGCCAACATCGCTACCCGCAGTCGGCTCCCACCCACCGCCGCGCTACACGAGATTTAATCCTACAGTGCTTTCGTTGCTAGATTAGCTACAGTATTCTCGGCTACAATCCTCTTGTGTGCTTGACCTGACCTGAATCGCATCCGTCCACGCGACCTACGAACAGCGGGCGATCATCATACGAGACGAGTCACGACGAAGCTATGATTCCTGGCTCCATGGACCAACACCCTATCGGTGTGCATTTTAGGCCTCGGTTTGTATATTTGTTTATGCCGATGAAATTTTCTTTTAAAAAAATAGCGGCGGTTTCGTAGGTTATGCGGGACAAGGATGACTGCTCTGTTGAGTTTAGGCTAACCGGCACTCCTTTGGAAGCTCGTGATTGATTGATTGATTGATTGATTGATTGATTGATTGATTGATTGATTGATTGATTGATTGATTGATTGATTGATTGATTGATTGATTGATTGATTGATTGATTGATTGATTGATTGATTGATTGATTGATTGATTGATTGATTGATTGATACTCCCATTGTAAAGACAGCTGCCCACAGTTCTCTCTTGCGTCACATGTATGGATACCATTCGCTCACTCCCATGCACACAGCACAATAATTATCAAACTTTCCGAAATTGGGTCAAATCACACGGCAATCCTTTGTTTCTCTCATCCTGAAAATGGGGCATAAGGTGAACCTTGCAGCTCGTGTGATTAACGAGCTGGGCGATCAAACATAATGCTCTGCGAATGCTGACGATCTGTCTTTAATGTTTTATGTCTGCGGACCACACCTGCCACAACCGCACGTTCTCGCCGTGTCCCTTTTTCCCGTGACGTAATAGCGAGAGCCGATGCCCCGCCCTTTTCAGTTCCTCCCATGAGACAGGGTCGCTTGTTACATTGATGGTCCGCTCGCCTTTCGTCACGATCGGCTCCACTGTGACGATTTAAAAGCCGCAGGTCCCTTTGACGACAGATTAGGCCACGATGAAGGATTTTCTCCATATACGAGATGCGTGTATTTCAAGCATTAAGGAGTGTATTAGCATTCCACAATATAAAATAAGCTTATTAGTAATAATGACCCACCGCAGCGGTCTAGTGGTTATGGTTCTGGACTGCTGACCCGAAGGTCGCGGGATGGAATCCCGGCCGTGGTTGGCGGCCGTATTTCGATGGTCGCAACATGCTAGTGGCCCGTGTGCTTAGGTTTATGTGCACGTTAAAGAACCCAGGTGGTCAAAATTTCCGTAGCCCTCCTCTACGGCGTCTCTTATAATCATATCGTGGTTTTGAGATGTAGAACCCCTACAATTATTATTATCATTTGTAAAAAGTGAATTGATACACGTGAACCCAAAGCTGTGTTGTTTCGGCGAACTGGCCTCCTTAATTTGATTGCATGTATACATATTTTTTCTGGTTCTTTACTCAGCAGTGGTAGCACTTAACTAAAACGTCCTTGTTTAAATATCACATACGCGGCATACGTAGGCACATTTTAAAGGGACCGACAACCAATTTTTATTATGAATATTTTCTTTAGCGCAACGGAAAGCTTACTTGTGAGAGTGTCTAATCACGGGAATTGTAACGTGGAAGATGCCGTGAAACATTTGTAATCGGAATTTTCCTATCTGCGGCGAATATGAAGTCGTGTACACAAGTGGCAACACATGCTGCAAACAGTGAGCGCGAGAGCGGTTCGTGTTCGAGCTTGGAGATTTGCTGCGCATGCGTGCACTCCGCGCGCATGCGCTGCGGCTCGACATAGTCCACTGGCTATCGCGAAGGCAGCGCTGCTTTTCACCGTGCAACTCATTTTACCTCGGAAGGAGCACAAAATAGAGCGGGGATAGATAATAATATACATACTCTAATTTTCAGGACTAATTATGGCGCGCATGACGGCATCAGACTACGTGACTTACGTACAGCAAAGTGATCGACTCCATAATCCGTGATCAACACTTCTTGCGTAAAATTTCTTAGACAACGGACGAAACAGACACGGACGGGCGCAAAGTTCCTCGAACCCACACCTTGTTAAGTCCATAATCCAGCTTTAAGGCTCTTATGCTAGGCTGCGCGACATACTGTTTTTTTTTTGTTACTTTTAAACACAATTTAGAAATATAAAGCCTATTCGCAACGCGGAAAGGATGCTGGAATCTCTCATTATATTTCAGGGTCTTTTTATTTCTACCAGGATCTAATCACACGTTCTGGCCCATTGTCGGTCCCTTTAACGTGCCCAGGGACAGAATTGGCGCCGAAAGCTGGGTAGAATAGCAGGTATCCCACTTAAGGTGCGGCATGGTGCTGTCATCTGGCAATCAGGACAAAAGGAAAGCACCAGAAAAGAAAATTCTTTCTCTATAGTCATTTTCTTTTGAGAAGGACAGGAGGCGTTCTTTATTTTTGAAGAGATACATATGCGCCGTTTCGGTCTCATGTATTGAGCGCTACACGAATCCTAGTTGCAGCAGCTATAGAGTAGACCACGAGGGAATGTTTGAAATTGTCCCTTGGCGTTGCATTCTGACATCACAACGGACGGGCAGTGCATGGTTTGCAAGAGTGCAGTCCTTACAACCTAATAATTGATACAAGCTCCGCCCCCAGAAATGCAGCGCGCCTGACATTCATCTGTGCGAGGGTGTCGTGCTAAGTGGTTACTGTTGTAACGATGAGTCCTATTTCGTTACTAATGTAAACGTCATTCATTTATTCGTAGGTTTTCGTTGCTCATATAAATACCGGGCTTTTATTGTTAGGTTTTAACCGACTATAAGTTCCTGTGGCAGCGACGGTTAGAAAGCTTAAGATTTGCGCGCGAGTGGACGTCACGTGGTGCATGACGCAGAAACGCTGAGCTCAGACTACCGCGTCCTAAGTCATAACTTCTGTTTTCAGTTGAAACGCGAGACAAACCAAATCTAACGAGAAGCTTTTTTTTTTTAGGCAACAACCTTAAATGCCTCATCAAACACGAAAATTGACCGTCGTCCCGATGCGTCGGCGTCAACACGATTAATAAAAAAAAATCACGCCATGACATCACCATGTGACGTCACGTGGTCATGAAGTCGCAGATCGTCAAAATTTGTGGCGTCACCATGAGATCACATAGTGTGACGCGTCATGAGGACGTCATCACATGGCATCGTCGCTTGGCCAAAGATGGGTCGATCACGGAGGCAGTAAGAAAACCAGGTGAGGGGCAGAAGGCTTGCAATGCCTCCGATCCCGGAGCCAGTGCAAACCACGTTAGGTGCAGAAAGGTTTTTTTAGGGGCGAAGCTCCTTAAGGCGGCACCCGTTCGTTTCTCGTAGTCGTCGTCGTAGTTAGTAGTGCGTAACAAGTCTTACGCTTTGACCTCCAAGGTGGTGCCGGTGGGAGATTTTTCCTGTGCGTTGTTGAACAATAAAAAATTCGCAGCGTGCGCCTTAACTAAAAGCCGAATTCTTCTGTCTCTCATTCCCCATTAGCAGCCATTGGCATGTTCCAGTAGGAAACGTTAGGAGAAGTAGAAGTGTAAGTGTTAGCTAAAAGCCGTCTTCTTCTGTCTGTCATTCCCATTAGCAGCCATTGTTTACCTCCAAGGTGAGATTTCTCCTGTGCGTGATTAAACAATAAAAATTTTCTTCAAAACGCCGTTGATTGATGAAATAAACCAACGAAAGACGCCAGATGTTTTGTAAAAGCAAAACGAAAGAACGCCAGATGTTTCTAAAGCAAAACGAAAAGACGCCAGCTGCTTAACGAAAGACGCCAGATTTTTCTAAAGCAATGGTTTTCTAAACAATGAAAATTCACAGCGTACATGTAAAATTAAAGTGAGCTGCAAATCGTCATAACTCATCGAACCTTTAGTATAAACGCGCCCGATCTCACGTCGGTGATGATGTACTGGGCAAAATTCACGGAAGATTCACGGTTTACCGATGAACCTTCGCAGCTTCGCCCACTCATCATCATTCACTCCGTGGATATGCTGTGATTTTTTTATTTCGGAAGGGGGCGGGGGAGGATCAAAACATCGACTGAGAATACAACGAAGAAGAAGATGGCTTTCGCCTTCGAGTCGCCTTAGGCGAATGCACAGGGGACCTTATGAGATTTTTTTTTCCCAAGGACGGGAAAAGGAAAATACAACGGAGGAAGGTTATTTAGAAACATGTATGTTTAAAAATAAACAAACATATGCACGTACAATGTCTACAAAGTGACATTAAGATTAATCGACTTTGCGAGCTGTAGCGTCGATTGCTGCGTCTATTTCTGAGCCAGCATGCGGCCACGGAAGGGAAGACCCAGCATCGTCACAAACAATCGAGCCAGTTTCGTGGGGAGATAAGATGAAGGGCTCGGCGTCTTCGACCCATCCTTCATGAAACCGATTGTCAAAGAGCATTTATGGATTCCCTAGCTGCTCCTATGTTTCGTCGTCTGAAACCTGTACGTCGGAGAGAAGACGCAAGAAAATAAAAAAAAATAAAAGGAATAAGTAAAGTATATAATCAGTAGCACGCTTGCAAGATCCGCCGCGACAAAGCTGCCGCAGAAAGTAACCAACCGCAACTACACCGATATGTGTTGTGCACGCACAAAAACGTCAAACGAGGTAGGAACAGTCCGCGTTGCAGTGGCATTGACAACCCACCCGTAACACGGGTTAGTACTTCGTGCACCACAATGCAACAATTCTTCTCTCTCTCTCTCTCTCTCTCTCTCTCTCTCTCTCTCTCTGCGTAGACCGTTATCGATTTTTTTGTCAAATTGGCGGATTGGTCGCATCGTACAGACGGTCGTTTTACGTACCCGTTTCCACAAGATGACCAATAATCGAACACTCTTAGGTCCCGGATACGAAAGAAAGACGCGCCCGGTTATAGTTGACATGTTTTTCAGGCTAGGCGGGCCTTTGCTGTCACTCCTCTTTGAAACGACATAGAGAGAAAAAGTTTGCGTCGATGTCCAGTGGTGACTCTTACTTTCACCGGTTCGATTTCAAAATGTCAAACGTACTCTCGAGATGACGCGGAAATACTGAAAAAGAGTGCGCATGAAGCGCGGGTAAGTGATAAACACAAGTAGATATTCGCAAAGAATCCCTTTTAAAAAATGCACAGGTCTTTACGAATATCCGTGCCCCTAGCAACTTACCGATTGATAAGGGGATGAGATGTTTCTCAGGCAAGACTGATTTGGTCAAGTTGGTACATGCTCAGCTGGGAAAACACAGCGAAAAAAGGCGAGGACGAAGGAAACACGGTACACTGAACGAGCGCTGTCCAGTGCTCGTCCAGTGTACCAGCGCCCATCCAGTGTACTGTGTTTCCTTCGTCCTCGTCTTTTTGCGCTTTGTTTCCATAGCTGAGCACATTTCGCAGACCGTAAGAGTGCGTGGGAAGGGCTCACGCGTGTGTTTGTAAAGCTTTTCATTCGTAAGTGCTCATTTGAACCCGCCAATGAACACTAACGCACTGAGCACTGCTTCAGTAATGGATGCCGAGTGTCAAGATTGGCTGAACATATTACCAGCAATTCTAGCGCAAGTTGTTTATTGGGCATATGGGCCCCGGTGTCGTGGTTCAGAGGCAGTGCCTAGGGAACCATTCGCGCACTCTAGCGATTTTATGACGACGAGTTTAACGTTACACCACGCCGTAATAGCGCAGTTTTTCTTCCTTTCTTTATTTTTTACACTACGAACCAAATAACGCTTCAATTTTATGTCTGAGTTGTTCTGCGTGCCGCTGAAACATGGGCGGACCTGGGCCAGCAGCAGTTCCAGGGGGGATGGGGGGTCACCGAGGAGGGAGGTCGACGCCCCCCTTCTCCCCCCGCCGGCAGCGCTCGCATGTCGACGACGGGCGACAGATCAAAGACGACTGCCGCGTCGACCCGTCAACCGAGCGCCTCCCCTTCGCCATACCGCCCCCGTGGCGTTTGTGGAAGGGGGTCGCATCCGCGGAGAACACAGCAACAGCGGATCGTCGTCGTCGGTGGCCGGACATTAGGCAGTCCAATTAGTGGAAGCGAAATTCACTGTCCGACTTGGCAGATCGATCCTGGCACGCGAGTCGGATAGCTAGCTGCCCGCTGTCCTCCTCTCTCGCCGCGACCGGACAGCGGAATGTCCGAGTTCCTTCTTGAGAGTTCGTTCTTCTCAGGCTCCCGAGGGACAAGACGCAGTTTCACTTAACGCGCGCCCACCACCGTTCTTGGAAAAAAGAGGGAGCGGAGCGCCAGTCCGTCGTTGTAACTGCTACGCCGCTGTCGTCGCCGCGGCCCTCGGTTCTTCACTGACCCTCGATCTCAGACTGACACGGCGAAACCAAAGGTGCGATGGTTGCAGCCTGGCGTTAGGGCCGCAACGCACTGACAATGACGGGCGGACACTGTTAACACATTAAGTGCTCCCTTCGCCTTATCTTTAACGAGCGTATACGATAGCGCTTAGCTGTCAACCTACGGATTAATTCCTTCTTTGATGTTTCACTTTCACTCCACAGCACGCCGACATGTTCGCCGTGCTATGGTATCAAACTTACTTTCTACAGTGCATCGAAAGAAAGTAAACATGTTGATGTTGCAGCAGTAATTTCTAAGATTTCTATCTGATAACGCACACACGCACAAAATTCTGCATTGAAAGGCTGATGCATGCAAAGGCTGCTGCACGGAATTTAATCGGTTGACAATCGGTCCCTCTTATAGCTCCGCTTATATGAGACTGTTGTACTCATAGGCAAATCCAAGAAAACTACCATTTTTCATTACAACTTTTCGAAGCATACAAATTGCGAATCCCATTACGGCTAGATTACGTTTTTAAAAATATATATAGTGCAAGCTCGACCATCACAATGAAAGGGGACGATTTAAGAAAAGAAAAACCCGAATTCATGTTCTGGGACCGATTACAGGTCTCGTCAGACCTTAGGCCTCTCGCAGAAATCTTGATGCATACATTCCCGCCTTACACTGGGGCTAATTTGCAATTGAATGCATTCACTATGCTCCAGGGTTTCCGCCGAGCTCGGCACGAAGGTCATCTAGTATATGGCTCTTGTGTTCCATGAATCAATCGACTCACTCTGCGCTCCTTTTTTGTCGCGAATCATTAGAATGGAACCACCGAATGTCTAATTTATAGACGTGAATGTACAGCACTAGCCATAACACGGCATAATTGGTTATTTTATCTTGTACGGTGACATTTGCTGCGTTTTGTTAAAGACCGTTCTTTCAGTCTTCGTTCTTTTTTTCAGCCATTCCTCATCAAGCGCACTTCAAAATGAATAGTGGAGAATGACTGAGTGAATTCAAATTCAAATTAATACCTTTCAGTCATGATGTCTCCATAATTGCACCTTAACATGAATAGTGTAGAACTAATCAATGAATTCAAATTTATCTCTTTCAATGAGGCTGTCTTCATGTAGCGACGACGCAGCATATTTTTCTTTTACTATTTTTCATTTTCGAAGGCAAGAGACAAATTCTGAATATGAACTTTAGTTTAAGCGAAGACATCTACAAACCAAAAATAATATGATCGCCTTTAGTGAAGAATGTCTGACGAGAATTTTGACGTGCTGCTTTGTATCGCTGCTGTTAACCACGGTTCTTTGTTCCACTGGACGGAAGCCGCCTCAGTAGCAGCCAGCACGTCATTTAATTATTTTAAACACGCATTTCAATCTATTTAATGATGTAATGAACCATATCTAAGATGTCAATATCAGCATAATTAATTTTGTAATTATGATGACTGACCCGATGTGGCTGAAATATTTGTGCTGCAGGTTGCTTTTTTTATCTACGGCGTGGATGCGACGTGGATGCGAGAGCGACACTCCGTGCACGATGAGCTGGGTGGTGCATAGTGTGGCTCAGTTTTTGAATAACCTCAGTACATTAGTAAAAACTTCGATCTTTACTTGCATGGCTGTCGTATGGCAATAAATGAACTAAACATGCGGCGCGTATTTGGTTGGTAAAAGCTTTTATTGAGCTTTCCAGCACTTTGTTGCCCGGGCTCTGGTCTGCCTCGTCGGGTCATCCGGGCCTTACCTAGTCGCCGCTTCGAAGGCCTGCTGAACGGCCCAGATTTGGTCGGATAGCTCTGAACTGTGCAGGGCATCGGCCAACCTATTCGAGAGAGCATCGGGATTAATGCCTGTAGTATTTGCCTCACATTCCCAGAGCAGGATTGAATCCGAATGTATCTCGCACATGCGCGCCGTAGCAGGTTGCAGTATAGAGCCTGCCACGGCGCGTACTTGCGAGATACATAGGGATTCAACTCTGGTGCCGCAGAAAACAAGCAGACATTTTTAACGGATAGAGCTGTGGGCTAGCCTGGTGGTTGCTTACTTGTGAGGCATTTCTTTTTTCCATATCGAAAGCGGAGGAGGAGAGCCGGGGAAGTTATCCTTGTGAATGGGGGTAAAGGGACTAGAGGGAGAGAAGAAAGAGGACATTATATATGAACTGCAAGGTCTCTGAACACCCCTTGTCCTTCTAGCTTTCCCACCACCTTCCCTGACCGCGGGACAGTCATGATACCCGCGGTATTTTCATCTTGCTCTCAAAACAACAGCGAATGACAGTTCACGCATTTCATTCACCCTGAAGCTTACGAAATCTGATGGCCAAGATAAGGACCCCCTCAATAAGTGTCCGTCCATCTCCTTAGCCTGTGCTTATCAGTGGCTTTAAAGAGCAGCGACGGGGCTCTTCGTTATCGAGTTCTCGTTCGTACATTACACAGTGCAAACCCTCCTCGGTACTGATGGAACCTCCTCGGTATCGGAATCAGTGGCGTAGCGAGGGGGTGGCACACGAGGCCCGTGACCTCTCCCTCCCCCCCCCCCCTCCCCAACAAAAAAGATGGTTGATCCCTCCGTCATAGGAATCGGAATAACACGAAAGTAAAGCGTACCCTTACAGAAGTAACTGAATGTTTACTGTACATTGATATAAGAGAGTTTGCACAATGTATATTGATGTCTGGCAGCTATAGCACCGTTTAACGTGGACGCACCCACTTTGATGATTTTTGGTACATCTCCATCCCGACGACTAACGTCCATGTTAAATGATTACACAAAACCTTGTGGTAGCTGTAGTAGCTAACGGTGAAAGCGTAATCAGAGAACGAGGTGTGATAGCCAGAAGAGCGTCGCATAGTGGACGCAGAACTTGGTCGCCATCCCACGGCATGTTAAAATGTGATTGAACACCACGGCCGGACTAGTACTCTAGCCCGACTAAAGGGAAACGCAAAGCGCGTCGTGCCGCCTCGCCGGCCGCAATTTTTCTCGGGGCGAGCGCGTGAGCGGGGAACGCGGTGTAACAGCAAGGTGAGGCAGGCGCGCGTCGCAGAGACGCTTTTACGACGCTTGCGCTAAGATCGCCACCTCGCGGTGTGTTAAAGCATTGACAAAATTGAACTTCTATTGAAAACGCGCCCAATGGGACGGACGCGTAACGTGTTGCAAGTGTTAATTGCGGAGGCCACAATAATGACGAATTACTTTACTTTACCGCTCCCAGCGGGCAACACCACCCCGCCGACCGGGAGAGTGGTAGATATAAAAGGCGCGTTTGTAAACCTTCTACAGTCTGTGACCGTACATATTGCAGAGGACCTCTTTTGGGACATATTGCAGAGGACCTTAAATATAGAACTACCTCTTAATCCGCACGGAATTCGCTTTTTGCCCTTTGAATACTCTGTTCCGCATTTGGATGTTACCTTTTTACTGGGTCTCCATTCGGTTTGGCGCAGCATGTTAGCGTATAGACACTGTGATGTTAAAGTTCCATCTGTTCATGAGTGTTTCGTGGAAATTGTTGTCAAAGTCCGTGAGGTGTATAAGGCGACTGACTGTGATGAAGATGTGATAGCTCTGTTCGATGCATTAACGCACATGAAACGGATATGATGTGTGCTTGTTAGACGATCTTGACCTGTAGTCAAGAAGGCAATAAAGAAAAAAAAAAGTGACCGTGGCGCAGTGGATAGCGTGGCCGGCATCTGTTGCTGCGGACCGTGCGGTCGTGGGTTCGATGCCCGTTAAGGGAACATTTTTTCTTTGCCATGTGATTGTGTAAATTTTTTCGACGTCATTTCCGTGACGGAAATACGTCCCTGAAGTCTTGGTGGACTCCTGCATAAAACACTTTCGTGTTAAAAAAATTCTACCATGAGATACAGAGCGCAAAATGACATTCGACCACACTTACCTGCCTGCACCCCATGTCGGATCAAGGGCGCTCCCCCCCCCCTCCCCAATATAAAAAAAAAGAATTCTGCCTATGCCACTGATCGGAATGGCTGACAACTCTCCTTGTGAAAACTGTGGTAGCGAGGAGACATTGGAACACATCTTCTGCGACTGCCCTCGCTACAATGCGCAGAGACGAGCACTAGCAGTCATTCATGCTCGCCTTGACCCCAGACCGATGTCGGCAGCAACCATTTTAAAATGTCGTCCTCAGAAGTCATCGCGGATGCAAGCGATGTAGGCATTGCTAAAGTTTTTAAGACAACAGTTGTCCGCAAGAAGCGCAATAATGCTTTCAAAGCCTTCTGTGCTGATTACGGACTCGGCCACGGTCCCAAATAAGTGTCGTACTCTCCTTTCCTTTTTTTTCTCTCTTTTTCCTTTTCTCGCTCTCCCTTTTTTTTTTCGTAACATCTCTCTTCTATCATCTTTTATCCCCCTTACCCCTTCCCCCAGCACAGGGTAGCCAGCCGGTCTAAGAACTGGCTAACCTCCCTGTCTTTCCGCTTGTTTCTGCCTTCCTTCCTTCCTTTAAGACAACAGACTTGCACCGGTGATTGTAGAACAATGCTGATATTGTGACTGTGAGGAGTGTGACTTTGTGTGTTCGTGCTCCCCCTTTCCCTCTTTCTCTCTACCTCTAACTTTCAAATTCCCCTATGCCTTTCCCCAGTGTAGGGAGCACACCCGTATTTCTAGACTGGTTAAGATCCCTGCCTCTCCTGTTCCTTCCTTCCTCAGTTTTCCCGCTGCTTCTTTCTTTCTCTCTCTCTATCTCTTGTTGAACGATATTCACCGCGGCGAGACACCACGGCTAGAACGCAATGCCTGAAAACCCGGCCACGTATCGAGCGGAACACGGGTTATAGTCATGACCACGGTGGCACTACCTGTAGCGGTGCAGCGCGTAATCGCGCGTAACGCGTATGTATATCCGTGCGCATGCGCAGAGAGTGCGGCACTTCTGTTCGGAGCTCGTTGAGTGCGCAGCGGCGAGCCACTGAGCCGAGTAACCGAGCGGCCGAGATGAGAGATGTCCGTTCGCCCTGGGGGAACTGGCGGCGAATGCGGCGGAGAGACCTGGATGGGCGTCGGTGGCGTCGCTCGATATACTACACCACTCGACGGGACCCAAGGCGGCCGCTTATCGAGGTCGGCACAGGCGGCGCTCATCGGGCTGCCTTTAATGAGGAGCCATTTCGAGCCGAACTTCTTCCGAACCCGGCCAAAAGCGGTCGAGCCAAACTGTCGAACCTGAAAGTGTGTCGGTGATAAATACGGTATACTATACGGCCGCCGGATCGAAACGGCCAGTTTCCGTGTTCTTGTACTTATCTCGACCAGCCTTTACGTGGGTAACGTCGTGTAACTATTGGAAGCCCCGTCGGCCTGCTCGCCAAGTCGTCGATGGCCGACGGTATATTTTTGAGAAAAATTGCAGAAATCGAAAAAGACAAAACGGCGCTTTTAAATGCGACATTTCTTAAGCTTCGATGTAGCGCGGCAAATTACATGGACACCAGGAAGGAACGTACGACACGCTGTGTCTTGTCATGCGTTTCTTTCTTGTGTCCATGTCCATGTCCCCGCGGGAGTTGTCGAACTCCGCTACGCTGGTGGCGCACAATTCTGGACCAACTGGACAGGACAAATAAATATCTGAAGGGTGTCTCGCTGGGCGAGTTGGCAGCATAACATCATTAAATGCAGCACAAAAAACTCCTTTCCTGCGCTCCTTTTCTGTGTCCATGTTTTTTGCACTGCGTTTAATGATGAAAATTAAATAGTCGGTTCTGCATAGACGATCACTCGCAATCGCTCCTGCTCGCCTTGACAACAGACCGATGTCGCTAGCAACTATCCTCCAATGTCATCCCGGAAGGATCATCGAGAATTGAAGGCATCGCTAAAATTTTCAAAGACAACAGACTTGCACGAGCGGACAACAGACCCATAATGAAGCATTGTACCGCACAAGACTGCGCTCTGCTCTGTGACGTTATGTGTGTTCGTGCTCCCCCTATCCTTCTCTCTTTCTTTACTCTTCTTTCACTCTCGCCCAACCCTTTACCCTGTGCAGGGTTGCAAATCGGTTATACTAAACTAGTTAACATCCCTGCCCTTACTATCTTTCTCCTGTTTTCTTTCTTAGTCCACGGTACTAAAACATCTGCGACATTGTCGCAGATAGTTTCAACGTCTTGCGATCGTGTCCTCTTCATGTGCGTGCGTGCGCTCAATCTATATATGCATTTCTTTCTGATTTGCTCTTCTCGTTCGCGGTGAGGTTTTTGACCGCGAACCAGTGGCGCGGAAGTTTCTATGTCAAGACGCTCTTCAAGGCACACTCGTTGCTGAGGTTACTTGCCCGGTTGCGCGCTGGCTTTGGAGAAAGGGGGGGGGGGGGGGGTTAACATCGGTCGTTCGTTCGCGACATTTGCCTGGTTCCCCAGCGAGGAAAGTGAGGCGAGCAGCAAAGAAGCTTCCTCGAGCTCGACGACATTCGCGCCGATGCACGCTGCACTGCCGCTATGCTGCCTCCTGGCGGCGGGGCGCTTAATGCCTCCCTAACGACGGCTGTGCCGCTGGCCCGACACCGAATTGCGGAGCTGCGACCCGAAAGGCAGCAGGAGCGCTTCTTCAAAACGTTCCACGCGTTAATTGAGCGGAAAGGAGAAAAACGTTTCTCTCTCTTTTCTTTTGCTCCCAGGGAGAGGGCGTTTCTAGCCTGCTAGCCTTTCTCGCTTTCTTGCTAGCTTTTTTCGCTTTCTCTTTGGAGCGTTCTTCTTTTCTTGCCACTGCTGCTGCGCTGCCGAGGAGAAAACTTGTGCTGTCATCGTTTCTTCTTGCCCAATGTACGCTCTTTATCCCCCATCGCGCTTTTGTTCGTGCGTTTTGCGGCGCCGAAAAGGGAACAAGCCGCCGGCGGCAAGAAGACCGAAGCCTCCGGCCGTCACGACTGCCTTGTCGTCTCTTCGCTCCTTTCACCCTTGCCCTCCCAGCGAGGCTCCCTTGCTGATTATGCAGTTCCTTTTCTTTGCCCCCCCCCCCCCCCCCCCCCACTCTCTTGTCAAGCGTGCTGTTTGTTTTGGACTTCTTGCTCCACCGTCGGGCTGCTGCCTATCACGAAGAAGGCTTTTCTATTAGCTTTGCCGCTCGCCGCCCGCCGCCGCTTCGCCATCGCGCGGGATTTGTGGATGAAAAGGGCCCCGCAGATGACGACGGGCCTTTTTCTTTCTTTTTTCGCCCTCATCCAGCCTTCGCTTTCGAAGCGCGCACTCAGAGCTCGCATTCGAATGGCGAGGTTGAAAAGCCAGATTAGCCTCACTCTCACCCCTCTTCTGCGGTTGAGGAGGTTCCTTTTGGTTGCGGCGTCCTCTTGCGGAGAAGAAGATTGGCGGGAGAGAGATCCGGGCAATGCACACCGCGAGTAGGGCTCGGTAAAACCGTGCTGCGTGATGGATTCTGTAGCCGACTAAGGTGACGGATCTACGAAGCTGTGCTTTCGTAAAATGAAGACTGTCCGCATCTTCACTGTAGTGAGTACATGTGGCACGGCCTCAAGAATACCACGCTGGGGTTCACATGGTGTCGCAAGCTCTCTCGCGTACGTGGTACATCATTCATTCATTCATTCATTCATTCATGTCCACCTCGGTGGTACAGTGGTTACGGTGCTCGACTGCTGACCCGAAGGTCATGGGTTCGATACCACCCGCTGAAGTCGCATTTCGATGGAGGCGAAATCTCAGAGGCCCGTGTACTGTGCGATCGATGTCAGCGCAGTCGAAAGAACACCAGCAGGTCGAAGTTATCAGGAGCCCTCCACTACGGCGTGCCTCATAATCATATCGTGATTTTGGCACGTCAAACCCCAGGGATTATTATTATTATATTAGTCATTCATTCATTCATTCATGCATTTGTTGGTTCACTCAATAAAAATTATTCACCATTGCTCATGTCAGCCGTTGTTCGTGGTACCATCCTGTTGTTCGTCTGTTTAATACATTCGTACTTCACTACTGCATATATCCTGTAACTGTTATTGACGGGTTTCTTGCATTCCGCTCTTTTATAGACCCTCGCCTTCGTTATTTCGCCGTCATTTAAAGAGCAGGGTTATGGTCATGCAGGTTTTTAACGGCGACCGAAGATGCCGCATTCCAAGATATGTGTGCTTCCCGCCTTTCCTCCCGGAAAAGCCGGGGGCAGGACGTTCTGAGAAGCACATCACAACGTCATTTTCATTTTTGCATCCAGTGCGAAGCCTGTGTTCTTTCGAAGCCTGCGTTGCTTCGTAACAGCGGAGGTCAAGACTGTGCGCGTTGCCATGCCTGAATTTCTGATTGACCGACGCCAAAACTGCTGCGCGGTTTTGTCGAGGTGCCAGCCTCCGGGTTCGCTCTTTCCTTTTCTGCGCATGCGCGGCCTTGCGGATTTCTATTCTGCTCGCTCTTATACGTGCGCGAGCAGCAACTAAAAATCTTCGCAGCTCTGTCCTTCACTCTCGTTTTCGTGAAAGGAAAATGTCTTCGGAAACTGCGCGCCGTCGAGTGCACAGCATATAGAAATAACCCTCTTCAAGTCCGCGCCGTCCTCGTTGCTTCGTCATGTCGCGCTCTATTATTGGCCCACTCGACACTGCGTAAAGACCCCATCGCGAAGCTTCGACAGATCTGACCTTTTAGGCTTTCGTTATTAGAAAGCACCGAACACAATCACCCTGCATTGACAGCTCGAAAGGTTAACGCCGTCTCGGTCAATATTGAACGACGCGTGTTCCGCCTAATCGAGGCACTAAGTCGGGAAAGGTACGAAGACTCGTAGCGGAGGTGGAGCCATAAACGCGGGAGTGATTTTAGTTTCGTCGAGGCATACCGTTGGCGTTACAGACGTGTCATAACGAAAATGCGACAAGTAAATACTGTCGAAAGCCTTTATATTGAAGCGCTTGCTCGGTAGCTTAACCGAGACTATTAAATCAGATGCAAAAAGTATATAACCTAAATATATCTGTCCTGCCCTTAAAAGAACTACGCCATATATTTGCACGATTGTAAATGCTCGAGGTTCATGTTCGTTTCATCAAGCTTGTTTGTTACGCTTGTACAAAATGTTTATCTTTTTAATACCGTTTGTTGATTGAACCGTGACTGAATGTGCGTACTATAATGCGTTAGTCTGTTTAGTTTGTCCGCTGTAGAGCTGCCCTGTGTATGAGGCGGCCAGATTAACCTCAAGCTGCTAAATGCAGCTTTTATTGTCTGGTAGTCTTCGCAATTCAATGCCAAATAAATTCTATTCAATAAAGTCCATCGCTATGCATACAATTTTGTTAGTATTTCGTACAATACCACTCGCAGTATCGTCGTCGAGATGCACTCAGCAAAAAAAAAAAAGAATTTTATGTTGTTCATTGATTGTTTTGCGTGTCGTAATCATGTTATGATAATGAGCTACGCCATAGTGGGGAATTCCGGAATAATTTTGACCACCTGGGCTTCTTTAAAGGGTCCCTAAACAACATCAAAAAACGAGCGGGTTAATCTCTCCTGGCGTTCCGCATCTTTTCGGCACAATTCGTGACGCCAGCATTCTGTTCACGTGACGTCACGAGCAAATAAGCTCTAGACGAAGGATATCGGTTGTGGATTGTCTCCTGCCCATGCTCTGCCATGCGGGCGCACGTTCGTTCTGCCTTGTCTCGCATGACTATCGTGCGCGATAAATTGATTTCACTTCGTATTGTGCGCTTTCGACTGAGCTAGCGGAGTTGACAGCGTGTAGCCTAAAAGAACGAAACCCTGATAGGCTCAACGCTTAGTGCTGTCATTGTGCGTGTGTTTTATGAAGAAGTAAGTGGCGAGGAGCGGATAGCGCCTGTAGGAAGGGTAGGGAAGACGAGAGAGAAGAAGCCATTGTCTCGTCTTTGAACTCAGAGCGGTTTAGGGGCTCTATAAAGTGCACCTGAGTCTAAGTGCACGCGTGTTCTTGCGTCGCGCCGCCATCGAAATGCGGCAGCCCGGGTTCGGGAATAAATGAAACCGAGACCTCGAGCTGAGCAGCTCAACTCCTCTCAGCCGTTAAGCGGTGGATCATCCATGCAGCAAAATAAGACGCTTATTAACACGACTCAAGACGTGTTTAGTACAACGATTCGCCGATGAATTATTATATAAATACACGGCCAGCGTGCGCGTGTGCAGGCGAGCAAAACTATCAAGCGCCCGGCTGACAGTGGGATAGGTTTGTACTTCCTTCAAGCTTGACATCACTACTGCGAGGCTGGCTTATTTTTTTTAAGTCTCTTGTTATTCCTTCTCTCCCCGCGTCTCGCATCTTCGCTTGTCTACTTAGGCTGTTTTCATCAACCTATGGCAACCCGCTGCTCAATTCTGGAACTCCCGCCCGCCCTGCAGGCGGCTGGGCATGTAGGAGCCGCCGCCTCCCCTGCGTGAAAGGTCGCACAAACGCGGCAACAGCGACAGCGAGGGTAGCCAGCCTGTGCCGACGATGTCCACTACAACATCCTATACATCCCGTCTCACCTTCGCAGCAGCGCAAACGAAGCCGCTCTTGTCTCGCAGGGCTGCTATAGCGGCGCAGAGGTGGTACTACATCCAGTTGTTGTAGCACAATGGCCGAAAGGGTACGCACACAGTCAGCAGCTAATCGAAATTTTACGACGAGAAAACTCCACGTTATATGCGTGCGCGCGTGAATTACGCATATACACATACAGACAGTAAAACTTCCGGCGATTAAACCCCCAGTCCAGCCCCCGTGGCTACACCGTTGCAATAATCGTATCCCAGTCAGAGGGGTGCCAAAGGGCCACAGACTTCTTAAGCAAAGCATGGTGCCTCTAGTGTACTTGCTTCGAGACAAGCGCGAAATTTTGCGCTTCGAAGGATTGCGTCGATAAACCCGCGCACGACATCCGGTATCTATAGCACGAACTATGCGCGCACGTGGTGCGGCAAAAGTAATTTCGATACGCGACCGACAGTTCTCGGGATTGCGCCTGGACACTGCCGACTTGAGCACGTATGTAACCATACATAAGCCGCAAACCCGTTCGTGTGGCAAACAGCATCCATGCTCAAGCAGCTTTAAAACACGACGCAAGCGGCAGGCGCATTGTATACCTCGTTATTTATTCGCGGAAGAAGGCTTGGCACCAACGACTCAGAACATGCGACAGAATTGTATTTTATGCTTCAACAATTGACGATAGACGACACACATCGCCGGTCTGTTTACTAAAAAGTCAGTTGCAGCGTTTTAAACAAAAGTTGAAAGAAAACGCGCGGGGGAGGGTTAGCACGAATACACTTCCTCTTGCTGCAGGAGGAACTGGAAGAAGGTGATACATAGAGAAGAGTATGAATCACAGAGGAAGGGATGGATCAATACTTGCACCAGGATCATGCCCAGTACAGACGCAATCACGCTTGTCTAGAGCGGTGGAGTGCGTGGCTGTGGACGCTGTTCTTGTCCGCAGCTGCTGCCTCACGTTAGCTACAAGCTTCCGTTCATGCTTGGATTATAGCACAAGGAGCTAGCATGCAATATGACTATGTTGGGTAACATTTCGGAGTCGGTCTTCGCATATTTCCGCAGAAAACGGCAGCTGAAGCGGCCGGCTGGTCGCTCTAGACAAGTGTGATTCCGTCTGTACTTGCTGGCTCCTGTTGAAGACAAGCGCCAGCTTCATGGTCCTTCGCCTCGTCCCCGCTGTCTTCGGTAAAGTCAATGACATCCACGGTGAGGTCAACAAATTTTGTCTTACGCCGCTTGTTAGGCCGCCCATCCTGCTCGTTAGACGAGGACGACGAAGACACCTTGGAGCTGCTAGCATATGACGAAGAGGCTTGGCCAGCTAGGACGACATCCTTCGGCGGCGCCGACGGGGTCCAGGAGGCGTCCTTGTGGAAAACGACGTTGTCGCAGTCAGCGTGCACTCTCTCGAGAATATGCATAAAAAATTGGTCTATGAAAAGCGACGAGAACGAGGGCCGCCGACCACACACGGGACACGTCCACGTGGGCCGCGTCTCGTTGACCTGCAAGTAGGTTAGCGCGTCGAAGCACTGAATGTGCTTGCATCCGAGAGGGCGGCACGGGAGGCTCATTCGCTTCTTGCTCAGCGGGCACATGAGAGAAACGTGAAAACCCGTCACCGTGACTTCGCCGCCACCACGTGCTCGCTCCTGCACTTTCTTCTTGATCAGCTCTCTGGTCAGGTCCATGCTCGGCGCCTTTCTCACTTGCAGTTCGCGAAGAATCGTGGCCGCCGATTGCTTCCGAACCAGGAACACGCCGACGACGTACTCGCGGTCCCGTTCGCGCTGCCAGCTCAGCGAAACCTTGTTTACCACATGAGGATATAGAAGGCAGGAGGAGACTATGTTGACGGGCAGGCATACGCGTACGGTCGCACCGCCGGGCGCCTGTACAGAAATCGACGCCGGCAGTGCGCAGGCCGCATCGTTCACTTCCACTTTCAAATCGGCCGGGTAGCTATCCTCCTGTGCGCCGCGCCGGTCTTCTAAGCATAAACGGAGATGCACTTGCACCCCGAACTCCGAACCGGTTACTGCGTTACGCGACGACGTCGAGATGTCGTCCACGTGACGCGGCAAGAACTCGAACTGAAGACTCTTGTGGCACCGCGAGTGTTCGTAGCTCTTGAGGGGTGTCGCCGGGAGCAGTGTAGCCAGGACATCGTAGAACGGTTGCCTCTGGAAATAGACGTGCCGATAAGCTGAACGCGACTCGTTACAGGACGTCTTCGATGAGCCCCGCGAGCTCATCGTGAACGCGCCGCAAACCTGTGCAATCGGCCTCGCGAGATCGACGATGCTGTAGCCAGACAGTCGACGCGTCTACCTAGAGCGCCGCTCGCCAGCTTCGCCGAGAACGATGCGCTTTCAAAGCGAAAGCTTTACAGCGATGACTTATGCCATATTCTATGCCGTTCTTATCATCCACCACTTGCGGCTCGCTGATCGCGTTGATAACGCGGACGGACCGTCGCTCTGACCACTGGCCAAGCGCGAAAAGCACGAAAAGCATTGGAATCGGAAATAGCATCGTTCCGCGATTGCACCCCAGCAGACGAGTGGAGGGTAGCGAAGGAAAGAGTGAAACGAGCGATGACAGCGTTCCGATCATCAAACGCGTGTAACTCCACTATTACGGCACCGTTTCGAAAAATTCCTACGGCTACGTGTTCGTTCTAGACTCGTGCGCAGCTGTCACACCACAGCTAAATTTCGACCTCTGGGTGGTTTAGGGGCCCTTGCACTGACATCGCACAGGGCCTCCATCGAAATGCGACTACCGCTGCCGGGATCGAAACCGCGACTTTCGGGTCGGCAGCTGAGCACCGTAACCTCTATACCACCGCGGCGGACGCCAAACCGTGCGTGATCTAGGATTTTCGTAGTTTTATACGTGCGTGTCGACTCGTGAGTTATACATGCGCCCTTCCCGCCCTCCGTTTTCGTTCCTTCTTATCATCGTAACTGTGCCAGAACATTTTCTTTCGTGGTACAAATACAATGAAAGAAGTCTGTCAATATTGCACCTCTTTTAAATGCGAAGCATTTCTTAGCGGACCTCTGGCACTTTGAGCGTTTCTATCTACGTATCTATCTATCTATCTATCTATCTATCTATCTATCTATCTATCTAGCCGCCTACGTCTGGGTGCTCTCATGGTAGCCTCCTTACCTTGGTGTAACCCAAAATTTGCATGGGAGGGTAAGATGATTTGACGAATATGATTGCCGGGTCATGACATGAATAACGTTAAAATCCTATCGTGTACGTCGTCAAACCCTTTCCACTAGACACGTGTGGCACATACCCGTTTACCACGGACCGCGGTGTACGGGTATGTGCCACAGGTTATTGACAGTTTATATCTACCCAGGAACGGCGAGAACAGACATTAGTAACCTAAATGCTAGAGCGTTAAGGAAAACCAATATCGGGAGCGTTGACTCAACGAATGGAAAGAGTGAAAATTAGGATCCCAGCAGGAATCGAACCCAAGCATTCTGCGTGGCAATCAGGTATTCTACCACTGAGCCACGCCAGGTCTATAAACTGGTTTGGAAAAACAGCCTACGCAGGCGTAATAACGGTGCAACGTCAATTGTGGTTGTGGTGCTAGCTATCTAATTTTACAAAAAAGCAATAAACACTACATGATACCCCTACGATGTGTACTCCTACGATGCAGGCGTCATATCAGATTAACGTCTGTAGTTCCAGGGTTGGCTCCGCTTTTATAGCAGTCTAATAAAGATTACGTTTGTATTCCTATGATTCAGCAAGCCATATTGAAGCATTGCTCGACCCCGGAGCAATACATTAACGAAGGTTACATATGATATCCACATCACCGCACCGTAATGTGCACTTCGTCCACCAGAACGACGCAGTCTCCTCTTCATTTCTTGTGAGGCTGGGCGATGGCCTCATGCTGACCGAGGATGATGCCAGATTGATTGACAGCCGCTTTGTAGACTAGGCTACGTAGGCAACATACGCCCAGGTAGTCTGCGAATACGACAAACACCATCCACTGATGTTGGCCTACGTAGCATTATCGAGGCCTACCAGCCTCGACGGCCTATACCTCACCAACATAGGCGTGCGCACAGGGGGGCAGGGGGGTCGGTTGCCCCCCATTTTCACTTAAGAGGGGGGCGCAAAGTCAGCCCCCCACATTGAGATAATAAGGGGGGGGGGGCGCTGCGACACGGAGGGGGCGCAACGTCAGCGCCATACATTGACATAATTGGGAGGGGGGGGCGCTGCAACGAACCTTCCCCCCCCCCCCCCCTGAAGGGGAACCCTGCGCACGCCTATGCTCACAAACGTGAAGGGTGGCTTCAGGTTCCGACATGTCGCTGGCTCTGTCGACAGACAATTTGTCGACGAAATGACCGAGGCATCCACGAATTCCAACAGCTCTACTATACGACATACTTCACTACACATGGACCCCTCGTCACCACGATCACGACCGGATCCTATAACAAGTCATGACCAGCTGCTGGTGCTCACTGATCACGGTGATGATGCCCTTGTTCAAGAACTGTCAAGAACTTCTTGCACACATGCACACAGGTTCGTGAAACGTGCGTGCGTTCTCGGGACACGTATAAGCACTACATATCAGCTTACCGCTTCCGGTGTTGGTATTACCCACGTGGCCATTGGCAGCGTACCCAACCGTAAACAACTGGTTATATAACACATATGCGGCTCTTCAACATATATATGTGTGTGTATAAAATTTATACAAATCTTTAGCGTCATTTTGTAACGTGTCGCTCAGTAAAAAAAGCTACGCCACAGTAACCTACCCGCCGCATGCTTCGCATAACATCGACTCCCACGGTACGCGGGATTTGCCGAATTTTTTAACAGCAGCTTGAGCTGTTATGCTCGAGGTTGGCCGTGTGTTGTAGATAGAAAATTATCATCATCATGAACCGGCACGCTCTCTCTTTTTCATTGTCGTCTTCTGCTTCGCTCCCAGAGCACGCGCGCCCATTTCTCCGGCGTGGGATGCAATAACTATGATGGGCGAGGGAACGAGTACAGAGAGAGAAAGAAAGATAAATAAAGATATAGAAAGAGAGAAATTGTTGGCGAAAAAAAATTACACCATCTCCCACTAAAGAGAACCATGTGGGGATGCGAAGCAGCGCATGGGTCGACTTAAAGTTCCGTTCATCACGGGCGCCTTGCCCGATGTTAACGCGTCCTGTGGAGCCCACCATGAATTCACTGTAGTTGCCGTTGCTGTTACTCGTCCCGAACTCTTGCTGGAGCACGCCACGCTGGTTCATGGCGCGTCTGCAGAATCACGTTCCCCGACGCCACCACGTGATTGCTGAGAGAGTGTAAGGGGGAGAGGACACAGCGCCTTACCCAGCCCCTTACGGTCCGAACGCGCTAGCGCGTGCCAGCGCGTTCTGACTAGGATACAACGCGTTGGTTCATCGCGTGTCTGCAGAATCCCGTTCCCCGACGCCATCACACGATTGCTGAGAGAATGTAAGGGGGAGAGGCCACAGCGTCTTACCCAGTCCCTTACACAGGCCCGAACGCGCTAGCGCGTGCCAGCACACATGGTTTTGTCCGCGTTACGCCAAGCTAGGACAGCATACGGCAGCCCGGGCCCCTAAAGTGCTCTGCACGTATCATCATCAAGGCGGTCGAAGAACAAGACGAAGAAGACTTCTCCTTGGCGCGAGCGCGCGCTCAGATAGCTATGCTAGGGGGTAGAAAGCGGACGGTCGCCAATGGAACTACGGACACAGCCCCGAGCAAAAGCTGCTTCGCATCTAAAAAATTTCGTGGCGAGAGCAAGCATGTACAGTATATAATAGCAAGGGGTGAGAAAGAGAGAGGTGAGAGGGTAAAAGCCAAGCCAAGCCAGAACCAGCTAGGTGCCCAAAAGCTCTGCTGTGACCCAGCCTTGCGCGACTTGGTGCAAGCTGCGCTAATTTTCTTTCAGAATATCTGTTGTTCGCGTGGGTTTCTGCAAACACGTCAAAAACTCTCCACCACATAGTGCGTGAATGCAACAACCCGAAAGCAATGCTCATTTAAAGGGACAGTAAATAATAATCGTTCGGGTTTTACGTCCCAAACCCACGATATGACTACGCCGTAGAAAAGGGCTCCTGAAATTTCGACCACCTGGGGTTGTTTAAAGGGGCCCTGCAACACTTTTCCAAGTAACCATCGAATGTCTTCATTAAAGGAGTTTATTGCCTCACGAATCGACCGCCGCCAAAATTTTAGAATCCGTCAAGTACGAGTGGTGTTACAGAGATTTGTCGCACGCTCTAATTGCTTTCTCTCTTCTCTCGTCCCGGCGAGAGCGCCGGAAGCTAAGCAGGGAGGGATGGCACGGGGGAAGAAGTTGCGTCACAAGCGCGTCGGGACGTTGAGCACTTTTTCTTTTCTTATTTTCATCGAACGCGCCGCTTACTTTCAGTGTGATCGCGAGACCGGGCACGTGGTGGCCTCCCGGTTTTACCAAAGCGCCCCCACCCGTTGTCCAAAGGATGGCAAGGATGACGTCCAATGGACGAAAAAATGCAAAAGAAGCGATGACGTGCTTCCCACAATGACCTGCCTTTGGTCCGTCGCTTTCCGGGAGTGAAGAGGGCAAGTAAACAGTTCTTGTAATGCAGCATCAGGAGCCTTCGGTCGCCGTTATCGTTCAAAACCTGCGTTGCCATGACCCTTCTCTTTTAAACAATGACGGGCCAGGTCTCGGACTGAGTAAATGTATGGGCCAGACTTCGCACCCCCCCCCCCTCCCTTAGGTTATATGAAGGGGGGCGGAGTGGTCTTCCCCCCTCCCCTGTCCCCCGCGTGCGCACTCTATATGATTATAAGATATGTATCAAACTCTTTCAAAAATTTCACTGACTCATTTTTTTTCTTCTAAAGCTTATATATAAGCTACGGACTCTTGCAGCTCCGCGGGCGTCGTGAAACCTAACTGCAGCATCTCGCAGCTATCGTATCGAATTTCGAAAGCGCTGATCACGTGATGTCGTCATGACGTAATTTCATGCTGGCGTCACATATTTTGGCGACCTGTGACGTCGTGATGACGCCATATTCTGACTTCATCACGTGATGATCTTTTGCACCACTCATGCCGACGCCGCCGGACGCCACCGACGGCCACTTTTCGCGTCTGATGAGGCATCTATAATACCGGTGTCGCACGGGCACTTTCTATCGCGATCACGGCCGATTCGGATCGTACTTCTTGATCGCGATAATAACAAGTTGGTCGCTGCTACCCGGTACAGGGTGGAGTTTTGTGCAGACATCAGCCAAGTCACGATTATGGAGCCGGATCGTGATGCGCAGATCGCCATCGTCTTGATCCCAATCGGGCCTGATAGCGATTAAATGTGACCGTGTGTCACCGGTATAATGTTTTCGTCTTTATAACTCAGGTGACCGGCTCACGTTTTCGCCGGACCCGTCTGTTTATCACCGTTTGCGTGCATGCTTCAGCAAAATGGATCTTTGAACTCCCTGTTTTCGCATGTGCAGCGTGGTTCTGCCGGACGGCGGTCGCCTAATCGACTCGATCTGCTCCACCAAGTTTGTCCCCGCCTATTGCGTGCGAGCTCTCTCGGAAGAGAGCTCCGGATCGACCCGGCTTCTCTTCCTTCCCTGCGGGGGCCCCGCCGAGTTTTTCCTCAATGACCCGTCTTCCCTGTTCGTTCATTCCGCGGGCCCGTCGACGTTCCCCACGGGGTAAAAAGCAAAAGAAAGACCAAGTTGAAAAGGCTGCTAGCAAACGCGGCCGAGAGCGTAGAAGGGAGGTTAGTTTATCGGGCGATGCGACAGCGCTGAACGCTTCGATCTGCAGCCCTTGCACGCGTGGGCACAGGGACGCGCATATTTTTGCTTTGGCGACAGGAGCCGGTTGGCGTGCGCTGGAAGGCCGATGGAACGACGCGGTCCCATTCCGAACAGGATCGATGCTGACCACGGCGATCGGGCGCCGTACTCGGGCTCGATCTTCCCGCCGGGGATGCGAAGGGAACCGAAGCGCTTTCGGGGAAAAACCGCGACCGCTCCGTTCCCTCCGGCCCGAACCCCCTTTCGCGCACGGACGCTAATCGCCGTACCTGCGGTCGAGCCCGTGACTTGCAGTTTGTCCGAGCGGGCTCGCGATCGGCTGCATTCCTGAGTTTCGCGTGTCGATGGCGGCAGCGCGTTCCACAGCTAGCGGACGACATCAGCCATGGTTCAGCCGGCAGCACGACAATCAGCCTACTGGCGCGATTGTACGCTGTGCTGTGAATGGCAGCGAATTCTGCGACTCAGGTTTTTGTCCGGTTTTGCTATCCTGCACGTGCAAAGAGGGAGCGGAACGAGAGAAGAGACGAGAGAGTGAGATACAACTTTATTTAGTGAAAATTGATCTTTGAGAGAGAGGTGACGGCCACCTCTTCAGCCATGAGTTGGGTATCTAGGCTGGCGTTGCGGAGGCTCTCGCCTTCCCAGGTATCGCGCGAAAGCTCAGGTTATGCACGTGCACTGAAAGAGGCACAGCGTTTCTACAGCCGTCCCGCACTGCGTAGGTGGCGACAGCGCCTGGACCGTTTTATACGAACACTTCGCCTCATGTGAACAGGACCAGCGAAACATCACGCGTATCTGCATGCCACATTGCTTTCTTTCTTCTAGGTGACCCAGCATGACGACATCTTCTGACGTCACGTCAAACGGTCTCGTCATAGAAGTTGCGCCACGTCGTGGCTAATCGCAGGAACCTAACTGCGATGATCGAGACGCCTGCTTATCACTACACGCATTTTACTGTTGGCTCACTAAGGACTGCAGTAACTGTGGCAGTTGTTTTCATTACCTCTGTTTTTTGTTAAGGTATACCTTAACAAAAAACAGAAGTAATGAAAACAAACAACCTGTTGTGTATGCTTGATATTCCAAGTCATATGTGATTTCGCCAGTCGATCTGCACGAAAAGATGCCATTTGTTGAGCAAGACAGGCCTTCTGCACACATTTTGGTAAGTTTACAAGCTTAATACGCTGTCTGTGTCCTTGCTATTTTTGAAACTGACTTTCCCTCGCAAAGCCCACTACAGTATTCTCATGCAGTTGTTTTCTTTCGCTTCCATTGATTGACAGCTTAAACCCGAAAGAGCAAATTCTTCTCGAAGCACTGATAGAACCTCCTGTAATGTGACAGTTTAACTATTACTAACATTACTTGTTGCTCAGCGGCCACGGTGTGAAGACACATAAGACAACACACAGACCATGCCATGGTAGACATTTAGATGCGCCGTTTCTATCAGGTCGTAATACGTCCGGGTGCGGTTCTAACTTAACCTTGACTTCTTGGCGTTTACTCCCAAGACAGTAAGATATTCGCTGAAATAACAGAACACAACATAAGCGTGATTGTTTTCTGGGATTTTCTGGGAAATAAAAATGATTTGATTTGATTTGATTACTAGGGGCGAAGCACCATAGAGTCTCGGCTTGTCGGCGTGTCATGTCGTAGTCACGTTCCATCATAAACGGGTGTGCGCCACAAAAATTTGGTAAATCCCACTTCGCCACCGGTCCATACTATGCATATTATGAGTTAAAGGTTCGTCGTTACTGCCTAAAACATTATGTTTGGCTTAGTAGCAGTGTCAGAATCCCCGACGAAATTTACCAAGGCGCTCAAGTTTCTTATCTAAAACCAGAGACACACGCGTGGATCTCTACGGTAAAGTCATCTGTTTAAAACAGCACTTTTTGTAACATATCCGCAAAGTGATGGTGCTCTACTCGCGACCGGTTCACTAAAACTGAAGGAGGCAACAGGTAGTTAACCCAACAAATAGCCGACGACGTTAGTGGAGCTGAAACACCCTTCCCGACATGCTTCACCCCTCCCCATTTTTTTTTTTTTTCGCATGGAAGCTCTTCGCAGTGTCAGCGAAGCCAGTGAAAGACGTCTCATGTCTGCTTATAAATTAATTGTGGATATATATGTCCCCTCAGGCATGTGATATTATCACTGCGCGTTGTTTAAAACGTTTGCGCCGTGTTCAATACATTACTATTTCCATGCAACTATCCATGGCCTTGTTCTATTCCAGTGGAGGTAACAAGTGAATCACAATTCACAAATGCGGTTTGTGCTGTTGCAGAGGTTATAACATAGGGCATAGAAGGCATGGCAGTGCATCTGTGGGTTCCATTGAGCGTGTATAGTCGTCGTGCCCTACTGGGCAGCTGGATGCAGCTCTCCAACACATAGTTCTCTAAATCAACACATAGTTCTCTAAATCGCTGGGATTTTAGTCTCGACACCAGTGAACAGCTGACGGTAATGTGTTCTCCGTTGAATACATAACAGTGGGCGTTATGAAGACACGTAGGTACTAATCCTTTTATCACCTAAATTACATCTTATTCAGACAGATACATTTTAAAAAATCCACGCAGAATCTCCTTACGGAGTTGTCTAAGTGGTGCGTAAGCGTTGAGGTTGCGGACGTCAGTCGAACGCGCTGTTTTCGGGCGGCCTCGACATGGCGTCTTTCGTCTTTCTGACGTTAGTCAGAGTCTGGAACAGGCCAACGAAAGGACCCTCCCGCAATCATGAAAACGCCTTATTTTTATTATATTAAGACAAAAGTTCTTTCAATAAATGTTTTGCACTACAGAACGTCTCGTGCGCCTGCCCCCGGCAACACGTTGTAACCGAGTGTAGCTCTTCGATACGATGCGCCCGTCCCGTGGAAGCGGCAGCTCTAGACGGTATACACTGACACAGAAGCAAAAAAAAAAAAAAGCAAGCATGACTAACACGAGACGCATCGTCTCTTTCCATAGCGAACAAACTTGCTCAAATTAATGGAGTCCTAATAGAGGAAGTTGCATGACACGTCTCGCCCTTCCACCATGCCGTACGTCGGCCATTGTCATGGGAGTAACAGCCCTGACAGTCTCTCCGAAGGACGCTTTCATTGCCTCGTCATCCGAAGCAGCCGAGACAAGCGGGCACTATACGTGCCCCCCCCCCCCCCCGCCCTCTTTTTTTTTTTTTTTTTTTTTTTTTGTCGTAAGGAGATCGTGTGTTGACGCGTCTTGCTCCTGCCCACCAATCCAACGCCACGGGTTCCAAGTGTGAGCGTCGACAATATTTGTCTTGGGGGTCGCAAACCCGCGTTGCATAGCGAGGGAGGGGGGAGGGAGGCGCTGATGTGGTTTAGGGGGAGAGGGTGCCCCTTTTGCACCCCGCTGTCGACGCCCACGGTTCCAAGGCGGTGTCGGAAGCCTTGTTCTTGGTGGGCGGGGTCATCCTGATCACCGTTCGGAGACGGCTCAGGCCGTTGGCCGCAGCACCAATTCGTCCCCGAAAGAGCCCGATGGAAGCAGCCTGCCACCAGGAGCAGAGTATGTGCTGTGCTCTGCGGAATTAAATAATGCGCGTTGGCAGATATTGAAGATTTCGGGGAAAAAACAAATATCGGTCAATATGGTAATCCTCCCCCCCCCCCCCCCACCTCCCCCATTTGAAAGCTTTCTGCACCTAACGCGATTTTGCACTGCCTCCAGGATCGAAGGCATTGCAAGCTTTCTGCGCGTCCCCGGGTTTTGCGCTGCCTCCGGGACCGGCCCATGTTTGACCAAGCGAAGATGTCATGTGATGACATAATCATGTCACATCATGTTATATATGTGACGTCGTAGTGACGTCATGGTGTCACAAATTTTGGCGATCTGTGACGTCGTGATCACGACATATGGTGACGTCACCGCGTGATGATAATCTGTCGCACCACTTGCGTTGACGCCGACGGTCAATTTTCACTTTTGATGAGGCATCTTTTAAGGATTTCGCCTTATAAAGGAGCACCGACACAATAATTTTGCATCTTGTTTTTTCTGATGCAATAGGTAGCTAACGAGCCACTTATCACGGCTCCAATGCTCCTAATGGTAATTTATAAATTAAAACTCAGCGGAGAAATTGTTCAGCCATTGTCGGAGTCATTAACATTACATCGTTTTGGCGCGGGTGTTTTGAGAATTAAAGCGCATCAAACTACTTTTATGACTCCTTTTTGTGGCTTCGTTGTGTTGCGGGTTGTAACATTACGTTGCTTTAGAGCAATTTACTTCTTCGACTGCGTAATTTACGGCGCGTAAAGCGATATCCAGTGTTTGAAAAACATGTATACGATCACCACGCGTAGAACTGTTTTTGCTTGTAATGTTGCGAGTGGTGCGATTCATAATCTACGTAAGATCAATTAAACACTGCCATGTAAATAATTTACGACAAGGAATTGAACCAGGAAGGCTAGTATTAGAATCCGCAAATTCAAGAAAAAAATGAAGATGGCAAGTTGGTTTATTGCACTTGTTTTTAACGTCCTAAAAGCGATTCAGGCAGAGAGACTTCCATCGAGGTCTCTGCCGCGGCTAGGTTTGAACCCGCATCTTTTGGGTCACCAGCCGAGCACCGTAATGCCAGTGACAAAAGAATAAGAAAAGTTTAGGCAAGTTCGGGTATCACTAGATAATCTTATCGTGAGGGAAATAACTTTTTTAACTCTATGCTGTGAACTACGGAAATGGCGGTTGTGACCTGTTCATGGTACCGCACTCGCTTTCGGACTCGCTTTCGGAACAAGCAGGCCACAAATACATAGCCTTCGAGATTTGCATTTACTACTCGGAGGCAACCATCGCTGCGTAGCAGATTTGACCACCTCATTTGCTGATGTTAAACATCAACATCATTTGCTGATGTTAAACCGCAGCACGGAAAAGCATGGCCTTCGAGATTAATGTTTATTATTTGGGTAGGCTTCGTTAAAAAGTACGATTCATTTCAGATCTGAACGCGAAGGTAACATTGCATCAATATATTATTTCATATAATTACGGTAATTGTGTTGTGACGAAAGTAACCGTTACTTGGTACGCTGATCCGCCGTGTCTGAGCACAGCGAATTCTGCATTTCATTGAAAGCAACATTGGCCAGCGTTGTCGGCGTGAAACTTTCGTGCTTATTGCAGCATTTGCATGCTGTTTATTTCGATTAATACACTGCTCAAAGTGTCAGTATGTATTGGCGCACCTTCCAATTACCAGTGTCGTTGCGTCTAGCACAAAATGTTCTGCCGAGAACCGTTCGTAGTGTATCTACGCCGCGTGTGTTGTGCGCTGCTCACATTCACACATCCCGTAGCAGACGCGACGCGCATCCTCAAGGCAGGGGCCGATCGTTTGTTCTACAAAACCCGTTCCGTTGGCTCAGCCTATTCTTCGATTTCATGTATCTCAAGAACCAGTGGGACCCGGACTTCAATAGGTCTGAGTTTCTTGAAGGAACGAAGCAGGTTTGTATGGTGGCTTCTGCAGAAACCTTTGCTTCAAACACGTATTGTGAATATTGAATGGCTGGGCGAGCAAATTAGATGTCTTGGTTGGACTAAATTGACCTGAGATCTTTTCCTGCAATACTAATGACTGCACTGCCAGTGTCTGCGAATATTGGTCCCAGTAAGTGCTATGGGAGTGTCAACAATAACTCACAGGGTCCCTTATGCATTCGCCTAAGACGACTCGAAGACGAAAGCCGTCGTCTTCTTTTTTTTTCTCACTCGATGTATTGATCCTCCCCCGCCCCCCTGCGAAAGCTTTCAGCACTTTACGTGGTATTGCACTGCCTCCAAGATCGAAGGTATTGCAAGCTTTTTGCACGCCACCTGATTTTGCACTGCCTCCGTGATCGGCCCACCTTGACCAAGCGACAATGTCATGTGGTGACGTCATCATGGGGCGTCATGATGACGTCATTAGTTTTGGCGATCTGTGACGTCATATGGTGATGTCATCATGTTATGATTTTTTGCATCACTAGTGTTGCTGCTGAAGCCAACACTCAATTCACGTGTTCGATGAGGCATTTAAGGCTTTCGCCATAAAATGTCTCTATATGACATGCGTGTTTTTTGTTTCCTTCATGTTCCGTTGTCACCAATATCTCCTTATTTGCTGCAGGCGATCTCTACTGTCCTCTCGCTTATCGCAACCCAACGGCTAGATGACTTGGCTGGGCTCGTAAAGAGAGAGGTGAGTATACAGTAACGGATTGTCGCAGCTTCATTGTATTTGTTATTTTGCATTGCATACAGTGAAGTTCAAGCACAGTTTTTGCAGAGCCACTTTAACCTTGTTAAGACAACTTGTTCGGCGTTTATTTATGTTGACTAGAGTGCATCTATACCAAAAAAAGAAAGCAAACTCCTGTTGAGCTAAAACTTAGTGTTTCCATTGGTTTGCCAAACTATTCACAACTGAAGAAAGCTCACACTTGTCCTCCCTCAAACATTGACTCAAGCTCGCAAAAAGTCCCTCATTTTATAATTTCGTCCATTTACACTTGGCAGCACTCAGTAATGTTCAAATCACTTGCTGATAGTCAGTCACACCCATATTCATGTTGTGATGCTTCATACTTGGGTTTACTGGCTCTCACTCCCATTCATACTTACACCCACTTGTAACCTTGTCCACTCGCCATGCTCTATCTCTCACCTGTGAGATGAGTCTTGTGTGATTGACTAGGGTGGAGGAAGGCCAAGGGTAGTGTGCATTACTGACAGTTTTACGTACTATGTTGAACACCCCCAGTATTTGAAACTTCAGGTTGTCCAAATAAGAAGACACATTTGCAAGACAGGGTACGTAGGACAAGCGCATGTCCTACATACCCTGTCTTGTTACTGTGTCATCTTATTCGTACTACCTAAATTACCAAGTCTGTTTAAAGGGGCCGTAACACCCAGTGCTCGATCATAATCCGTGTTATGTTGGTTAATCCTGATGCGTTCACAGGCAAACTGGCGAAATTATAGCGTATTTGGTCGAGCACTTAACTTATAATTGAATCTTTTGATAAAAGCGCTAGTGGGCTGAGAGCCAGGCAACAATGGTGCACTCGCAAATTGTGACGTAATAAGCTGCTCGCTGTGCGAGCATCAGCATTCCGTCGAATGATTTTGTTCCGTCAACAGGTGCGCATGCAACCGAGCTGTTTCAGGTTTTTTCAGCTTGGCATTAAAATTGAGCAATTTGCAGTGGCTGAAACTTTGGTAGAAGACGACGGCTCCGTTCCATGCAGCACATGACGTCACACACGCCGTGCCAAAATGGCAATCGCCGACGGTGGGCGGTGTTTACAGCTGGCTACTTCTAGGGCTTATTTTGCACTAAGATGTCTTTTTACGGTCCATTTTTCATATATTCATATGCAAAATAGACCCCCTACTTCTGTTTTTCACTGAAAACCGCAAATTGTTGGGTCACCGTGTCATGGCCCCTTTAACAACACACTGGGCTCTGAACTAGCTCTACTTGAATATTACCCCAATATGCATACAACCTTGTTTCTTCTTATTTGCAAGGCCTAAAGCACCAAGCATGGCTAACAACACGTTAGGCTGCGAACAAGTCCTGCTTGATTACCTCAGTATACATACCTCGTATACCTCAGTATGCAAGCAACCTTGGTCTCCAGCATAGAAAGAGTGAAGGACTGCATAGCCCCCACTGTGTGCACTTCCTTGTTATTTTTTCCTCTTAATCGAGCTCTCTGCCACTTATCCAACATTTCTTGTTATCAGGCTGTCAACCAATTCATCCAGGAAGTTTCACAGGAGTTGGGTTATGGAAACACACGGCATCTCAATGACCCTGATGATATCGTTGCCATGCCTCAGAAAGTGACACTTCAGTCTATTGTTGGTAAGGTGCACATCTGATCACTTTTATAATAATGCTGTGCTTGAAATGGCATTTTGCTAGCGTACTGATTGTGTGAAATCACGTGTTCCATGTAGGTAAACATTGTCTGGAGACGGCGTTGATGTTTCAGCAACCTGCCTTCTATTGCATTAGCATAGCAAGCACTTAAAGCTATGGACTGTGCTATGCAAAACATTACTGGCGATGCTGCACCCGCCATTTCATCAAGCTTTCATATTGTCACGAGCTCTATATATTAGGGGTGCGCGACTGTTTTATGATATTGAATAACAAAAGGATAATGTTCTGTTAGTTTTGTTCTCGGAATAATCACTGCTAAGAATATTCTTCTAATTGTCTTCGAATATTTGTTGTCATGACTGTACATAATGAGAAAGTTGAAGCAAAAATGTGATGTTTTGTCCGATTGAACAGTGACGCATGCCGTGCTGTGTCACTTGAGCATCCGTGCTTTCATGGCTCTTTGCAATCAATTTCAATAAATTGTTAGGTATGCTCTTTGGCAGTGCAAATTGTTAGGTGCTACTATTTATTGATGCAGAACCTGTGTTCTCTCAGTGGATTAATTATAAAAACATTTCATTACAACATACATTATGCAATAGTGGCACTTTCTTTCACAACTCTTTCTGTTTAAAAGATTGTTTTTTTTTTCTTCTTGCCATCGCTGCAGTTGCAGAGGTACACACAGATATGAATTTGCCCACAAGACTGCCTTTCTAAGCCTCGTATAATAATGCGTGACCACATAACCTGAAATTGTGGATTTATAAGTAAACTGCTTAGTTATGTGCCCTATAACACCCCCTTTACATTTCTAATAAAGCATGTGTAATATGGTGAGCAATGTGATGACAGAAACATTGCAATGTGTTGGGTATGAGAATGCGAAAATTGTTTGATGTTTGTACTGGGAAGGCTGAACATTATTTTCAGACTATTTAGAATATTCTGTTCACATTCAGTTTGCATTCAAAAACGACTGTTCGCCCCTGCCGCATAGTATGGTGGGACCACTTCCCCCGCAATTCTCAGAAGCCATACAATTTGCTCAGCAGCACTGTTATCCATCACGATTCTATCAATTGCGATATTTTTGCACCTCACCTTTTTCTGGATGGATTGCTCAGCATACATGTCCCACCCCAACCCCTTAAAAAAAATCGGACTGATGATAATTAGCATTTCAAAATTATTACAAAGATACATACTTCCTCAGCTCATACGGTCTGGCGTTTGCAGCAATCGGCATGCTGACCTTAGCTAACAGGGTAATGATGACTTCAGCTATTAGAGTAACTTTGGGTAAAGCTAAGAGCAAGGGTTAGGGTTTGGCAGGTCAAATGATGCAAAGGACAGTTACTTACTGTTTGTCAGAGTAATAAAGTGGATGCAAAGGAAAGGGAAAAGTAGAGGATAATATGGGACCATTAGGTTTGCATGCATATGGTAGACTACGACATACAACTTGAATAACTAGAGGCCACTGCAGTAGCTTTCATTCTGCATTGGACTGAAATGTTATGATGATCATGATTTTTGTAACTATTACACATACACGGTATTACACCTCACAAGCCCAGTTCGCTCGTTGCCAAGAAGTAATGACTGGGAAAGGATTAATTTGTGGGCATGCTTCAGCAGGAGAATGAGAGTGCTTTAATTCTATTGGATCAGATAATCATCTTTTGCAGTTTCGTGACAGAAAGCTATTAGTAAAACATGAGGTGCCATTGAAAGTCCTATTAGTGCTGGTTATTAGCAGCTGGATGTTACATGAACCATCTGATTAGCTATGCTTATCACACCTGAATATTGATGCAATCTGCCATGATGGTAAATTTATCTTCTATGCTGTAGTACACCATTGCACATAGCCATAGGTCAGCAAAACATGTAGAGCTCACACAGACTCGTTCGAGAAATATTCCTTGCGCTGAGAGCTCACTCGGACTCACTCATCAAAATTTTCCTCAAACGGAATCACTTGGACTCAGGGTCACTAAAATTTTTCTCAACCAGACTCACTCGGACTCAAACTCACCAAAATATTACTCGCCCGGACTCACTCAGACTCACGGCTCGAGCTGAGTTTGAGTCAGTCTGAGCGCGTCAACTCATGAGAGAGCTTGCCGACCTATGCACATAGCTGATTTGTGATTGAAAATGTCATGCTACATAGTAGGCTAATGGTTATTACTTTGTCTTCAATTGCAGATCATAAATACTGCGACATTCAAATGCAATTCATTGTGGTGAAAAACCTGGAGAGGGAACAGGTCTCATCAGACATGCCTCGTATCTTGATGTGCTTTATTTTTGCCAAGTTTCATCGCAACTACACTGCAGGAGTCTTGCCTGAATGGACCATTACGAAACTGTCGCTGTTGCGAACGTCTTCGATTTCGTGACAGTGTTGATGTTGCTATCAGTGTGTGTTTGTATTCAGTTATGCTGTATGCTTGGTGGCTAGCACCAGGTGTATATTGTGTATGAGCATAAAAGAATTGACTTGCCTCACATGGAGAATGAAATATGAACAAGTGCCGAGAGAACAGACACGCATTTGTACAGATTTTTCTCGACTATTAAAAAAAAAGATTTACACTACAGAGCCTTTGTATAGGAGTGTCTGTCATTTAACGTATTTCATGTTTGGCTGCAAACAATGTTTTCAGTGTTTTTCAAATAGTTTATGCTACCACAAGTTGTATGACCCCCGCTATGGCTAGCTGCAGTCTTTACTGTGCCACTGTACACGTTTCCAGAAGCCTTTTCTGTGCTGCCAGCCATTTTCCACATTCACAGAGAGGTAATACCATGACATAACCGGTTACCGATACCCCATTGTCATGTTCTCTAATGTAAAACTCGGGCATACTTGTTTTAGAAAAATAAAAGCTGTTGAAATAATGTTGCTTAAGGGTCCTGCAAAACTTTTTCAGCGTGGTCAGAAAACGCTGCCGATCGGTAGTCTACGCTCCCGAGAACACGCGAGCCAAACATTATAGCGCAGCACGCGGCCTGGAATTTGCAATAGATTCTCAGTCAGCTAAAGATCGCTTCCTCTTCTCTCGACAAATGATGCTGTTTACTCAAAATCACTGCGTCATTGACTCAGGTTCCACGGCATTGGCTGATTTGAGCATGGCGAGCTCGGTAGTTACTGCGGCCGCCACGTGCCCTTGCGCGCACGATCGCACTGAAAGTAAGCCGCGGGTTTGAAGAAAAAAAAAAGAAAGAAAAAGTGCTTAAGGTCACGAAGCGCACATGACGTGTCTTGTGTCCGTGTTTGCACGCCCTGTCTTTTCAGAATTAGTACCTTTTTTCCGGTGCCATCCCACCCTGCTTTAATGGACTTTAACCCTGCTTAGCTTCCAGTGCTTTCATTGGGACGGGATAAGTCTTTGTAACTCCGCTCATGCTGGACGGATTCTTAAAATTTTTGCGCCTGCCCATTCGTGAGGCAATAAGCTCCTTTAGTGGAGCCATTCCATGCCTACTTGAAAAAGTGTTTCAGGGCCCCTTCAAGGACAATGCCTCGAGCCTGTCATTCTATCGTGAATGCTAAACATAAAAATTGTTTCCTTTTTCCACATTATTGAAGCATACTTCACTGGATAAAAACTCTTTTTATATGTTTCCGTTCTGCGTTTTCCTTTTCATGATAGCAGATGGTGCCGTTTTATTAGGAAGTAGCAGCAGACAGTCTGTAGACCCTACAAAGTAATACACTGCACCGAAATGAAATATTTCACGTTTTATATCGGAGAGACTGAACAGACGTAACTAACTGAAAGTAAGCAGTTACATGGATTGTGTGCCTAATTAACACTAGTTTACAAATTCCTTCTACGAAATCCTTAGTTGTGGTGCTGCACCTAACAGCGCATTTGTGTACAGGATCCATTTCACCTTATCTGAGCGTCAAAAACTTAATAAGCACTTGAAATTTGGCCTGTCAAACACTTTACGCGTTTGTTTGACTCTTCGGCTGTGGCTGTCAAATGATTCATTTTGGGGCAGTGTTACCAGGTGGCACAACATTTTTGTGTAGGTGGTCAAGAAAAGACGGAAGTGTTTAGAGTGTTGGTGCAAAAAAAAAAAGGAAGAAAGAAAGGTCGTGATAGAAGCAGTCTCCTTACAAGAATAAGTAACTGTACAATAGAAAATGGAGCCTTGAATAATGGAATAAAAGATTAGAAAGAGGTAACCGATATGCTCCGACCAGGGGTGTAGCCATAATTTTTTTCGTGGGGGGGGGGGGGTTGGGGGATGGGGAGGGTTGTCAACCATTCAATATGGATTTTCATGCATCTGTTTGTATGTGCGTATGTTTATATCCACGTGCAAATTTCAAACATTTTGGTGGGTGACGGACCCACCCCCGGCTACTCCAATGGTTCCAAGCATCTCGAAGTGACAGCTTGCACATAAAAAGTTATGTACTGCGGTGATTGCACCTGGTGCACCGGTTCAAATCTCACAATATAAATTTTATGTAGGGATGGGCGAATATTCGGGCGTTTCGAATATTCGAACGAATATTAAAGTATTCGAATTCGCTTCGAAATGAACGAATATATGTATATTTGACCGCACATAACCCCTTGTAAAGGTGGTTTCACTGCACAGTCGGGTTGCTGTGCCGTGAAACTACCCATGCAGGGGAAATCTGCACTGCCGCGAAGCCACACTTCAAGCTTAAGTGTACATATTTTTTTTAAGTTTAAAAGCGCATTATATGGGCTTATATTCACTAAGGATAGTCATTTTTAAATTGTAACGTATTGTACCCCTTATAACTTGCACTCTACTGCTATTCAAATCTTGATAATATTCAAGCTTGCTTCCACTTCATTTGAAACCAAAAAAGTGACAATCACTCATACCTAGTTCCAATCCTTAAGAATATTGTGCAAGGGTCGTGACAAAAATGCTCATTTTTCCTAATAATATGTGGTACATGCTATTCGAACGATTCGATTCGAAATTATTCGACCAAATCACTATTCGCTTCGGATTCGCTTCGAACTTCAAATTCACTATTCGCCCATCCCTAATTTTATATGTTACGGGAACCTTGCGGCAAAGTGGAGGCAAATAATGATTCACATTAGAATGAAGCCGCTCCGTGTACAAATGCGAAACAAGCCGCTACCAATGAGCAGCGTTTGAGGTTCCTATAAAGAATAGTATCTAGTGCCATAAATTCCATTCTGCATGTCAGCACAGAGCCTTGATCTCAACGGACTTGTATGCACATGCGAACCCCGCCGCGGTGGTGTTTACTGCGGAGCTTAACGCTGCCACATGATTAGAGTGTGCTGCTGTGCCAAGCGGTTCTGTCCCGGTGTTTAATCTTGATGTGTTTATATTAATAATCACCGGATACATACCACTCGACGTCGTATGTCGAAGACACTTGGCTTCGCAGATGTGGTTCTGTAGTGTGGCTAGGGTGGCTTAGTGTGGCTTCTATCCAACGTGGACGCCCATACAGAGCGCATGCGCGACCGCGAATGCTTTGGGCAAGGTTGTGTGCCGCAGAATTTCAGTGATTAGCTATTTTATCCATGCACTTATAAGGCTCTGTTGTCGCTCTTTGAATAAATAATTGTGACTACAGTACTGTTTGTGTTGCGTACGGCCTTGAAACTTGAAAGCACTGTGCCCACTTGGGGCGAGGATGGCATGTATATATTAATATAATCTTTTTTTTTTTTCTTTCAACGAAACTAATGCCTTCCGACACGAGGGCACTTGGTCGGCCCCAAGTTGGATGTGGTCGCATGCGGAACACGTCAGGTTATCGCTTTATTTATTTACTTAATACACGTGATTCAACCATATATGACGACAAATAATGCATATACTAAAAGTAAGCTTGACAATGAAAAGTAAGACGTAATTAAAAAGGACAACAATAAAAATAGAAGATTTAAGATTGCAACCTGGGTTCAGTTATACAAATTCCACTTGGTTAAGTACGAAGGTCAATTAAAATTAAGTCAATACATCGACTGAGAAAAAGAAGAAAAAGATGGCTTTCGCCTTCGAGTCGTATTCGGCAAATGCATTAGGGACCTGCGAGTTTTTAATGGCGGATCTGTTTAAGCTTTTCATAGCTCCGGGCAGTGCGAACAAAAATTATCATCATCATGAACCGGCACGCGCTTTTTTCGTCCTCCTCTTCACCTTCTACTTCGCTCCCACATACAACACGTGTACCGATTTGTCTGGCGTGGGAAGCAGTAGCTCTGATGGACGAGAGAGTCAGAAAAAGAGAGAAAGAAAGGGAGAAAAGGATAGATAGACAGAGAAAAATAGACAGCGAGAGAAAGAGATAGAAAAAAATAGACACAATAAAAGAGATAGAGAAAAGAGAGAACAAGCCATGTATAGTATAGTATAACAAGGGTTGGGAAAAGGAAGTGATGATGATGAGGAGGAGGGAAAGCAGGAGGTGAGAGGGTAACGCAAGGGAAGTGAGTCTGAGAAAGAGGAAAAGGGGGAGGGAAAGACCGCCAACCCCGCTGTTTCCTGTAAAGTCCCTGAAAAATTTTAGTTTCCTGAGCCTTCGCACGACCTCTAGTGCGTAGCCGTCCTTTTCTTTCTTCTTTTTCTTTGTCTCGTGAAGGTGCCCTGTGCGTATGACATGGCTTAGGCTTAATGATGACGCTGTCCAAACGAGTCCGCGTCGGCACCTTTGCCGAGGCCGAGGAGAAAAAAGTGTCAAGGAGCGCGTGCGTGCGAGCGAGCGTTGCACGCGCCAAGCATCCGAGAACGTCAGTTCGCAACCGTCCGCCGTGACCTTCCGCTGCGATCTCTAGAGACGACTGCTTGCCCTCAGAGGCCTTTGAAAGGTGAGTGCGCGCAGCCAGAAACGACGCCTGCAGAAATGCTTCGCACACACGTGAAACGGGGTAAGGCAGCCCAGCTAGCGCCCAGCCTTAAGTCACACTGTCCCTTATGCATTTGCCTAAGACGACTAGAAGGCGAAAGCCATCTTTCCCAGTCGATAGTATTGATCCCGCCTGAAAGCTTTCCGCACCGGACGTTGTTTTGCACTGCTTCTGCCATCGGTCCACCTTTGACCAAGCGACGATGTCGTGCGATGACGTCATCATGTGACGCCACGAATTTTTGCGACCTCTGGCGTCATGACTTAATAGGGTGACGTCATCACATGACTTTCTTGCATCACTCGTATTGACGGCGCCGACGCCGACGGTCACTTTGAGTGTTTGATGAGGCATCTATAGGATTTCGCCTCAATAAATGCAGCTGGCAACTGCGATTTCTGCGCTTCTCGGCCGGCCGGCCATAACGGAAGCCTCAACTGGAATCTTTCAGAAACGTGAGCTTCTTTTAGTGGCTGTGGTCATGCACGCAGTAGCAGAGTATTTGTTTTTTTGTTGTTTTTTTGCTAACGGATAGATATGTTAAGACCTTCTGCCCCTTTTGATACGACTTCGCTCTGCGTTCGCTTCAATCGTGCTGCGTTTGCGCTCCCCGGAGACCAATATATTGTGAATCCTCAATTCTTGTTTCCGTAATAAGAAGGTCTCGCGATTTAGCAACATTTCACTCAAAATGTTTGTTGATGTGCGCACTTTTCTAAAGACAGCTTCAATTTGCAAACAGAACTACTGGTGCAAGCACTGCTTCAGCACAGTCATCGACCACCATGATCGTGGAGGGTGTACCCAAAGAACTGCAGCACGGCATGCCGCCCATCGCGATCGCGACATTGGGCTACGCAGAGCCACGTTGGAACTTGTACCTGGTCGTGGCCGTGGTCGGGGCAATGCTCGCCATCTCGGGAACATTCCTGGCGCCCGCCGGACTCCGGTACGCACACAATTTGTATAACTTAGCGGGCTGCCGGTGTGCGAAGATACTAAGCGTGTTTGCAGAAAATTTTCTACAAGCACTGAAAGGTGGACAACGCGATTGTAGGAAGCTACCTTAGCGCCCTAGTAGTATCGGCCAGCGCCTACACGTTTCCCTTTCGTCCTGCATCAGTCAGTTCCCCTTTCGTCCTGCATTACTGCGCCTCGCATGGAATGCCGAGGCGCTGCCCTTTTCCCCTTCCCTCCGAGCCTCACTCGTCCCTCAAGTCGCGTGACATCCGCCTTGCCAATCTCGGCGAGACGCAGCCCTTTCCGCCGAGCCTCACTATCGCTCCTCAGGTCACGTGACCTGCGTGACGCCTACCACTACGACGACGGCGGCGGCGGCACAGGCTAGACTAACACAGCTTCCCTGTGAAACACGTCACAGGATTTTTTGGCGTATACGAATGTAAACGTAGTAACTTCATTTTATCGCGCTGCTCTCGTTGTGCTGCGTTGTCCCCAGCAGGCAAGCATAGTTCATGCATGTTCTCCTCACTATGTGGGAGTACAAGAGGAGTGCAACTTTCTTGCACTCTTTGGAGTGGCTGTAACATAGGACTACCGTATATGGCTGCAGTACGTGAAATAACCTGCAGTATATGTCGCGCACTTAACTCTTTAGCTGAACTGATGGGCGTGGGAACGAGTACAGAGTGAGACAAAAAAAAGAGAGAGAAATTCTTGGCGAGACACATTCTTGGCAAGGCGGGATTCGAACCCGCGTACCCACGATCCGAAGGCGAGCGTCGTAACAACTTGGCTGTTCAGGCATGCTAGCAGAGTATAGCATAGCCTTGTACAGTATGGTATAGCGAGGCGGTGGGAAAGGGGAGTGATGTTGAGGAGGAGGGAAAGGAGGAGAGGAGAGAGTAAAGCATATAGAAAGGGAAATGGTGAAATAGAGAGAAGGAAAGTGAAGAGACAGAAACAGAAAGATAGAAAATCAAAGGAAGAAGCATAGCATAGAAAGAACAAGAAAGTGATAAATAGAGAGAAAGAGAGGAAATCAAAGAAAAGAGAACGCGATAAATTGAGAGAAACGGAAGAAAGAGACAGAAATAGAGAGAATCAAAGAGAGTGATATAAAGAGATAGGAAGCTAGAAATAGAGAGAAAGAAAGGCAATAAAGAGAAATAAAGATAGAAAGAGCGTGAAAGAGAAAGAAGCAACTAGAAATGGACAGAGACAAAAATACATTGAAGAAACAGGGATGGTAGAAAAAGAAACAGAAAAAAAATAAAGGCTCCTCACTTCCTTCAGGCTTGGCACCACTACTGCAAAGCTGCCTTAACTTTTTTCGAAATAAGGCTTCAGTTAAAGGACGATTTACTTTGCACTGGCGACCACATGACATCTTGATGCGGGCAGTTGATGCAGAGTTACTGTCGACCGCGTTAGTGTAGCCTCCGGTATACAGTTGCCGTCATACTTAAAGAGGACATGCCTTAAGTTACTATTTGTGCGTCTGCTGCGACAGACGCTGGGTATTGCATGGTTAGAGTGCCATGAATATGCCCACTTTTTAATGCGTCTTGCCCTTCGTTTACAGGTATACTTAAATGGCTCTTCAATCCTCGGGTAATGTCTGGCGGCGGCGGCTTCACGTCTGCGGGTGCATGTGTGTTTGTGCAGGTACGTGATTGGCTGCCAGTCCCCCCAGTGCGGCGACTGGTTCGAGGACCTGTCTATGTCCATCAGCCCGCGGCGCAAGCCTTGTGACGACTTCTACGAGTTCGTCTGTGCAAACAGGAACACCACGCAGGTACGCTATAGCGTGCACTATACAAACGCGTTCCGACGCACACGCTACGGTTAAAAAAAAAAATTTTTTTTTGATGTGTACGTGCACGAGTAGGATAATCGCGACTGGAGTAAGAGGGCTCGTTGATCGAAATATTCAGTCAGCATGCCGGCGTGTGTTTTTTACGGAGCCCTCTAGCACGTGTAACATTTAAATGTCTGCAAAACGTTACTCATATCACTTGACTGATATCTAAAAAAAAGAAATAAGCTTCCCACAGGGGAGTTCAGATAGCACGTAAGCATTATTTAGAATCTCATTATTTAACCAAAATATGGCAGCACTGGCCAACGTTATTCAACGCTCGCTGACTTTAGCCATCACTTAGCCAACATAGCCAAGAGTACTGCATGGTATGGTTTCTGTTTGCGTCAACTGTAATGGCCTACTTTCTTTCGATACCCACTGTATGGTATGGTTACTTGCTGCGGCAACTGCGCCGTCCTCACATTTACGCTGACTGTATGGCATATGGCTACTCGTCGCGGCAACTATACAGTTCTGCCTTCTATCTTCAGTAATATGGTATCGTCATATATATACCGTGTATTTCTATGGGCCGTTCCCTTACGGACGGACGGACGCACTGTTTCCCGAGGGACGTAGCCGCAGGATGCTTACGTATCGAAAGCCTGGTAACTTTGAAACTACGCTCAGCACAGTACTCCATAGACCTCCAAAGCACATGTAGGGGGGTAGCCTCGTACAATAAGTTTTGAAAGGTATTCACTGTGGCAACAGCCCTACAATACGCTAACTGCGATTACAGTTACGCATAACTCCACCACGCAGGGTGCCACCGTGAACGCGTTCCTGAAGCTGCAGATCCGCGTGGCGCTGTCGTTCTTCAAGCAGCTGCTGCTTCTTGATACAGACCTGCCGGATGCCAACCTCGTCAGCGCGCACGTGAAGACGGCGCGTTTCATGCAACGCTGCATGCAAGAGGCCATCAATGCCGGCGACGATATACGTGAGCACGTCTACGCCGCATAGAGTTTTCTACAATATTTACTAGAGGGAACTGTGGCGCTGCGATCATTCAGCCACAGTGGGAAGGTGGTACGTGGATTTGCCTAGTCGTGCTTGCGGCTTCGAACGCACTTGTGGCTTGGTTTATTGTTGTGTTTTGGCTTTTGTTTTGGATAAAAGAAGGGCTATTTGTGAACCTCGTGAGATCTGATTTGAATTGTTCAACCTGAAAAGGTCAAGATGGCGAAGTGGGACTGCTTAAATTTTGCTGAACTTCGTCTTGCGGCTAAGTGGTTACAGGCCACACGGAGCCGAAAGAACGAAGCGTATGCAGGCAAATCCATATACTGCCCACGATTCCCAAGTGTCTGAAGCGTCACGCGTTGGGGCAGCCCCCACAGACAATAGCGCCAGATTTCCGTCTAGTGAACTAGTATGAAACTATGGCACAGAGCAGCTGGAAGTGGCGCGCGATTCGCAGTGTACTCCCACAGGACCCACTAAATTTTTAAAACTTATACCGGAGATCGCATGTTTGCATTCACCATCAGGTGCAGCCCTTTGTCACTGACACATATTAGACACAACCTAATGACACCAACAGGCAATGAAGCTAAAGCTAAGGAGGGTTTAGGGGACATTGCTCGTATGTTTTAGCTGTAGCTTATAGTAAATATAACATATACGGAAAGGAATTAAAGTGGATGAAAAATCAGCTTGCCGCAGTTAGGGACCGAACCTACACCCTTCGAATAACGCATTCGATTCTCTACCAATTGAGCTACAGCGGCGGTCGTTTTCCCGTCCACTTTATTGGGTATTTTGTTTCCGTAATCCTGTGAATGTTAGCCAGCGCCGCTCGCAGCCATGACGGCGAGTGTGGAACACTCATTTGGTGCTAGCCGCCGTCAGTAGCGCGTGATATTAATATGAGCTGGGAGCTGACCAATAAACCCTCATATACTGCCTAAGGCATCAAGTATACCGGAACGAGATCCTCGCTACGAATGAATGAAAGATGGCATTTGATTGAGGGCTCGTTTCTTTTGTTATCCGAAGGTTGTAGGTTCAGTCCCTACCCACGGCAAGTTGATTTTTCATCCACTTTAATTCCTTTGCGTTTACGTTATAATTACTGCACTAGAGGTAAAACATACGGGTAAGTAATGTCCCTTATACTTTCCCTATCTTAATTGTCTATTGGTTTAATGAGGTTGCGTCTAACAAAAGAAACAAGCCCTCGATCAATCGCCTCTTTCGTTGACACGTATTAGAACACATGACGCTGCAGCTTGGTCGCCGGTGTGAATGCGCCTTAACGGCCTTAACCCTTATCCAGTCTTAATCCACCATGTGGTCATCATCAGCAGCGTGCGTGCGTGTTCCCGCGCAGGCTTCGTGTCCAACTTCCTGGCGCAGTACAACCTGTCGTGGCCCCCGCCCCAGGATCCCGCCGCGCGTTCGGCGCAAGTGGAGCGCTCTGTGGTCGACCTGCTGGTCGAGCTCAGCCTTGTGCGCGGCGTGCACCCGCTGCTGCGCATCGTGCCCGACGTGTACTTCAAGCGACGCGGCTACTACTCGCTCCACGTCGAGTTTAACCTGGCCTTCATGTACGAGTGGGCCGCCGTGCGCAAGCTGCTGCTTGCCTCCGGTCGGCTCGGCGCTTTCTTCGACATCACCGCCCTGCTCCTCTCCGGAAGGTGCGCGCTCAAACGTTTTCCCCTCGGAGGAGGCTCCGGTAGTGCCGTTCGTGGCGGCGAGGCTTAGGCAGCCTAGTGAAAAAATAAAGGAAGGCGACAACACGAGCAACATGTATTGTGCAACCGCCGGTAACACAGTAAAAGGGCGAAATAGATTATCTAGAGGGCCACCTTAGATAACTATGTCATTGAGCCTGTTGGTTTCTTGCAAGTGGTCACTTAACTTTCCTACATATTTTGTTTAGTCTGCAATAAACGTTCACTTGTAAGTAAAAGAAAGCGCTGTTGTCGCCTTCCTCTCGGTGTCCTTGGGTGCTATCTTGGACAGTCAAATTCCGCCATCTCGTCAAATTTCGTAATGGCGACATGTTAAGCCAATCGGAGAGGCGGTAGAAGCCCTCCGGGTCAATCAGACTTTACCAATGGCGGAATTCGTCAACATGGCGGAATTTGACAATGTCCAGAGTAGCAACCCTTGCGCTTTTTTTTTTTTGCTTTTTCATTACGACGTACGAACTCGCCCAACAATTCATTCTTCTAAGTTAGGTAGCCTCTAGTCGCGAAAAACGTAATCACGCGACTTGTCACTGATTGTGATTTTTATCGTCACGTGATGAAAGAGGGAAGGGAGTAAGGGTAGCCGATGGACGTTGAAGCGTGGATTAAAATTCAGTTAAGAAATAGATATAGGCCCTCGCCGGTTGACGGTGACACGCCAAGGAGTCGGTAACGCCGTCAACTGTGGCTATGGCTTTTTCACTTATGTCACGAAATCACCGTGAGCTCGAATGAGGAAATGGCCGCATTTTGGGCTGATCGGTTCATGGCCCGAGTAGAAACAACGCACAGGAACAGGACGTAAGCGCTGTTTTGCGTCCCTTTTGATGTCCCGTCCCGTTACGCTTTTCGTGATCGTGGGGGAATGTGTGTTTGCCACGGCTATCGTATGCGCACGCTGTGCTAACCTACGTTCTGTAGGCGAGCGGCGCTTAACAGTGTCATTGTTGGCTGTAATCGAATCCCGGCCGCGGCGGCTGCATTTTCGATGGAGGCGAAAATTTTCGAGGCCCGTGTACTTAGATTTAGGTGCACGTCAAAGAACCCCAGGTTGACAAAGTTTCCGGAGACGCCTCCACCTGCTTAATAAATGTTAACCGCTCATTTCAACGTCTGCAGCTATCGCTTGGGGTTCACGTCAAAACGTGTTGCAATTTTTTTACGTAGGACAAAAGATACAGCGGTCGTGATGCTAACAAATTTGCTTTGGCAGTGGTGAGCGGCACTTTACGGTGCTGTTTGCCTGTAAAGGGTGCTTCACTGCTTTAAGACCCATTATGCGGAGAAGCTACTTCGCCTCTGGCGGAGATGTCTTCCGCGGAGACGTAGACGCGTACCACAGTCTCGCAGTTTTCAACGCATTCGTTGTGACCGCATAACCTTGACGGCCCGCACACGAGCTGCCACAGCTTTAGCGGCTTATAAAAAAAAGAAAAGGCATCGAGATTTCATGTCGATGCTCACCTGGCTTATAAGGTGGCGAGAGTTGGTGACACATTCAAGAGCGCATTTCCTATATGTTCTAAAGCTCTACTACATACACCAGGACATTCGCTTGTCCTGGAATTTTGGAAGCCTTCGGGTCGTCAGTACATTTCACAGACAACGCCGAACAATCACCCTAGGGTTGACATGACCTTAGCCAGCCTTTTTTCGTACATAGGCCGAATGATAAAATGCGTCTAGCGGCATTCGAAAACGCGTACGACTGTGCCGAAACCTCATCGAAATAGGCAGCCTTGCCGTGTATGAAGCACAGCATCGATAAGATTAGAATCAATCAGTCTGATCGGCCTTGCTTGTGCGTCAACAGAACTAGCAGGCTTGATAGTATTCGCTTCCCGTGAAAACTGTAAACAATAGCACGTAGTAAATCGATGTAATTTATAATAAGGGGGTATAGTCTACTTTTGTTAATCCTAAATCATCCAAGTTAGGAAGAATCCGATGAAAGGAAAAGTCTCTAGCTTGCTCTGCCCCAATGCTACGAAAGAAACCGACACAATCATCTGCCTTGACGTTCGAATGGCAACGCTTAATTGTTCGCATTAAAAACCTCTGCAGGCGTATTGCTTATGACACCGCCGTGATATCCCGACTATGCGTGACTTTAACAGACTTAACTTCGTAAAGGTCAATGTACAGCGGAGCTGAGGAGAAGCCTCAGAGATGAAATGCAAAGTGATGCAAAGCTAGGCGAACATGGACACGGTTTAGCACTGAAGTAACCTACTCTCCGCTTGACCACCTGCATGTCTCCAACCTCCAACTCGCCTCCCTTCCACACTCGCCTCCGCTGTACTATGCTTTACCTTCCCTCCTCTTTTCACTCATCCTCAACTTCACTTCACTTTTCCTCACCGTCACTTCCCTTTCCCACCCCCTTGCTGTACTACACATGGCTATGCTATGCTTCACTCTCTTCCCTCCTCCTCACTCTCATTCGCTGAGTTACGGACGATACTCATCCCGCTGGCGCTCGGATTTAACTAGCTCCGTTGTAAAATGCAGGCGTCCCCATCCTCAGCTGGTGGAACGTCTGATGGCGCTGGACAACATGCTGCTGACGGCGGCGCTCCCACCGATGGGCGACCGGCCCAACATGACCACGTCCTACGTGCGCTTCAGCGACCTCAGCAACCTGACGAGTCCGTCGTTTCCCGGACACATGCTGTTGGACGCCGTCAACAACGTGCTGCCGCCGAGCCGGCGTCTGACGGAGGACGACGAGCTGGTGGTCACCAACGGCCCTTACCTGCGCGTCGTCGGACAGTTGCTGGGGCCCAGCCCTGCCTCCGAGACGCTGCGCTCATACGTCAGCCTTATGCTGGTGAGGGGTCCCAGAGATTCGTAGCTGCACGCGTTTCTGAGGGAAAGAGAGCAGATCTCTTTTCGGTACCTTAAGCGGAGGTACAAAGGCATGCGCGGCGGCCTCTGCAACGCTTTTTCGGGGAGCATGTCCATACTTAAAGGGGTCATGAACTATGAACTCGGGCTAAGTGAAAAAAACAAATCCTGCGGATAGCAGACACTGCTATGAACATCTCAGCCAAATCTTGAAGTCGTGCGCGGCAAGGAGTTTACAAGCGGAGCGCGAAGTTGCCATTTTCTCAGGCGCCCTGTTTCCATACAGAGGCCCGTCCTCACTCGCTTCGGAGCTGCCGGCGCCCGCTGTTTGACGTCGAACAGCAGGTAGCATGCTATTGGCCAATAGCCGGCATAAATAAAGAGCGGCGTTCGGATCAGATGCGTTTCTTGCCACGGGGTGCCGGAACGTGCCGGCGCAGCGCTTCATAGTCTTCTGACATTATACACTGGGCCACACTCGTGCACAAAAATAACAAGGGGAGAGAACGATCGCGTTTCATCACGCGCTCTCGAGGTCATGACGCGCGCTGACATTACCTACTTCTTTCCTCCGTGCCATCCCTCCCTGCTTAGCTTCCATCGCGCTCGTCGGGACGAGAGAAGAGAGAAAGCAATTACAGCGCGCGAAAAATCTCTGTAACTCCGATCGTTCTTGACGGATTCGTGAAACTTTTGCGGCAATCGGTTCGTGAGGAAATAAGCTCCGATGCTGATGTCATTCGGCGATTACTTGGTAAAGTGGTTCATGACCCCCTTTAAGCAGTTCAGAGGGCAACATGGTGGCGCCAAGGGAAGTACGTGGATTCTTGTACTGCGTGAAAAGGTAATGGAAAAGGCGTTGCCCAGATACGCTACCTGGCACCGTCGACGTCGACTCGCCTGGTGAGCAGCCAGCTGCCGATGGAAGGGAACGCGCTGAACGCGGCGCTGTTCCGGCTGGCCCACTGCGTGGCCGACGCCATGCAGCTGGTGCCGTACGTGATGGGCGACCTGTTCGTGCGCTGGCACCTGGACGAGAACGAGTTGGACGGCGCCCGGGACATTGTCAGTCGGGTGCGCAACGCCACGCGCTCTGGCTTCCTGGCGCTGCGTTGGATCGACGAAGAGACGCGCCGTGGAGCCCTGCGGCGCATCGACAACCTGGCCTCGCTCGTCGGACACCCCGACAACGTGTCGAGGTAATCGGTTGATAAACCCGTTTAGAAAAGCTCAACTTTTGCTAATGTTGTAGTGATATGCTTCTTATTATCACGTACTTCACCGCAAGGGCGAAGCAATGAATGCGATAGCAACAAATTGTAATGTTATACGAAGTGAGGCTGACAGCAAACTCTTTTGGATCTGATCTCGCGTAACTTTAAAAAACGCTGGTCTAAGAGAATGCGGCTGCTCCAGGGAGAGATGCTCTTTCCGCACAGTGTCTTCGCGTTGAGAGCGCAGCACGTAGAAGTAGCGCGGCCTCTCATTGCTCGACTCCTCTCGCCATCGGCACATTCCTTTCGCCGAGCTGCGTAACGACAACGGCGAAGGGTCGACTAAGAACAGCTTCGCTGTGGAAAGAAAAACTTGCGGCTCGGTATGGCAGCGCCGGCAGCAGGGGCGTAGCCAGAAATTTTTTTAGGGGAAGGGTTCAACCGTATGTTCGTGCGTGCGTTTGTATGTGTGCGTGTGTATATACGCAAGCAAAACTGAAAAATTTCCGAGGGGGTGAGAACCCCCCCTTGATTACGCATCTGGCCGGCAGGTCAGGATGACGTCACGGATCTCTGTGAACTCCTCAAAGGAGTTCGCCCAACATCACCTTGACCGCTAACTAATTTCCGTTTCTATAAGTAGCGCCTTTTCCATATTTGGGCTTTACTTCAACGTCATCCTTCTCGTAGGATGGATCAGCTGAACCGGCACTACGCGTTCCTGCCAGCCATGCGGGGCAGCTACGCGCAGATGCTGACCGCGAGCCGGGACGCGGACGCCCGTCGCCTGCTCCGGAGGCTGCGCGCCAGCGACCCCTTCTTCCCGGCCGTGGACGTCGAGCTTCCCATGATCCTGGTGAACGCGTTCTACCTGCCCATCTATCACGTGATGGTCATCCCGCCGGCCATCATGTTTGCGCCCTTCTATAGACGCGCGCTGCCCGCCGCGCTCAACTACGGCTCGCTCGGCCACGTCGTGGGTCACGAGATCACTCACGGCTTCGACCCCGAGCTGAGCCTGTACAACGAGTCCGGTCTGCGCGAGGACTGGTGGACGACGCGCTCGCGCGCGAACTTTGACCAGCGCGTCAAGTGCCTGCGCCGCCTCTACAACGAGGCCCCCTGGTCGCGCGGCGTCAACTACGGGGACACGGCGCTCTCCGAGAACTTCGCCGACTGCGGGGGCCTCGACAAGGTCTACAGGTGAGCTGGCGCGCATCCCTATTGACAGCCCGCACGTGAAGTCATGGACGCAGCTTCTTAACGTACTGTATACTACAACATGGCGGCTTGGATGACGTCAGGGCAGATAATAGCGCTGCTGTTAACAATGCTTCAATGCGATAACGACGCCGCTGGTCTTTAGACCTATATGCATCTATAACGAAAGAACGTGCACGCAATGTACTGCTTAGCATTAAACGTGACGTCGCAAAATGCGCGTCCCGTCATGCTGGTACTCCAACATGGCGGCTTCAGTGACGTCAGTGCAAGCATACACATATATGCAACTAGCGTAGCGTTCCCGCCACATCTATGGCAAGTTATTTGGTTTTCCGTGTCATACGCATACGCCGTCCCGCGTCCGCCTGTTGCTTTTGTAGTGCGGTGACGAAGCGTTCATCGCATGTAAAGTTCTCATAGCAATGGCGACGCGCACGGACAATGTGCTATTGACGCGAAAGAAAGCAATGGCTGCGCGTCTGTGGCCGACTGCCCATTGCGTTGGTGGCGATAGCAATGTGCTTGAGAAGTAGCACATGGAATAATGCCCGTAGTTTTAACGATGTAAACATTCGCCTGCCTTAAATTAGATTTGCAACCGTAGACACGATGTCACGTGCGCTATATAGGTTCTTGGTATATGGAAATTCTGGTCTCGGGGAGCCTGGCGTCGAATGAGGGGTCGCTTGTCAACGCCGTCGGTGTGTTTCTACAGGATAGTAGCTGACCCACGCTACCGAGGTGTCGCATGAATGAACTCACGCCGTCGTCCGTACTATCCGCGTTTAGGAGGAGGCTGTAGTAATGAGTGAAGTTCATTTTTCTTGTGACATGGTGTAAGAGCATTCGGAGAGTCGTATGTTTTCCCTAGATCGCTTAATTACTATGGAACCCATATTGTTCCTGTCCAATCAATCATGTACCCAGCAGGATTCGCGGCAGTGCATCAAGGGAACAGGTTAATCTGCTAGCCGCCTCTGACGAAGAACATAAGTGTTAACCGCGCTGTTTAGACACGGCGGTTTGGTTGTTTGCCGGGCGTGTGCAGGTCGTTCAAGTCGCTCGGTCCGCAGCCCTCTCAGCGTCTGGGCCACACGAGCTACACGGCCGACCAGCTGTTCTTCATCAGCAGCTGCTACAAGTGGTGCACCGTGGAGGGCGCCATGCGCGGCCGTTCCCCGACCGACGAGTCCGAGGCGATCAAGTTCTACTCGCCCATGCACATGCGCTGCAATGTGCCGCTCATGAACATGCCCGAGTTCGCCGAGCACTTCAACTGCGAGCAGGGCACCGTCATGAACCCTCGCGTGCGCTGCGAGACCTTCTAGCGACGCGCTTCGTTTGGAAAAACGTCGCATAAACGACGCGAAATGGCCGCCTTTTTTTGTATTATTCGCGCGTTCAAGTTGGGCGAAGCGATTCGTATCTACAAACGCTCCGGACCACTGGAAGCCATGGCGTCGCAGACAAGGGGTCCAGATAACGGCGGTTGCAGATTGTGGTTCTGGTAGTTGCCTCTTATTCAACTATCGCCCGAGTGATATTTTTTCAGTTGTGATTAAGTTGTGTGTGCGAAATTCCTACAGCGGGTCCCTCCGAAATGGGCGCTTAAGGTTATGTACCATTGCACTCGCGTGCATCTTTATACTTTGTGTTAAATGATGCCTACCGACATAGGGCGTCTGAAACGTCGCCATAAATAACGTATGTAGTGCATATACGTATGTAGCCTATACTTGTGTATGTATTTCGTGTAGAATATAAACTACGCATTTTATCTGGAACATTTTGGATAAAATATATGCTGACCACGACGTCTTCAAAAAGGAGCGTGAAACGGAGACATATTGAGCAGAGATTGGAAAGAGATTACGTTTCACGTTCTTTTTTCGAAGGTCAAACCGTACCAACGTACGAACTTGCCAAGGTTTTTGCTTTGATGACACTGACGACCGGTCTATACCAGCCACCTGACGTCAATGACTGCGTTCCCCCAGTGTTCTCGAAGCTGGCTTCACTGCAGTATGACTTATTGTGTGCAGAAGCGATTTTGTTTCATAGGCGATGACTTGCCCACTGGGCAGTAGGTATCCGCGTCCATGCGCAGCCGCGTTCGTTACGAGAAGTAGGCGACGAGTAAGCGTCATAATGGGTGGGAGGCGCCTCTCCTGCCTCATCCCTCCCCCCCCCCCCCCTCCTGCGTACACCACATGCAGCCTAGCGTCGTTGGACACCACTGGTATGCACCGACGAATTGTCACAGAGCCGAAGTGCTGATCTCTACACCGATGTCACTTAAGTATAGGATCGCACGCGATCAAGTGCAGGTGTTAGAGTAAATATAAACAAGGGGCCCTGCAACACTTTTTGAACATGGTTGGAAAACGCTGCCGATCGGTATTCGAGACTCCTGTGATTGTGCGAGCCAAGTAACGCTGCTTGCGGCGAGAAATTTACAATTACGTTTCAAATACAGCTAGAAGTCGCCCGCTTTTCTCTCTGTAATTACGTCATCGGTGGGCTCGACTACACCTGCGGAAAGAAGGATACGGCCATTGCAGGCACGTAGCCAGGATTTTTTTTCGGGGGGGGCCCAAGGCCTAATTGTTCGAAAGAAGGTATTTCCATGGCAAAAATAAAACAAAAGTTGCCCGGGAATATAAAAGGCCGGACGAATTTCGGGGGGGGCCCGGGCCCCCCGGGCCCCCCCCTTGCCTACGTGCCTGGGCCATTGGCTCATTTGGTGACGCACGCTGACGTAGCGTACTTACCTACGGAGCAGAAACCTGGAGACTTACAAAGAGGGTTCAACTTAAATTGAGGACGACGCAGCGAGCGATGGAAAGGAAAATGATAGGTGTAACCTTAAGAGACAGGAAGAGAGCAGAGTGGGTCAGGGAACAAACGGGGGTTAAGGATATCATAGTTGAAATCAAGAAGAAGAAATGGATATGGGCCGGGCACGTAGCACGTCGACAGGATAACCGGTGGTCATTAAGGGTAGCTGACTGGATTCCAAGAGATGGCAAACGCGTGAGGGGGAGACAGAAAATTAGGTGGGTAGATGAGATTAAGAAGTTTGCAGGTATTACGTGGCAGCAGAAAGCACAGGACCGGGTTGATTGGCGGAACATGGGAGAGGCCTTTGCCCTGCAGTGGGCGTGGACAGGCTGCTGCTGCTGATGATGATGCTGACGTAGCTTCTTGCCCCTTTGTCAAACCTCGCTGTGCAGCTTCCAGCGTGCTTGTCGGGACGAAAGAGGAGAAAGTTCGACAACCTAGAAGATTATGTCTAGGGCTCCCTAGGTTTGTAGCTAACAATGTTATGTACCAGGAAGCTAGATTGCCAACATCGCCTTGTCGATTCCGCATCCTAACGGTGCAGGCATTTTTAAAATTTTATAGCTATCCGTTAAGACGATCTGAATATGCTTTTATAAAAAACCAAGACTCCTTTTTTCTTGCTCATTGGCCACGTTTTCATACACCACAGATTATTTTTGTTCAGAAGCAGCTAGACCGGATAAACGTGAAAATTCGAGATGTGCCTGCAGCAAATGTGTCCTATCAGAATCTAAAGATAGAATATGATGAGATTTTCCCCCCTAAACCTAAATTTCAACCATACAGGGTATTAAATAGCCGGCTACAAGATTACCTTGCACACGTGGAAACAAATAATGTAGTAGCCACAGACGCTTCAGTAATAGACGAAAAGGCAGGAGTAGGCATTTACTCCCCTTCGCTTGGTTGGTCATATTCATTAAGACTACCGGACTTCACCCCCATTTTTGAAGCTGAACTCTTGGCAATTATTCTAGCCCTGCGTAAATTAGATTTGAACGCCCATAGCGCAATAATAATAACAGACTCCATGTCAGTATGCACGTCCCTTACAGCTTCATCAAAATCAACTGCCCTAAAGACGTTCCTGACGCTAATTCCTCCACAGCTGAAGCTCTTAAAATTATTATGGGTGCCTGGCCACTCTTGATTAGAATTAAATGAAATGGCCGACTCACTAGCGCGAGCTGCTTTGAATGGTCCAGTTGTTCCTGTCCTTCCTGTAGTGGCCAGTATAACTGCGATTAGATACAGAAAATTTTCACTTCGTGCAGACGCCATAGAATCAATAACAGCTAGGACAGAATTTAGTCATTTAAAATTTCCGTGGAAGATCCAATGGTGTCCTACTAGACAATTGGAAGTATTAGTAACTAGACTACGATGTCGTGTGCCCCCGTTAAATCTATATTCACACAGGGCTGGTCTGGCGGTATCGCCCCTATGTCACTTTTGTTTAGAAATAGAATCAATAGAGCACTACTTTTTATCATGTCGCAGATACAGATTACTCAGAAAAAGACTTCTTGATATCCCATTCGCTAACCTGGGGCTGCAATTCACAATTGACAATGTGCTTACCTTCGGTGCTTCAACTCTGGGCTTCAGCCACAGAAATGCGTTTGATGCCGTGTCTAGCTACCTTCAAGAAACAAAACGAATACGGCTTTAAATTTCCGCTTGTATAAGTATTATTATAACAAAAAAAGAAAGTTCTGATATTATTTTCATTATTATTGTGCTGCTTCTTCTTATTATTTTTATTCTAATTCCTATTCGGAACAATGATTAAAGTGTCTGATCTGTATGTTTAAAAAACTATTATTGCACTCTTTCATTGATGCGTACGTGTTTTTTTTTGTATATTCATTGCTATTATTTATTTATTTATTCTTTTTATTGGCATCAGCATTCAATAGGGAGTATGCACTGAAACTGAGCCGCAATGTGGCGCTGCGGTGCTCCGAGCAGGGCGCCATTTTTGCGGTTCTCGTGCAGCAGCCGACCCACGCTTGCTACTGTGCTTGCTGTGTGCACGCGCTAGGTGTTGTGTGGTGTTTCCCTGCATTCCATGTACTCGCGTGTATCATTAACGATAGTACGGCGTTGGAACTGTCCCCTACCACTGCGTGTTGCATGGACTTGTAAATGTGCCCAAGCCGCAGGACGTTGTTGCGCGTCGAGCTGCGTCAATCGGCTATGGTGAACTGCGCTGTTTACGATTGCTCCAACCGCACAAGAAACAGCCCCAACGACGAGAACTTTAAACGGGTAGGGTTCTATATCGTGCCGAAAGTTATATCAGGACAGTGTGCGAAGACAACGGAGCTGTCGTCAAAGCGGAGAGCTCTTTGGCTGAGCAGAATTCGTCGCGAAGACCTGAACGAATCGGCGACGCACTACCGCGTTTGCGGGGCGCATTTCATCACAGGTGAGCGCGGCAGCAGCATAAAATGCATCTCCTCGGCGTTATATTTTACGTACAGCACTGCAGCGTACGTTCCATTTCAGGAAGACCAGCTTATTCGATGGACGAGGCCAATCTAGACTGCGCGCCGAGCCTCAATCTCGGCTACAAGTCCACAACGCACGCTAAAAGAAGCGCGAGCAACAGCCTACCTTTGAAACGACGACGATGTTGCCATCACGAAGAGTTTTCACCCTTGGTGGCTCCACGAGGCCGCTTGTGACATAATTGTGAGCCTCCAAGGATTTGTAGCTCTTAAGCTGCTCCCGCGTCACGAAACTTGTCCCGTGAACAAGATAATCGTTGATATCCAACACGGTCTACGCTGGGATAGCAGCCAACATCGTTCGTGAACTGGTCATCGGAAATCGCCAAGGAGTCGTCGCTACCGCATTTTGCGACTTTGATCTCCTGCGCTCGGGATCAGACAGCGACTTGGCGTAGTCGCTGAGCAGCATCTTTTCGCTGCAGCAACACGGCGATCGCTTGCACAGCCAGGCAAATGACTAGATCCGTGCATCACGCAGTGGTAGGGGACAGTTCCAACGCCGTACTATCGTTAATGAAACACGCGAGTACACGGAAGGCAAGGAAACACCACGCAACACCTAGCGCGTACACACAGCAAACACAGTAGCAAGCGTGGGTCGGCTGCTGCACGAGAACCGCAAAAATGGCGCCCAGCTCGGGGCACCGCAGCGCCACATTGCGGCTCAGTTTCAGTGCATACTCCCTATACTCAAAATATTTTTTAAAAAAATTTTTGTAAGACAACTTCTTGGCCAATCCCCCTGAGTGGGTATGAGCCATGCAGTAGAGGACACTACTACTACTACTACTACTACCATAGAGTTTCCTACAATACTTACTAGAGGGAACTCTGGCGCTAGTGTCTATGGGAGCTGCAATGCATCGCGCTTCAGCCAGCATGGGAATCATGGGTAGTACACGGATTTGTCTAAACTTCGTTCTTTCGGCTCCGTTTGGCTCCGCGTCGCCCGCATCCGCTTTGCCGCAAAACGAAGTTCAGCGAAAATCAGCTGTTTCGCTTCATAACTTTAACTTCTTGAGGCTCACCGATTCAAATCTGGTCACGAAGTTCACAACAATCTATTCTTTTATCCGAAAGAAAACCAAAACATAGCAATAAACAAAGCCACAAGGGCGTTCGAAGCCCACAAGCACGAAGACTAGGCAAATCCGTGTACTACCCATCATTCCCATGGTGGCTGAACGATCGCAGCGCCAGAGTTCCCTCTAGGTCATTTTAGGAAACTCTATGACTACTACTACTAGAAGCTAGCGCCTCTAATAGAACGCGATAGCGTAATCGGACCGTGTTCGTATCACCTTCCCAATCGCTAGCCTGCCTTCGCTTCTTGGTGGAGACCAAAACCGTGCCGCAAAAAAAAGCCAAAGTGCGGACGCCATCCGGCTCCTATCTCTATTTGCATCTGCCTCAAATTTTCGCATCACGGACAACGCTGTTTCTCCGCTCACAACCAAAGACGCCGCCGACGCCGTCACCGGATTTTCAGCGAAACCAGCTCTTTAACGCTATTGCGTTAAAGAAGCCCTTGGTGCGTGCGACCAAGGGCTTCTATATGTCTTTTCTTTTTCTTGCGGCAGTAGATCCGGGGGGGGGGGGGATAAATTTTGATAGTGAGGCCATCCGATGATTACTTGGAAAAGTGTTGCAGGACTCCTTTAGAAGCGTCACGGCGTAATCCGCGTGCCCGGTACCCTCGCGTCACGCACACAAATATTCAATTTAAAGACGTTATTCTGCATCGTAAAGCTCGTCTCAACGTCAAGCAATGTGGCATAGTCAGCTTCACGCAGGCTGTCTCGCATAACATTGATTGCCACAGCGCGTAAGATATGTGCGAGAACCTTTTGAACTACAGTACGTGCGCTTTAACCTGTATTTGATGTGTTGTCAGTTAAGGAAGCAGATAAAGAAGTTGCTGCAACACTTTTTCCAAGTAATCGTGTAATGGCTTCATTAAAAGAGCTTATTGCCTCGCGAATCGACTGCCGCCAATTTTTTTTTTTTTGGAATCCGTCAAGTACGAGCCGAGTTACAGGGTTTTGCCGCACGCTTGAAGCGCTTTCTCTCTCCTTTCGTGACAGAATGCGCGCTGAAAGCTACGCAGTGAGGGGGATGACAAGGGTCCAAGAAGATGCGTCCCTTCGTCAGCGCGCGTCGGGACCTTGAGCCCTTATCTTTTCTTCGAATGCGCGGCTTACCGTCAGTGTGATCACGAGCGAGCGCGCGGCACGTGGCGGCATCCCGCGGCGGCCACGGTAACTATGCAGCGCACGACACTCAAATCGGCCAACGGTCGTGGAGTTTGGGCATATGGCGCAGTAATGTGGTATATGGCATCATTTGTAGAGAGAAGAGGGAGCAATTTCTAGCCGACTTTGAGAATTAATTGTAAATTCCAGGCGGCGTGCTGCGCTATAATGTTTGGCTCGCGTGTTCTGAGGAAACTCGACTACCGATTGGCAGCGTTTTCTGACCATGCTGAAAAAAATGTTGCAGGGCCCACTTAAGGCAGTTTGAGAGCACTGAAATTTCAATCCAACTAGTACTGTAGTTTCCATAACGAAAGAACTACAGCCTGTGGCAAGTGGTGTACCAAGCAATAAGCCAGATGGACATCTGGGATCATTTGGTTTCACTGCATAAACTGGGCATTCACCAATAAGCCGGCAAGCTGAGACCAAACTAAGATTGAAATTCTACATATTCCAAAATATATTTCAAGTTTAGAAATGTCACTATGAAGTCATTGAAATTCTTAACCATACTCTAAAGGTGTGCTTCATTGTGGTACATCAAGGCATCTCTTCAAATCGTACCACAGGTTGACACATTCATATTGCTTTCGTTCATCTATTGGATGCAGTTACAGCGGAAAGTCACTTTTTTAGTGCATTTGACTAAAACGCACAGCAAATCATAGATGTCATGTACTCGTAAATATTCTTGTTTACATAATGAAAAAAATAATACTGCAAATCAGTGTTCTGGAATATTTTTATTTCAATTGTCTGCAAAATACAGTTCATATAAACTCTATAATTTCTGAAAGAATTTCCTAGATAAACCATCCACCACATGGAATCTCATACGTAAACCCAATATTTGGGACACTCTAGAGCAAATTCCAATAAACAAGTCTTTGCAGTTGACACAACAAATTTGCATATGAGCAATAAATGTGCTCCAAGAGTCTCCATTCACTTTGCACAGCACGACTAGGAGGGAAGGTCAGTGCAACTCATTTCTCTTTGTACAACACTAGTGCATAAAATAGCAAAAAAAATATATATATATATACTTTCCCAGATGTCAGAAGAAATTGTGTGCTTTGCTTAATAAATATTACAATTTCTTAAACCGTGCTGAAGTAAAACTCCTTAAAGGGCCCCTAAACCACCTCTGATCATTTTTTTACATTTCAAGTAAACACGCGCATCGAGTTCAGAATGCCGTAACGATCAACAATGCCAAACGCGGCAGGGCTACGAGCCACGGACACCCCACAAATTCCAAGAAACAATCTCTTCTCCTCTCTGGGCCTTTTTAGTAAACCTCAGCGTTCAAAGTGACGTCAACATCCACGTCTGCTCGTCATCCACAAAAAGAACCGGTTTGTCTACTCGCAGGTACATGCACTCTCCACTCTTCCAGGAGCACTCGGCCAGGAGGAAAGATGAGCCAATGAATGGAGCGTAGCAAAGGAAAGAGCGAAACGAGTGAGGGCCTCTTTTGGATCATCAAACACATGTAACTCCGCTATTACAGCACCGTTTCAAAACATTCTCACAGCTATGTGTTCGCTGTAGACTCGTGCACAACTGCAATCCCACAACTAAATTTCGGCCTCTGGGTGGTTTAGGGGCCCGTCATGGCAAACTCTAAAGCTTCAAGCAATTATACAGCAAAGGTTCTGTATGGTACCCGCAGCTTGAATGTGTGCACACAGCAGCACAGTCTCATGGAATATGAAAGAACATGTGTCATACGGGCTGTCACATACACTGTCAACGTTGCATTCTCATCCCATAGTGTGATGTCACGTTGCCAACATAACAGGCTCAAGGCACAAGTGGGTAAGATTCAACATGCAGAAACGTCTTGCAGAGCCTTGCATGCTCTTATAAAAATCGAAAATTTGATGCAAACTGTACATCAATAGACTTAAGATAGATAACAATATGTAAAGTGCATCTCTGCTTAAAAACGGGAAAGAGTATTTAGCATGCTATAACACACAAAAGGTAACATGAGTAAAACTGTTAAATTACTAAATTTAAAATCATTAAAATTTTAAAAGTAAAACTATTAAACGTAATAAAACGCCTCAAGTGTTGCACATTCCTCAGTATTGTGGTTGCAGGATCTATAGGAGTATTGGCCCTAGTTAATGACTTGTGTAAACTTACACAAGGCTGGAATGCTGCCAAATGGCTGCCATGTGCATAACCAGTATATATGACATACTGACTAGAGCCATGTGCAATGAAAAGAACAAGATGGCTGCTGGCTCGGCTTGTTGTAGGGTTAATACTGTCACAATTACAGTAAGTACTGACATGCTTGAATGGCCATGCTCAATTCATATTGCATATGAGTTTCTTTTTTCTTTGAAAAAACAAGGTGTAAGTGAATGAGTGTGGCATTTTATGGCATTCTTGCAACATGTGGCTTTTTTTTTTTAACTTAGTCATCGGACTAAAAACCTTTTTTTAACTTTTTAAACTTTTCAACTTACTCATCAAACTAGAACATTAAACTACAAAAAAAGAAAAAAAGAACTTCACAGAAACATTTAGATTACTTCTTGACACTGAATACATATTCTGTAAGACATTCAGAGCACAACAGGGTAAAAGACTTTAGTGACGTAATGCTAAAAGAAATCTAACAACACTTAAGCTTAAAAGCAACAACTTTTATAATCTCCCATGGTTGATGCAAATTAAATGAGGCCCCAGTATCTGATCATTGTTGAAGGAATCCTCATAAGCATATTCTTTACCCACAACCAATGTGTAAAACAATTTAGGAGCTATTTGTGCAGTTAATTTTCAAACTTGTAGTAATAGTACTTTTTATGGGCCTGTAATTTATGTGCTTTAAAATGGCCAGGAAAGTCGCAATAAATAAATATTTAGGACATGCGAAACAGAGCAATTGTTTTTAGGCATACAACGTAGCCACTAGGAGCCTGTTTGTGGGTTTTTATCTCATCTTGTAAAAGTAGTGTGTTCATAAATGTTCAGTTTAACTGTGGCCTAAATGGCAAAAATTCCTGCATAATAATGTGATTATGACCTCACATTGCTCTGTGGTGCAACTGCATCACACAAGAGGGTGCATTGGTATGTCGCTACTTGGTAACAGGCCTGTATGAAACCAGGGCACTTTTATACCATAGCGATGCATTATGCCCAATTCTATACTAGCCTATACTAGTCTTATGATCCACCACTCGTGGCTGGCTGATGTCATTGGTAATGTAGGCAGACCATCGCTCTGACCACTGTTAAAGCGCGAAAGTGTTGGAATCATACCTCCTCCCCTCCCCCAAGGCATCACTACAAAAATACCAGTCCAGCAGCACAGAAAGGGTAGTGCAAGTAGGCGCAAAACTGAAGAAAGTGATAGCAACAGCTCTGATTGCATGCACATGGCTTATAAATATGCATACATTTTCTGCATTGCCTGAGACTATAGAACAGTAAATGTGTTCTACGGCTTTTCTACACACAGCGCTTATTTTCAGTGCATACATGCTACCTCAGGCGACATGGCATGAGCTTCTCTGCAGGTAAGCTCAACTGTGAGCTGGTGCTCGTCTCTCCGTATTGGCTTTCTGTTTGAGAGCTTACACGTCCTGCTTACTTTCAGTGCATACTTGCTGCCTCAGGCAATATGGCCAGAGCTTCTCTGCAGGTAAGCTTGCCTGTGAGTTGGTGCTCGTCCCTCCGTATTGTTTCATAAATTAGCTATTCACAAACAGGTTCGACATTGTACTCATCTGAGATAGATCACCAAACGTGCATATAGCACAAGACATAAAGGGTACCTGTGCATTACTCTGGCTGGCAGCCTATTCAAAGTACTGTATCAAGAACTGGGAGATAAAGTTGGCTACACCCAACATAATAATGAACCCATGCACCACGACTGTGCTGGCAGTCAGCTTGTAACGCCACCGCAGTGCAACCATGTAGATAATACAGGGCAGAGAGAATATGTACACTAGTCCGGACAGGGCACCACAGTACCTGAAACATAAACAGTGTCCTGCTTAGAGTATTCCGAGGAAGGCAGCACAACAAAAATATTAATGTGATTTTGAAATGAGGAGGTAGTACTAGTTAGGATAGCGACATGATTACTCTTTCTTCGATGTCAAATTTCATTGTTAAATGAAGATCCTATTCCTTAAACTATAAAAAAAAAGGATAGTGCTGAGCCTCAGAGCTGCCTGAATAATTATAACAGCTTTTCTACACCCAGTTTTGGTTACATTTCTAATGGCTATGCTGTACTGCAACGTCATGACCCAGAACTCTTCAGCCATTACACCCTCGTCACCCCTTCACATTACGCTCAATAACACAAGCTTAAAGGGACACTAAAAGGCAAATAACAATTTATGTCAGAGTGAAAGCCCAATGTATGACAACTTCTAAAACGGCAATATTATCAACAGCAGTGCCCTACTTACCGAGAAATTAAGCTAAATGTATCACATGATGAGCGCCACGAGTGGGACATTTTCGAAGTGATCCCGATGACGTATGGAAGTCGGCCTACAATAAATCACCAGTAATGAAACTAGCAGCAGTAAAAAAAGAACATTCCGAGCATCAAAAGACGTAATAAAATGCTGTTTGTTCGTTTCCGCTTGATTCATGGAAAACAAAAACCTCCGTGGCGTTGCCATGGGGAACGGCGCGCGTGGTTCAAAGGTTCCGTTTTCGCCGAACTGCGCCTTGCCCGTCTCAGTGGTAGTTTCGGGATCGCGTACTGCCGTGCGTGTTTTGCGCGCTCGTGAAAGTCGCTCTGACAGAAAGTTCGACAAAATGCCGCATGCGTGTGATATTGCCGGATGCCCGAATGGTGCACAACGCCAGTGCTGCAGCAAGGAAACCGGTGTGTCTTTTCACTGGGTGCCGCGGAATGAACCCTTACGCTCGAAGTGGCTTAGTGTCATGCCATTATGCCAGTGTGCTAAACAGTCAAAACCTCTGCGTGTGTGCTCGCTGCACTTTCGAACTGAGGATTACGAGACCAACCGCAACTTGGTGAAGGCTTTGAATGTGCCCATCCGAGCAAGTCTTTGCCGCATGCAGCGCCGTTGTTGCTACTGTGGGTCCCGCTGCTTCCGCTCGGCTGCTACTAGTGTCGGCGGCCGCGCAGTAAAAGCGGGCAACGTTGGGCACGGCAGCAGTGACGTATGAAAGTCGTATTTTCAGGCGGGAGATTTCAAGCGCGCTAACGCGATGCGGACCACTAAAAACGTGATTTTATTTCAAAATAAGCACTTCCTTGGCACAAAAGCAGCACTACGAGGTTTCTGGATCGCTATTTCAACAATCAACGTCGACTTAATATTCGCCTTTAGTGTCCCTTTAACCTGTTAGCCAGCCGCTACTGCCAATGCCAATTTGACAGCAATCTATTTTGTAATGAGTAAATGTCACGCTCTATATGCGATTAGAAAATATCCCTATGTACTTGTGCACCAGCGATTGTAACATATCTTTGCATGATATCATTGAATAATTAAGTAGAAGGTCAAGTGACTTGCCTTAAAATGGTGCCGATTTGAGGCAAAAATATGGCGAAAAGAACGCACATTGTCAGCACCACTGCATTGACAGTTACCACCTGCTTTAACCTGAAATGAAAGTCGTCAGTATGTTAGCTATTGTCACATAGGCACAATGGCCAACAATGCTGTGGTAAGAACACATGCAGAAAATGCATTACAAAGACACTGCAGAACAACATGGATGCAGCCTGCTGCGACAGTCAGTGGAGGCATAGTTCGTAATATACCAGCTTTTGAATTGATGCTATCGCAGAATTTTAAAAAATCATTTATAAAGCTTGTGATTTGGCCAGATAGTTTTCTGTCACAGTGTAATACTGTGGATGCACTGTTTTGTATGTAATTTCTTTGTGTATCTGCTTGAAAACGATGCCCAGTAACCTTAAAACATCATTCACAAGCAGTGCAGCAATCCCTTAAAGCACATCGAACAACGAGTGCAGTACAAATACACAGTAGACTCTGTTGTAATGGAACTTTGAAAGATGGTAAACGTGTTCTGTTTATCCGAAGCTTAATTTAACCGAAGAACAAAAACAACTGTGTGTGGTCAATTTATCTATAAAGCATTTGAGTGCTTTGATTTTTGCAATGATAAAAATAAAGACTTTACTGTGCTGTGCTTATAACATTGTAGCTTCTTTTGTGCAAGGCCTTGTTCATGGATGATAGGATTCCCAATACTCTTGTGCCATTCTTGCATTCGAAGTGGCAGTGCAGATTTTCAACTGCATGTTTTGTCATCTTATCCAAAACAGTAATGTATACTGTAAGTGCAATATACAGGGTCTTTTTTTTTTAGACAATACAGATGTTTAATAAAAATCCAATTACAGTAAGGCTCTTGTTGTTTTCTCACATGAACACTATGTCAAGGTGGAAATACTTTTCCTCAGCTAAAATGACACTGACGTGACTAATTAACAAAAACTTGTTAATTAACTTTTGACTTATCGACTTTAGGGCAGGTGTTAATATTACAAAGCTGTAGTGCGTGGAAATTTATGGTATAATAATTTTTTAGAAATCACGAAAGTTGCACGTAGTTCAAGATATTCTTCATCGAATTTCAAGGGCAACGTCGAAACTGATCGCACCCGGTGCGCACGAAGCACGCCCGTACTGTTACGTCAGACCAGAACTACCAGTGACAAAGAAGTGACAAAATTTGAATGAAGACATGCCGCGGCCGTATCTTTTCGTGAAAAGCTGCCAATCATCTCACTTGTGTCAGTGCATCTCCTTACTTTTGCAGGTAGTATTTGGTGCTTATCTGTTTCTTTCGAACTGTGCACAAGAAGACCGCAATATCAACCTTTTGTTTGTCTGGGAAGCATAAAACTTAGGGGCAGCCACTGTGGTGCTTCTTCTCGCAGACAATCGACATAGTTTTTTGCGCCTCTTTATAGTTTAAGAAAGAAACAGACAAGCACTACATATCGCATGCAAACAATAAGCTGTCTACTTGTGTATTTCAGAACGCTTGCTGATTTTTCTGACCAGATTCTGCTTTGGCGTGCCTTGATTCAAAATTCGTCACTTCCGTGTCACGGGTAGTTCCGGTCTGAGGTAACAGATTGGTTGCGCTTAGTGTGCACCAGGCGCGATCAGTTTCGATTTCGTCCTTGCAATTCGATGGCGAATATGTCGAACTACGTGTACCTTGTGTGATTTCCAAAAACTGGGTATGCCATAAATTATCATGCACTACAACTTTCTAATATAAACAACTGCACTCAAGTCAATAATAAAAAAGTTAATTAAAAATTATTTTGTTAATTAGTCGCATCAACGTCACTTTAGATGCAGAAAAGTATTCCTGCCTCGACAAAGAGTTCATGTGTGAAAACGACAAGAGCTTGACTGCGATAGAACATTTATAAAAAATCTGTATTGTCTAAAAAGAAACACCCTGTATATGTCTTTGACATGAACTTTTCCTACATTTTTGACTGCAAGTTTGAAACAAGTGAGAAGGATGTCGTTTGGGGTCTCTTATTCCTAAGAGCGTGAGCGAAGTAGTAATGATCCCTTGACTGCAATATCCTGCCACCTTTCTAGCTCTCTCTGCTCCCTTTTGGATCAATACCTGTCTAATAAGGTCATAATGATGATATAAACACAGTTAAATCTTTGACATCTTTAATTTACATTAACTCCACCCCCCAGCTGCCTGATGGATTTTATTTCAGTATTTATAACATCACCACTTGACTTCTTTGTCAAACTTGACTTGTACTATATGCCTACGAGCTAGGTGGAAGTTTCAGTTCCGAATATCAAGGAACTCTGGTTCCCTTTAACCCAAGTTAGCTCAAGTTGTGCCAATAGGTGATCAACCAAAATTGATACACTTTTGCCATTTATCCGCCATTTCTGTTCAAGCAAGTTTCGTTTACCCATAATCCATCATAATTTCGTTTAATTTTTATTTCCTTAGATCACCCACAGTCTGACTACATAAGTGATAGAAAAAGACAAAATAAACCAGCCACAAGGTGAACATAACAAACATAACAACAATATTGCAGAATGGGTGTGGTAGTAAATAACTTGTATGCAAATGAGGCAGAAATTCAGGCAAAAGTTGCATGCTTGTGGCAGAAGGCTCCGGCGTTAACATGTGTTCAATAATTTCTCATCTCTTGTATCCAAATGGAAACATGCAAAATTTATGCAAAACATGATAATCATACATACCCTGGATAAACAGTACGGTAGACCCAGTGCATAAACTGCACTCTCAGGAGATATGTAATCATGGGGAACAATGTTATGTATTGCACCAGGAGAAAAATACGCGTCACGAACGCCATCACGTCATGGTTGGCAAAGTTATTGAGCAAGTTCTGTGCAGAGAAAGAGAAACAGGTTCAGTGAACTTTATGCACCATTCTAAGGCACAAATATGCAACACACTTACATCTTCGATGCAGCTTTTTGCCATTGGAAAGCTGATGTAGAATGGAATGGCCACAAGCAGGTACGTAGTTATGACGAGGCCAAAGGCAATTGACAGGTCCCTTTTCTGTAGAATGCACATACACAAAAGACTTGTTTATAGGAGTAGGCTCTGCTATTGGCTTATTTCAGATTTCTTCACATATGCACACATAGTGCACAAAGATGCTTCCATGATACAACTCTTCTGCTGACCTCATTGAAGCTTGTTGCATTGAAAACAAGCAGTAGGCAAAAAATTATTCCGTTAAATTTTGGCTTCCAATGTGCGCTTCCATCCACCAAAGAAAGCTGACATTTTTGAAGCATATAGCAAAGTAACTTTGCATTTAAAATAATATCTAAGTGCTGTGATGATTTACACATATGATTAATGTCAACATCATCACGTGTTGTATTTTTGTTGTGAAACTGTAGTTCGAATAAAGCTGTTCAAGAACCACTTTAATAGCTTTCAAAGACCTCATTATCATTTATATTGCCTTTTTTGAGCATGGTTAGCATTAATTAGTACTGTAATGTTTTAGCATGTTACTGATTTTTGCCCACTTTTGACACTACTGTAACAAATTCCAAGGACATGAGTCAGAGCTATACTTGCTAGCCATGGATGTTTTACATTTCAATCATGCAAATTGATCTAATGGTTGTTAAACAAGAGCACCTATTCACTATGAGTCTATGGTTGTTACTATGAACTCTGCATAAGTGAACTTCAAATTTTGATCATAGAAACAATTTATTTTGTGCACCTTCCTCAATTCCCAGCTACTTCGACTTGTAATGCATTCCTGACCAGGAAAATGAGAAAGCTACGGCTCTGTCAAGGATACCTCATTTGCAACATTGTTTAGTGTGGACAATTTGCTAAAGCTGTGCGTAATGTAGATGAGCTTGTACAAAAATGGTGACGTGTTAAAACAGATAGCACATACATTACGTGCACATGCAACAAATAGTAGCAAAATTCTCACATTGTTTTCTGGCCTCCTCTGGTTGCGCATCATTGAGATGATGCAGTTGTGTATAAAAAAGGAAAGGCACAAGACTCCAGTCAGTGCTGGAAATGTAGTTTTAAACACTAGAGAAGAAAAACAGAGATAATTTGCTTAGTGTTGTTTCTAAAGGTTTATACAAACGATGCGAGACCAAAGTGTTTTTAACGACTTACACGGAGTGTAGAAGAGGTTTGTCTTGTCCACAAAATTTATGTTGATTCCCCATTGGCCAGCCTTGATGAAAATGTAGATCAGTAAGTAGAATACAGATATAGTTCCTGTAGAGAGGATGCCATCAATAACCAGATACAACAAGTTATGAGTGAAAGCCAAGCACACACGAAGGTAACATTCTTAGGTTGAGTCTCCTCGTGAGTGGCTTGAAGAGCCATGGCAATGGTAACGAAGCCACAACATGAACATACCACAGCTTCTTTCACACAGTGTAGTCAATCCAGTTTCCCTATGACTGCCACCTGGAAGCTCCTGAATACATCCTTATATTTTCATGCGCTGTACTACTAGTATTCCTCAGCCACTCTGATTTCTATAGCTGATCAGGAGATTGCCCTGTTAGCCTATGAGCACTCACCAAGAGAGGTAAACTTGAAGAAGAAAGATGGAGACTTCAGGTTGATGACTGGAAACATCAGGAACACGAGGACAATGGGCATTGTGTACTTGCTCTCCAGAACGTCGAGGATCATGTCGTTTGTAGTGTTTGTTGCATTTGAGAACATGAAGACGTCAGATTCATAAGAGTCACTAAAGCTTTTGGCACACAGTAGACTTGCTTCATCGATTGCCAGGAAAAAACAAGAGAAGTACATTGTAATTAAAATCTAGCGTATTGTTTTATACTAATTAACATCTATTTGTCTTGAAAGGAACTGCACAACAGGCAAAGGGAGCGAGCGAGCGTAATTCAATGTTTGCAGCTACACTGGAATTGGATCAGGAAACAGAGTTCAACAAAATGGCAGATGATCAGCAGGCAGGACAAGAAAAAGTTATTTTACGAAGTTGGCAAATAAATTTGACCATAGCTGCCATGTTGCTGCTGTGCCATTAGAACAAATTAAACAGCGCCTTGCAGACAACAGAAAGTAACAAATTAAACAAACATGGTGCTAAATAATGACTGTTGTGATTTATACAGACAAATATTGTATGGATAGTTCTTTTTTACCCCTGTTTCTTACATGCTACACAACCTGTACTGATGACATAATAAACATCACCAGTGGCTTAAGCAATGGCACTGGGTACACATATAAAATGATACAAGGTGAGTATGTGTACACTGTAAAAGCATACAGCATGTAAGTATACAGTAAAAGAATGCAGCCATACAGAAGTGAATATGGAACATTCAAGTGAAATTCCTGTGAGGTGTTAATTGCACTACACTTGTGAACACATCAAAATGTCATAAAAGCTAGGATGAACTGTGCTCACCTAGGTTCTGGCTTTACCAACTGGATCCACTACAATGAATTTATAACAAAATACTCATAACATAGCCTGACCTAATGTTACAACCAATATGTGCAAGAAAGGCATTTCATATCAGAATACTATAGGTATGCTGATTCTCCTCAATGTGCAACAAATAAATAACAGAAACAAACAGCTGAGACCTACCACTTTGGTCATCAGGTCCAATAATCCCAGCAATGTGATCTGAAAAAAAGAAAAAAAAAAGACAGCACTGTTATAGCTACCGCTTCTTTCTCTCATTTCCCCAGCCTTTTCAGCTCTGTGCAAATCAGCCTTTCTCAATTGTACCACACATTAAAAGCAGTTCACTTGTGCCTCAAGTGCTCGCTCCCTTCAATGTTTACAAGTGAGCACTGACCATAAACGAACACGCTTGTGTTGGACAGGAAAGTGGACATGAGCACCCAGAAGACCACAGTGGCCCCAAGGAGAGGCATCATGGAGAACACGATGGCCAGCCTCTCGCCCCATTCACCCAAAAAGTGACGGCACACGTCCGAGAACTCGAGCGGTTCACCTTTGAGGCCTGCAAAAGAAAACGACGCAGCACACCAGACACAGTCAGGGGCTGTGCTTGCGGGTGTTCATCTGTATGACACAGTCTTCTTGAATAGCTGATCTAGTAGTGCTCATTTTAAATAGAGTAAACTCAAACAAAGGTGAGCCCTGGGCTTTGAAATTCATGGCTGAACTTAGTCCATTGGTACAGACCAGAATTTGCAGTGCATGTAGGTGACAGCCATTTTTCTCTGGGGACCGCAGGGCAACTGGTGGAACAAATGGCAGATATGGCACAGAGCTCGTTTCTCTCACATGATTATCACCGTTGTTTGTTTGTTTGTTGCGTTGTCACAACTGCAAAGTCTGGATGGGCTACGCTAAGAGACTCTAAATACAGGTGCGTAAATGAAAAAGTTCTGGTCTATAGAAATTAAACAACATGGTTAATGTTTAACAAAAACCTACACAGTCAAATTTCGATACAAGGAACATGGGTGCACAAAAGTAAGCATAAAGATTCTCCTGCTAATGTCAGTGCGTAATGAGTCTAATCTTATAACACACAAAAGATATAATCATAACTTCCTCATGTAAGATGTAACATCGTAATAACCAGGTGCGACTCTGATAGCTTAATTTTTAAAATTGCAGACTGTGTGAGAAAACAGATAACTTGATACTTTGGTTGATATCAAAATGATCTAAGCAGAACAAATAGTGCAATGAGATGTACAAGTAGGAACAAGTGAAGATAAACAAATAGTGTGAACCAAGTGTGTTATACAGACACAAAACAGACATGAGGAGGAGGATGAATAGTTGGCAACAGTGGAGTACCAGGTAGAGTGATAAGATATGAAAAGTGGCACACATAGGGCAGATATGGCTGGCACGCAACAACGCAATAGAATAAGTGGAGAGCATCAACGGGATATCTTTATCTTGCAGGTTACCTATGCTTAACACTGTAGTCAGAAGAATGCAAAATGGAGTCTCACCTGTGAGGCTAGGGCTGCTGAGTACCCTGTATGCAGTGTACAAACAGAGGAGTCCTATGGCTAGGACGAGCATTATGCCACCAGCAAAGCCAGCCTGCACAAAAGAAGAACTCCGTGTACTGCAATAGCAACTAGTATTGTAAGTCTTAATGTGAAACACTGTGACTTTATTACTTCTTGGAGTTCATATAATAGCCCAATTCTCTGATGATGTTTGATTATGTTTGATAATATGAACCCAACTAATTGACAGAATGCAAGTCCAGTAAGCTTTCATACGAGTGCATAGCAGTAAATGATTTGCATAGGGCTTATAATAATAACAATTTCTGGGGTTTTCTGAGCCAACACCACAATATGATTATGAGGCATGCCGTAGTGGAGGGTTCCAGGTAATTTTGACCACCTTGGTTGGGGTTCTGTAACGTACACTGACATTGCACAGTATACGAACTTCAAGCATTTGGCCTCCATCAAAGTGCAACCGCCGTGGCCCAGATCGAACCCGCGTCTTTCAGGTCGGCAGCCAAGCATCATAATTACATGGCCACCGCGGCAGCCAATCAGCATAGGGCTAGACTAGAAGATGACTTAAATGTTGACTGCACGGAAATTTCACTTTACCTAATAAATGTGTGGCACATACTGTGTATTCTATTCAAGCAATCTCGGCAAACCTTTAGGGCAGGTATCGCAACTACCAGCTATCACGGCAGGTGATCGAGTCAAGGGCTCAGCCCAGCTAGGTGCAAGAAGGAAGGTGTACCTGCGACATAGCCCATGGCATGCTGAGCAGTGAAGTACCCATCATGGTGTTCCATATGGCAAAGCTGTAATGAAAGCACTGTGTCAGCACACTACCCATTTGCACAGATTGGTAGCACTGACATTGTCACGAAGCTGCTCTGTTCACCCTCTGCAGATGGCTTGAAGAAAGGTAATGACAGGTACGCTGGAACTACATGGTCGGGTATGCACTGCGCCGAAAGGAAGCGGCAAGATCATCAACTATCAGAAGCATTAAACGTGCAATATTTAAAAAATCTGCATTACATTTATAGTATGCCCTGAATGTGCACAAGCACCACACACTGGATCGTGGACTTCGGAGCATTGACGACAAATGAGGGAGAAATACACCCATTGTTGTGTAATCCACCATCCAGTATGCTGTACTGGCATGCACAGTATTAAAACCTAGCAAGTACTACTGCGTGCACTTTTTGTCAAATGCACACTGTTACCACAAGTGGTTGAACAATGGGCGCCAATGCTAGAGCTGTTGCAATATACTACGTGTCAGCACCTCCATACACGTAAAGAGTAATATATAGCATGGGACATAAGCAGCTTCAACGCACTAGGGAGGGTCATGGACTGATTGGTCAGTGGTGTTTAATACTTGAAAGAAACGCTGGAGTTATGACAGATGCTGCAGCAGGAAAATTGAGTGTGGCTCCTTGGGGTTTACGGGCATGCAGTTCACACAGGTGTTTAACAATCTGTCCATCAGCATGTGGCCGCTCTGAGAAGGAATCAATCTCACGACTTCATATTCTCAGAAACGCAAAGCAATAGTCACAAGGTTCTAAGCAGATATGCTAACGAAGGCAGGAGATATGGTGGTTCATGACTGAAGAGCAATGCAAGGCATAAAGTGCAGCAAAAAGAATACATTGAAACAATGAAACTGCAGACACGAGTTGATGGAGACAATGGGCAGATTAGAGGCACTTGTTCGCAAGTATTTACACACACATTTCCCAACTTGGTTATGGTTGCTACCATGTAGCACAAAGTCATGTTTTAACTATACTAACGTATATTCTTTATATTTCAGCCACTAGAATGTCTGCTTTTGTGCCATATTACAGCAGCGTATAATATGAAAATGTGATGAAACCTGCATTAGCTAATGAGCGCTTATCTGCCTGACAAAAGAATGTACTATTGTGAAACACATGATAAAGGTAGTTATGTAGGGTTTAGTTGGTTCAGTAGCGAAAGAGCAGCCAAGCTATCGCCAGCCATGTGGTTATAAATTGATAAAGAACAAGTTTTGCGCCATCTATATTGTTTGTCTTGTCGCAGTGAGATATCACCTTATCTGATAGTGTAAACCTTCATATTTGTGCAATAAGCTACAGGTGGGACTTGGCAGCTGGCTCTGCTTGCTTGAAATGTCTTCTGCTTATATGTTTTGCTTCGGATACAATTAATCCTAAGTGTAATAACAGTATTAGCAATGTGTATTACCAGCATCTGCAGTGACGGATCGACCAGCTTGTTGTAATAGCGGTATCGGCTGTAAGTTGCTGCCACGTTTGCATCCGAGTCATGTACTATGTGACCATGTTCGCCTACGGGGTAGTGGAATGGTTTCCTGAAAGAGAAAGCAGCAGCAAAAGAGAGGTGCTCATTGAACTGCATAGTAAAAAACATGCTCCTCACTCGAGTGAACAACTGTGCAGTATGCTACAATCTCACATATTCTAAGCGGCAGCAAAGCCACAGATTGCACAAAACGCATGTGCTGCCTTAGGATGGCAATAAAACATCTAGTGATCTTTTTAATCACTGCAGGGCCCTCTCTGACGTTTCAGACATCCAGGATCATGGGTCCAGATTAAGTGAAAGTCGCACAGAAATTCAGAGCCACATAAATACAGAAACAAAACATGTAATTTTTTTGCAATTTTTTTTTTGTGATACACATTGACTTCAGATGCGTAAGGTCTATTTACAAGGGTAAGTTTCAACTAGATGGGAGGTTTTAGTGCAGTAGCCAGTAAAGAAATGGCTCGATCATACTTATTTCGGATTAAGAAAAATTCCCGATGATTTATATGACCAACGTGCTGTCATGTCAGACTCTCCTAATGAGAAGTTCTGGGGAAGATGGAAGCTTTAAGAGATGAAAAATTCTTGAACACGGGACGTCACTGGAGCCGATGTCTCAACAAGTGATCTTGTCTTCTTCGAGGCTGCAGCCTTGAAGACGAAACTGCTTGTGAAAACGTTGGCTCCAGCGACACCTCGTGTTCAATAATTTTTCATATCACCTAATGAGAGGAACTTGAGCTACATTTGTGGTAATTCAGTTTCCAAAACCTAGCATTTCTCTTTGTTCATACAGCACGTCACTTAGTGCTTTTTTTTTTAATATTTATGTGACTGATGACATATATAGCGCCTTGTCAATGCTTCCTTTTTCATGCCCGACTATAATAACACTGACTTTCAACGAGTTCGTGGTACATGGCAGTGTGCGCATACCAGATCATTGTGAGGGACACTTGACACGATGTTAGAGATCTGGCACACACTGACGTATACGATAAGGCATGTTTGGCCACATGGACACTCGCTCAGTTATTTTCCAGCCTCGGACAAAGGAGTTTATCTGAAGCAAAATCATCTGGGATGCAGCGCGTGCGGCAGTAGAACACACGATTTGGCGCTTTCGTCCAAACTTAACTATATATCCAGCGCACAAAGGGCTTTTTTCGTTCGCCTCGTAAGCGACGACGATGTGATGACAAAGATGTTCTGGCACTCGATCCGCGATCGCTGCTGCTGGCACTTGCGTAGTACCCAAACCTTGCATGCGCCAACATGAACAAACAAATCACAAACATTTGTAAATGGGGAAAACGGCTCGAAAGGAGACTTAGCGCTCGTCCTGCGTGCTCCTTGGCCTGTGCTACGTCTCCTTTCGCGCTGTTTTTCACATTTTACAAGTGTGACCAACTAGCCCAACGAACCACAGTTCTGGAAATCACAACGCATGCGAATCACAAACACTTGGGAGTATAAGGCTGACCTAGAGGAATGACTGGAGAAGCTCTCGCTCACGCCGGCCGAACTGCAACCCGTTTCACTTTCATTCCTGTTGATCGCACTCGACAGTAGCGGTGACTTTTCACTCGGCTCCATTGTGCACCGTAGACGCTCGTCACAAGTTCACGTAGTCGACGCACAACGATCCGCACCGACGGTGCGACGACATAGCGTGCCACGGAGAGACGGGTTGATTCATACGCCTCCCGCGCGGCTAGCGCCTCGCTCCAGCAGAAACGAAACCCGAGAAGCGAGATGAGCGTGGGGGGATTTCGAGATAACGGAGGCGATAGAGGCGATACGAAAACAAAAGATTCAGCCAATGACGTCACTTTGATGACGATAGAGAACTATAGAGTTCCACTTTCGCTTTCTGATAAGTGACGAGCAACCAGCGCGCCCCCTGTGTTTAGCAGTGGTTTGAGGATTTCGATTTATCTACCTATCTTACTTAAAATTTTAAATGTAAAACAATTAACCAGTATTTACTGAAAGCTTGTTACGCCCACGTTACGCCATTGTGAGTACGTGAAGAGATAAAACCATCTCTTATAAAATTAAAATAAACAACTGGATAGATAGAAGTCGCCTCGTTTCATTCGTGCGAATTCATTGCTTCGTTTTCAACAGCTGTTGTCGTTTTTATTCAAACTCATATGCTTTCACAAACGCTTTAGGTCCCTTTAACCATTCATTTAGCGCATCTATAATTTCACACGTGACTGGCTAAAGGCCTCAGGTGGAGTCAATGACCGTTATCGCACTATGCGACTGTGCTCTCTGCCCCATCGCGCGGAATCATTCCCCCATCAACCGATGGGACCCCCGCGTGCCACCTGTCCCCGGAGCACTTGCATCTAGCTTTTCTTTAATTATATCTGCCTTGTACACCATATTTGCGGGCAACTGTTCATAACTGTATAGCTGCTGATAACAAACAAAAGACAGTTCGCGTTTCGGTGGCAAGGACACCTGGTGGTTGCCGGTTCTCCTCGCCTGATTCAAGAGCACTTGTCTGTGGTTTACCGTGGTATCTCTCGTTGCCACGAGTAGACCCAGCGATCGCCATGCCTGGGTCATCGTAATCTCTTGGCAGTAGTTTTGCGTGGACAGCGCTTCCCTGAGGCCTCGTTCCCCGCCAAGCTTGAAGTGTCCTTCAGGCGGCTGTGTCAGCCGGCCGGTGTGCAGACAAACGCCCACGCCCCCCTCCTGTTACCTGTTTGTCAACCATGGCATCCTACATGGACGTTGACGTTCCACACATTGAGGAATTACTGAAACACGATCCTTACCTTAAGAATCACGAGAACGAGATCAGGCGAAGGTAAGTGAACGACCTTGTGATTGACATTGACGTCGTCGACGGACGAATGCTGTGCGGCGCGCGGTTGTTTGATATATCATATACTGGTTTCGTTATGTGCCTGAACCATAATTATGTTCTCTGGCATTCACGGGCTGCTGTCATCGAACACTCGCTTCTCAGTGCGTGAGAGTCATCGCCGAGGGAATTAATGCACACAATTTTTCGAAGCATCTTGGAAACTGAGAATGTTCATGTCCCGGCAAGGTGATTCCGCGATCGAGAGATCGACACGGGTCCGAAAATTTATATTTTAGATCTGTCTGAGTATGTTATATGTTGTGCGCACGCTACCCAGTAGCCCGAAAGTAAACTTAGTTTTTTTTATTAACTGCATAATTTGCGAGGAAAAAAATGTCGAACTTATTCAATACGGAAGGACCAATTTCTTCACATGTCGTTCTCAAAAAGTTCACCACGATATAAAAACACAAACAATGCCGTTACAATGAAAACATTTTTTTTTGTATAAAATGTATGCGTAATGAAGAGCAAAGGTAGCATTGTTTGAAGCTTGTAGGCGGAAAAAAACAATTTTTGAAAAATGTCTAAATATATGAGACATTTCATATATAAGTTGCTATATTTGCCAATTTTTTTTTTTTTCTCCTAAGCCAATTGAGCTAGCGTTTCGAAATCTGATGATCTGTGAGAGCATAATGTGTTTTCGTTAAAGTTTTTTTTGCTGTATCGCAAATACATATTTTTATAACTGGCCTCAAACTTCCAATTTGGGCAAAAGTTAACTGCATTGAAAAATTAATATTTAAAAAACCCCATCTTCGATTTTTCTTACGGTACATTCGACTGGTCGTTTTGGAGCGCTCCGCAGGCGCTGAAAAAATTGTGTAAAATAGCAACTAACCATTGCTACTAACATTATCGGGTCAAAACATGATCAGGAAGGAGAAAGATGACTTGCATACCTGCTTGTTCTCGTGTTAAAAAGGTTTAAAGCTGTTGAATTCAACAGTTTCAAACACAGTCAGAGCGCTCTCAAACGACCAGTCGAATGTACCATTAAAATCCCGTACACAGACCCTCGCAGACAATGGAAAAAGAATATAAAGAAACATGTTGCATTATTTTGTTTGCAGCGGCTTGGCAACTTATATAAAATTTCACATACTTAGACATTTTTCAAAAATTGTTTCCTTTTGTCTACAAGCTTCAAACAATGCCACTTTGCTCTTCATTAGGCATACATTTGATGCAAAAATGTTTTTATTGTAATGGTAATATTTGTGTCTTTTTATCATCATAAACTTTCGAGGACAGGTGATAAAATTGGTCCCTCCGTATTGAATAAGTTAGACATGTTTTCCCTCGCAAATTATGAAGTTAATAAAAAAACTAAGTTCACTTTCAAGCTTCTGGGTGGTATGCGCACAACATACAAAATACTCAGTCAAATCTAAAATATCAATTTTCGGACCTCGATCTCTCATGGAGTCACCTGGCAGTACATGCGAAGCATGTTTGTGTGCATCATTATCTGAAAACTTATCCAGAACTGCTTAATCAAAGTGTGCGTTTACATTTAAGACTTAGACATGCCACATTTAGGATCGAATGTGTTGGAATGTTTTGCCCAAGCATGATATGTAATATACCAATGTGGGGTGTTTTGTGTTTTCTTTTATTTATTTTTTTGTACTGCAAAAATTGATTCACAAGTACTGTTTTCATGCAGCTGAGCAATGAAGTCTATGTACGCTTGGGAAGCGTACCTGTTGAGGCATGGTGTTTCTCATTACCCGAAGTTAATGTCCTATTTATTTATTTATTTGTTGCTACATAACATTAACTAGAATGAACTCATGGGGAACATATGGGGTTCATATGTTTAATTACCATTTGTTTTCCAAAAGCATTTCTGTGTGACCATTAGAAAACGTATATGTTGCTACATATGTGCATCACCCAGTTTGAACTTTTGTTTGTGTGTTTCCGTACATAATGGTGCGTATTGTTGTTACATTTGTTCTAGATATAAGTGCTTTCAAGACCAGTTGCTGGAGATCGAGAACAGTGAAGGGCTGCTGCAGTTTTGCAAAAGTTACGAGAGGTATGGAATGCACCGCCTGCCGGACAACTCGATACATTTTCTCGAGTGGGCACCAGGTGCCGAAGCGGTGTTCCTGCGTGGAGACTTCAGTAAGTGGTGTGACGTACTCTAGCACGTGAACTATATACAAAGCAAAGAGATATGATTGAGGCATTCTATTGTTACTGCGAGTGGCAAAGATAAGCAGTGAAGTGCCGTGAATAGCAGCTACAAACTTTGTGGGTTAAGTGCTTGCAATTTGTGGATGTTTAATCCTTGTTCAATACACAGTATTCTTCCTTGTGTTAAGAAATTTTTTTTTTGGGGGGGGGGGGGCCATAAAATGACAATGACTAAATTCTTTGTTAAATAAATTACTTAAATTAAAAAATGTTTAACATGACAAAGAATGTAAACGTTGTCACAATGTTTTGTTATAGACATTACTTAGTGATACATTATATCGTGCATCCAGCTTGATCTTAAGACATTGCACTTGCTGTTTTGGTTTATGTGCCGGATACATTCTGAATCTTACATTTTTCATTTGCAGTGCGTCAAGTGATACTTACATCCGTTATCAACAATTTTTAACTGAAAGCACATCCAAATTAAAAGATCAAAGCTGCCTAAATTTCTTCAATTCACTGGTAAATTCATTGTACAAGTGAATATGTAAAATTGAGATAAATTTTTGCAAAAGAATTGGATGTCCTGGTTCAGAGTGCCTCCTGATACAATTACACTGGTATAAGGTATTCATTAAATAAGTGAATAAGTAAATACTAGCTCTATATTTCTTGTTGTAAAGTGTAAACGAAGGAAGGGAACACTCGCCGTCATGGCTAAGAGCGGCGCTGACTAGCACTCCCAAGGTTTGCATGCACATAAATACCTGATAAGTGGACGACCGCCGCTGTAGCTCAGTTGGTAAAAGCATCGGGCACGTAATCCGAAGGTTGCAGGTTCGGTCCCTACCGGCGGCATGTTGCCGTTTCATCCACTTTACTTTTTCTTCATATCTTTATCACAATTACTACACTATGCTTAAAAGAGTACAATTAAAGTCCCCCATACCTTCCTTGAGCTTCATTATCTGCTGGTTTTCATGAAGGTTGTACAGTGTAGACACTACATTGCTGCATATTACCCTGCAAAAGCTCTGTAAATGTTGCACAGAGCGCATGTAATTTGTATACTTGCTCCATACAAGAGTATTTTATGATCGCTTCATACACACAGTTATAAATCATTGTCACTGTTTTCTTGCATGTGCTCACCGGGTGAAAATGTAACTTGCATGGACGGTTGTCCGTTTTAGTTTCTGTGGGATTGTTTGGTACGACAAGTACACAGTTGAACATCAATAAAACAGTCACATTCAACCCAAAAAATACCTTCATTAGATGCTGTATGCTTGCTATAGCCATATATTTGCCAAAACACCTGCTGATATCACTGAGAAGCTTCCTAGATTTACTGTTATGTTAATGCTCTCATTTTAAAGGTTTGATCGCACAAATAAAAGTGACGTAATGGCATTTGCTTTTGACAAAATTTATGCAAATTGCACTGCTTTGCTTTAATGTTCTCCAGCAGAGTATGGGACTCCATGCAATGCAAAACTCGTACGTTAGTATAATTGTAATAGAGCTGAAAGCTGCATAGCAGGATATGACTGATGCCACTGGGTAGGTTGTAAATGAATGTTGATTAGTGCGGTTTGCACATCAGCTGCTCTTGCATTTCATTGCATATGATGAATGGAGCGACCGCAACTGAGATCTAATCCTGCAATCTTACGGTGCCGCATCAACTCATACGTTAACATCCTGGTATTTTGTGTGTTGTCTAGATTCATGGGAGAGGTTGACGCATCCCTTCAAGAAGCTTCCCTATGGCAAGTGGGAACTGACCTTGCCCCCAAAGCCCGATGGCTCCTGCCAAATCGCCCACCTTGACAGAATCAAGGCAGGCAACCATTCTTGCATTTGCGCTCCATGTTCATGTTTTCTTGTTTTATTCCTGGGCATACTGCGTTATTGATAATCTGTTGCTTTGTTAGGTTAGCTAAGATCAGCTTTGTCTTTCTCAATCTCTTATTGCACCCATTAAAAACTAAAAGTTCCTGAACACAAAAAAAGATGTTCTAATCATGAAACATCTCAGATGTTGAGCACTGTATTGATCTTAATGCAAGACAAAGTATGCAACTTGCAGTATTAGCATGGAATACTAAATTTGTATATGCAGGGATACTTCAAGCAACCTTTAAATGTTTTTAACACCTTCTTGTACAATCTGGGTTCACAACATCTGCAGTAAAACCTTGTTGTTACAAAGTTCCGTCTGACACGAAAGTAGTTTCGTTGTATGTGAAGATTTGTTATGAACAAGTGTTTGCAACACTGTATTAATGGCATGACTGTTTTTAACGTGATAGCATTAAAGAGCTTGTTTCGCTGAAATTCCGGTGTCTATGTCGGTGTCGGCGCCTTTGGTTGTGAGCAGAAAATCAGTGTTGTCCGTGAGCGAAAATTCTAGATAGATGCAAATAAATAATAAAAAAATCTTTGGTTGAAGTGAGAAGGTAACCCAGGCCTTCTGCGTGGCAAGCAGGTGGTCTACCACCGAGCCATGCCCGTGCTTGAAACTGCTTCGTAAAAAAACTATAAGAATGTCATGTAGTGGAAGAAGTCTCCTTAAAGGGGTCATGAACCACTTTTCCAAGTAATGATCTAATGACCTCAGTATCGGAGTTTACTGCCTCCCGAATCGATTGCCGCAAAAATTTCTCGAATCCGTCAAGAATCAGCGGAGTTACGGGGGTTTGGCGCACGCTCCCAGCGCGTTCTCTCTTTTCTCATGCCAATGAGCGCACTGGAAGCTAGACAGGGAGGGATGGCACGGGGGGAAAGAAGTTACGTCAGCGCGCGTCATGAAACGCGAACGCTCTCCCGCTGTGATTCGCTTGCGCGAGTGCGGCTACCGTGTACTGAGGAGTGTGGCGCCGGCAAGTGGCGGCACCCCGTGGCAAGAAGCGCATCTGATCCGAACGCCGCTCTCGATTTACGTCGGCTATCGGCCAATAAGCATGCTATGTCTCTTGCGACGTAAACTGGCAGATCCACGACGTCAACGTGCAGACGCCCCGCCTACCGACGAGAGTGAGAACCGGCCTCTGTTTGAAAAGAGGGCACCTAAGGAAACGGCAACTTCGCGCTCCGCTAGTGGCCTTTACGTGGCGCGCACGACTGTAATATTTGGCAGAGCAGTTCATAGCTGCGTCAGCTTTCTGCAGGATGTGTTTTTTCAACAAGCCCAAGGGGTGCTTCATGACCCTTTTAATGCATGTAATATTGCATGGCAGAATTGTACAATCTCACCAGGGGTGTCAAAACATTCGAATTGTGCAATGAGTGGGCGGTTTAAAGCTGCCTACCCATTACAAAGTGCACAGATGCATGGGTGCGCGTGGCACCTTGGAGACTCGTAGTGGGGACTTTGACAATTAGCAAAAGGAAGAATTATGGTTTAGTGGGCATTTCGCAACTGTACTTGGAGTAGGAATTCTAGGATAGTATGAAACGGCCATTGTTAAATGCACAAATGTCCCTTTCCTTGTGGCACAGCTGAAAGCGATGCACATGGGTCCCGATTACGCTATCGCTTTTTCCACTCTGGAGGCAAAGCTCAAGCATCCTCCGATTTTTCGTTCACTTAGTTATAACAGATAATTTGTTATAACCAACAATTTATTATATCAAAGTTTGACTGTAGACAGCTTCACTTGTGATAATGGCGACATGTAAATGTAGCAGTAAGTGATCTGGAAGAAATTGCCACGAACAACACCTTCATCCTCTGTATTTTAAATAGAGTGTCGATAATACCATAACTGCTTCCACTGCATTCACCTTGGAAATTAAACAAGCAAGAAAAATGATCCCTTCCTGTTGCTGCGTATTGTTCCTCCATGATTTTCCTGTGTGTGCTGATTATCGTAAAAGCATTAGAAAAATATTTGATATTTGGAATATGCACTATTTGTTTCCTTGTTTGAAATTTTCCAATATTTGCACACCCCTACTCATGAATGTACACCTGAAAGTCTCTGGGCTCAAGCAAATTGGTTCAATTAGCACAACAACCACTGTTATCTATGGCCAATTATGTGGCAAAATTTGACAGCCGAATCACCATTTGGTTGCACTGGTTGTTTAGTAGAACTTGTTCCCATGTCAAACAGGAGTTTGTTTAGAGTGAGCAAGTTTTGGTCATAGCAAAGAAATATGTGCTGTAACAGATCTCACCTTGAGCCATTAAAGCATCAAATAATTTAAAAGCATATTGTGATAGCTTAGAACACATTATAGACAGGAATACTTCCCTCAGCGGTTTACATCATGTTGTTAAAGGGGTCATGAAGCACCCCTTGGGCTGATTGAAAAAACACATCCTGCGGAAAGCTGACACGGCTATGAACTGCTCTGCCAAATATTACAGTCGTGCGCGCCGCGTAATGGCCACAAGCGGAGCGCGAAGTTGCCGTTTCCCCAGGCACCCTCTTTTCAAACAGAGGCCGGTTCTCACTCTCGTCGGTGGGCGGGGCGTCTGTCCGCTGTACGTCGCAAGAGACATAGCATGCTTATTGGCCGATAGCCGACGTAAATCGAGAGCGGCGTTCGGATCAGATGCGCTTCTTGCCGCGGGGTGCCGCCACTTGCCGGCGCCGCACTCCTCAGTACACGGTAGCCGCACTCGCGCAAGCGAATCACAGCGGGAGAGCGATCGCGTTTCATGACGCGCGCTGGCGTAACTTCTTTCCCCCATGCCATCCCTCCCTGTCTAGCTTCCAGTGCGCTCGTCGGCACGAGAAAAGAGAGAAAGCGCTGGGAGCGTGCGCCAAACCCCCGTAACTCCGCTGATTCTTGACGGATTCGAGAAATTTTTGCGGCAATCGATTCGGGAGGCAGTACACTCCGATACTGAGGCCATTAGATCATTACTTGGAAAAGTGGTTCATGACCCCTTTAATACGTTGTAACTGACCTTTGGTTTGAGTTTTTGGAAAAGGGCTTTATATGCCTCTGAGTTTGGACTGTTAAAATGACTATAAATTTTGAAATAGCTGCAAACGTGTATATACAGGCATGTCTGGATAAGTAAAAATGACTCTGTGAAAGACATTGAAATATTGCAACGACATATGGGTGCATGTCACTGCACTCAAACAACGACAACAACAAAAACAGAACAATGATAGGGAATCAGGCCGTCTTTTACTACAAATATCTTGGACGAAAGCTCGTCTGATCAGGTAGCATGTTGCACATAACGAAAATCACGGTCACTGACTCAGTCAAAAAAAGGAAGAGTTTTTGACGTTTCGGAACCTGTACAGATTCCTTGTTCGCAATGCAGCGAACATAGCACCACTGGCCAGTTATGTCAAAAACTGTTCCTTTTTTTTTTACTTGGTCAGTGACCGTAATTTTCGTTATCTGCAAGAAGTATTACCATGTTGCGCACAAAAATGGTTCAAGAGAGGAATCGTAACGAATGGTATGGAATGAACAAATGGATAAAAAATGTCTGCTGACTGGTTTGATGAAATATTTGTAGAAGTTGCAGCAGTTGCAAGTAGACTTGGAAGAGAGAGTGTGTGTGTTTGTGTACACTCATGCTTTATAACTAGCAGCAAAAAAAAAAAAAAAAAAGCCTGGTGACAGATATAACATCTTAAGGCAGGGTATTTTTTTGCTCAAGATTTGGTTTATTTGCAGATTGTCGTCCTCGTCAAAGGCACAGGGGAGCTTGCGGACAGGAACAGCCCTTGGGCGACGTACGTTGTCCGGGATCAGAATGTCCCCCAGTATGGGCAGCGCTTCTGGGATCCTCCAGAGGATGAGGTAAGGGTTGCAATCAAAGAATTAATAATTTATGAATTGATACTACAGTATAAATACATGAATTAAAAGAAGCAATACATTGAGAAATATGTGGCACGATTAAAAGAAAGAATTAGTTTGGCAGCATCTTGGCAGCAACTTTGATTTTTCCGCTAACTGATCTAAGATGAACACTTAGTTGTACTGGCTTTTGGAAACAATTTTGACTTGGTGGTTCATACCTAAAAAAGCGGGAGAAATCGGTAAATAAAGGCAAGGCTACTCTTCTACTCTTCTCAAGGTAAGGCATCATCGACAACGGCATTGTGCAGGTACCGTATTTACTCGATTCTACCGCGCCCTCGATTGTAACGCGCACCCGTTTTCCGCGCACCAAAAAAAAAAAAAAAGTAATCCATCGATTGTAACGCGCACCCATTTTCTCGTGAGAGAAAAGAACAAAAAAGTCCGTAGGAGTCAAACTTCGCGCATTCATAAGAACAAGTATTTGGGTTTTAAAGAACTAAAGTTTCAAAAAAGTACAACACAAAGTAAAAAGCGGGCCTTGCCGCTAAAACTGTCACCACTACGGCGGCGATACGAGTTGCGTAATGGATCAGTCCTCGTCGCTGTCGGACAACTCCTTGTCGCTTTCAACGCTCTTCGATTTCGGGAAACCGGCCCTGCCTTGGTCCACTGAAACCTTTTCGTGAAGCTTTGCTGTAAAAAATCTTCTGCTTCTATTTGCGCCAGTCTTGCACGCACGTTGCGGGAACTCCGAACGACCGTGATGCGGCCCGATTTCCGCCCGTCTCAGCACATGTAATAACTATTCTTTTAAATGCTGCGTCGTGGTGCACTCATCGAGTATTTGGAGTCGGCACTTCCATGCCGTCGATGCGAATGCAGAACGGGGTGACAATCTTCTCAGCACACGTACGAACTGAAACAATAATGGCAGAAATGGCCAAGGCGCGTAGGAGGCGGCCATTTTGAAATGGCGATGGCAATACGATAACCGAGTTTCTTTTTTTTTTTTCGGTACTCGATTCTAACGCGCATGCGATTTTTGGACTCGTTTTACCGGAAAAAAGGTGCGCGTTAGATTCGAGTAAATACGGTATGTCACTACTTTATGCATTTTATCTGTTGGATTATGTTCTTTTAAAATAGTAGACAGACGCGATTGATAAGTGAAATTGTTTGTTTGAAAGAGTTTTGAAGAGGTGTTATTAAATAACTAGTCGTGTAATATATAGCAACACATATCTCTACTTGTACATGTAAATTATAGAATAGTGATATTGCATAAGATTTGCGGAGGTGCAAGCCTGATGCATGAAAGGTAATTGGGGTTTGGGTGAACAGAAGACCAGTTGCAGTCTTGTGAGCAGAGCAGCAACCAAACACATATTTGACATTACTAGACATTTTCATGCAAGATATTGCGAGAGTGCGTGATTGATTTATCTGTCAGTATTACGCAATTGCTTAGTTGTAACCCTCAGTAACTCTTAGAGCATTCATTACTTTCAAGGTGTTTGTCTGATGAGACTGGTTACACCCTATCCCTTACTTGACAGCGTTACAAATTCAAGCATCCCAAGGTACCGCTGCCCAAGAGCCTTCGCATTTATGAATGCCACATCGGCATTGCATCTGAGGACTACTGGGTTGCTAATTATGCAAATTTCAAGGACAATGTTCTTCCTCGAATCAAGCATCAAGGTATGTCACTGGTGAAATGAAGAGATCCCTGCAACAGCCCTTGTGAAACACACACAAAACACACACATTGTCAACTCAGAGTATCACTAGGCAAGCATGTCCAGATATTTGTTCATGGGGACAAACTTGGAAGATGCAAAGACCTGGATGTTTCTCCTGTGCTCTTTTTTTATGCTACCATATTTACTCGATTGCAACGCCAGGGGTAACTTTTCATTGCGTCCAGGAAGAAAAAATAAAACAAAAAATAATTCTTTGCATCATTGCACTTTTTTAGACAACTTGAATTTCGGTAATTTCGGTATTCGATTGTAATTCAGGGCCGAATTCAGGTAGCAAAAATCTGGAAAAATATTGCGTTACATTCAAATAAATACGGTAACTCAGCTATCCACCCTGTCCAAACGTTATGTACAGCCGACTTTTTTGTGCATCAGTGCCGTACAACGGAGCCAAGTTGCAAACAGGGTGAGAGTAAGCGCATACCCACGAAGTGCGCTCAGCTGGGCCCATCGTCCGCTTGGTTGTTCCTTCGTGAGAACGTCACGCTGCATTAGCTCACCTCAGACGAACAGGCAGCGCGTCTTGCTCGTATCTTATATTCCGAAGATCAGCAGGCGACCGAGAAAATGAAATCCGGAGACGGGGTCACAGGCCCACGCTCATGAGATAAGCTGACAAATGTGGATCGTTCATTTGTTATCTGGCGATGCAAATGCATTTTTTTTTTCCTTGTAAGAGGGGCGCTTACTCTCGCCTTCCTGGCAACTTGGCTGTGTCGTATGGTGCTAACGCACAAAAAAGTTGACGCTTGCGCACGATAGTTAAAGATTTGGCCGGCTGTACTCTACATCACTCATATCTACATTTAAGCTTGGCTGAATTTGGTGTCGCTGTCTGGCCACCATGATAATGTCACTTTACCTGATTTGGCTGCTTTCCTGCAAAACAACCTGCTCATGTGCTTTCCTCTAATTGACGCACCTTGTTCCCCTTTTCCTGTGCATCTTCCTTGTGCAACTGCTGTGCGGGCAGCATCAGTTTTGTCTTGGCAGAATGCTATTTGCTGTTAACCGAAGGCGAGGGTTTATTCCTGAAGAATTTACAGCTCTTGTTCACCATGTGCTAAAGGTGTGCACACGAAACTGGTGTGCACAACAAACTTGGTGCTTTGTCACATTGTATGCTGATGTATTCTCTTGTTCGTAGGTTACAACGCAATCCAGATCATGGCTATCATGGAACACGCATATTACGCAAGTTTCGGCTATCAAGTAACATCATTTTTTGCAGTTTCCAGGTAAAATTGACCTTGGCCATTATTCTTAGTAAGTGTAATAGCTGCTAGTTTCTACGAGTTGTAACCATGCATGTGATTACTTGGATAAGAACATTTGCGGTGGTATTGTTTCATAATTTGCCATTACTATACTTGTAACCAAAAATGCTAAGTTCATGCCATAAATAAATTGCTTTATCTGGAGTTGAAGTGAAATTTATCGTAAGCCATTCCCTGCCGCTAATGCTAAAAAGCTGTTTTTGTTTTGTAAAACCGTGATGATGTTAGTAAGGCAAGCATTTTTTAGTATTTGACAAAAATGTTTGCTTACTGAGGAAATGGTCTGCAAGAAAATACTTTGTAGAGTGTAATCTGCAGAACAAGAGCATTTTCTAAGTAATCACAACTTGCCTTCAGAGTTACCCTTCTGCAAATTTTCCTACAAAGGCTAATCGGAAAAATTGATTTGCTGATTTTGTACATACTTCACACTTCCCAGTGGGTATATTGCGAACAATTACACTCATATGCTGCAGAAGTAAAAGGAACCTGCAACTTTTCCAAGTAATCATTAAACGACTTCATTAAAGGAGTTTATTGCCTCACGAATCGGCTGCCGCAAAAACTTTTAGAATCTGTTAAGTGCAAGCGGAGTTACAGGAATTTGTCGCACGCTTTAAGTGCTCTCTCTCTCTCCTTTCGTACCATTGACAGTGCTGAAAGCTATGTGGGGGGGGGGGGGGGGGAGGGAGGTGACAAGGGGGCAAGATACTATGTCCATTCATCACCATGCATCGTGACCCTGAGCATTTTTATTTTTATTTTTTCTTCAAATGCATGGCTTAGATTCAAGGTGATCACGGGTGCGCTGGTTTAATTCTATAACGTGTGCAGCGCGGGCATGTCACGGCATCTTGTGGCGGCCGTGGTAACTATGCAGCTGACCAGGCTTAAATTGGCCAATAGCCATGGACTTCGCGTTTATGACGCGGTCATTTTGGATTATGGCATGATTTATCGAGAGAAGAGCGAGCGATTTCTAGCCGACTTTGAAAAGTAAATCCCAGGCCACGTGCTGTGCTGTGATGTTTGGCTCACATGTTCTCAGGTGCTTTGACTACCAATCGGCAGTGTTTTCTAACAATGCTGAAGAAGTGTTGCAGGGCCCCTTTAAAGGGACTGACAACCGATTTTTCTCGACACAGTTTTTTACGGTGCAATGAAAAGCTCCCCCTGAGTAGTGGGTAAACCTTCAGGGGTTGATTATAAAAGCGCATGGATATTTTGTAAGAATTTTTCGATCTGAGAAGCTACTAAAAAAGTACGAGTGACTTCTCCAGCTTCATCGAAAATTGATAGCAATTCCGGTAGCCCTCCTTGCAAACTGTTCATTACGCACAGCGTTCTACTTTCACAGGAGTGAGTGCAACTTGTGGTTAGCTACCTTCATTTTGCCAATTTAAACAGTTTTTTTTTTTTTAAATATAAAAAGCCAGTAAAATAAGTTTTCCGAACCCTCGTCGTCGTGTGAAATCCCTTTACCACCTCGCGGGCCATGTGCTAGTGGTACTTTTTCCAACTTGTCTATAGGGGCCACTAGTCCCTCAGCTAACTTTCATGCTGCCCATGGCCTCCACGATTAGCTCCGGCAACGGTGCATTGCTGGAGCTAATCGCAGAGGCCACGTGCTGCCGTTCATGAACATCGGATCATACGTCAAGCGAAGGCAGTGCCGCTGTTCTGCTCACTACAAACTAAGGTGTATCGACACATTTTAGGTTAGCAAAGGTTATACTAAAAAAGTGTATTGTATTTCAACACTGATATAGAGACCATTAAATGCGTGCACCAGTAAAAGGTCATTTCAAAGAGGCAGGGTGTGCAAACACGGACACAAGAGAGACACCACAAACGCCGACTAACAACTGAAAAGGCGCACAGTGGCGGAAAAGAAAGCAGGCACGAAAACTTATCTGTGCATGCTCATGCAATAATAGGCAAACTTATCAATCCAGCACGCGTGGTGGTCTACGTGAGAGATAACTATTCAGACACTTGATTTCTTCTTTATGCAGGTTAATTGATGGTTGGCTCAAGCATGCGTTACCACTGTTATCGATATGCCAGGCCTCAACCATTGAACACGTTTCTTCATTCCTGTGCCGGTACACAATCGCACATTCACAGTTTACGTGGGAAGCAGCGCAAATTAGACAAGGCACGAAAAGGAACGAAGAAAGACAGGACGACCGCTTTCTTCGTTCCTTTTCGTGCCTTGTCTAATTTGCGCTGCTTCCCACGTAAACATGAACTATCACCAACTCGCCCAATTTGCAACTTTACTGAGCACATTCACAGAATTTTGGCGTGCATTTAGACTCTCGACAATGTAAAGATAGATTAGATGGTGAGCCTCCGGTTAGCAATCTCTTATGTTTAATTAATCTCTGGTTGAGACAGCGACCTGTTTGCCCTACGTAAAAGTGGCCGCAACTAAACGGAATCTCATACTACACCACACATGTATGGCAACTAGTAAATTTGTTGGTATGTTTCAAGAAACAAATGTAAGTCCACTTTTTGTCTATCACCCGCTCATTCTTTTTCTGTACGGCAGCACATATCTTACCTAGCTTATTGGCCCGTAAAAACAACATTAACACCTTATCTACACCTCACTTTCTTTAGCCTGTGAGATACACACTGAATGTAAGGAATACCGACATGCTTTTTCCTATTGCTTTCTCTTGTGTCCGTAATTACATGCCCTGTCTCTTTAACACGAATACTTACCAACTACCTTAGCTCTCTGTTGTTGTAAGTAAAAGGTCACGTGATCACCATCATATGCATCTTCACTTTTTTGCCGCATGAGGCACCAAATGTGACTTCAGTGAAGAAATAAAAATATAAATCCACGTCTAATGAGAAAAACAGGGCTCTTTTTAGCCAATACAGTATACAATTTTCCCATTAGTAGGGTTATCTAAATTCGAGTTCTGAGCGGTTGTGTGTTCCTTTTACAGGAATCAGTTTGTTGACACTAGTTTTTGAGCCAGTTTGCTCTCTGCAACCCCAGAGGCAAAATGAAAATAGTGGCAAGGGCTGTTGCAGTCGATACGGCACTCCGGAAGAGCTGAAAGCGCTTGTGGATCGTGCGCACGAGTTGGGCATCTACGTGCTGCTGGACGTGGTGCACAGCCATGCATCCAAGAATGTCCTGGATGGCCTGAACCAGTTTGATGGCACCAACAACTGCTTCTTTCATGACGGAGGCCGTGGAACGCACCCGCTGTGGGACAGTCGGCTCTTCGACTACACACAGTGAGTGCATATGTTGTTAGAACTTCCTGTGGGGCTAGTTGGTAATACTAAGTCATCTTGAAAATTAAGGCAAAAGCCTTAGATGCCTCATGAAAGGCGAAAGTTGACCATCGGCGTCCTGTGTTAGCGGCGGCGGCATCCCACGGTGTTGGGGATCAGTGATGCAAAAAATCGTCACGTGATGGCATCGCAGATCGCCAGAATGTGTGAAGTCGCTGTGACGTCACGTGACGTAATATCACATGATGACATCATCACATGGCATTGTAGCTTGGTCAAAGGTGGTCTGATCATGGTGGCAAATGCAAAACCAGATGAGATGCTTTCGATCTTTTAGGCAGTGCAAAGCCACATTAAAGGGACACTAAAGGCAAATAACAATTTATGTCAGAGTGGAAGCTCAATGTATGACAACTTCTAAAACGGCAATACTATCAACAGCAGTGCCTTACTTACAGAGAAATTAAGCTAAATGTATCACATGATGAGCGCCACGAGTGGGACATTTTCGAAGTGATCCCGATGATGTATGAGAGTCTGCCTACAATAAATCACTAGTAATCAAACTAGCAGCAATAAAAAAACAACCTTCCGTGCATCAAAAGACGTAATAAAATGCTGTTTGTTCGTTTCCGTTTGATTCATGGAAAAAAGAACCTCTGTGGTGTTGCCATGGGGAACGGCGCGCGTGGTTCAAAGGTTCCGTTTTCGCCGAACTGCGCTTCGCCCGGTGCCCTGTTTCGCTCACGCGGTCGCGTCTCAGTGGTAGTTTCGGGATCGCGTACTGCCGCGTGTGTTTTGCGCGCTCGTGAAAGTCGCTTTGACAGAAAGTTCGACAAAATGCCGCATGCAACAACACCGGCACTACGAGCCCTCAGCAGCATACCGCGTTCATCGGGGCTCAAGTTGCTGAATTGAAGCCCAGCGTCGCGAGCCGATGTCTCGTTGTCAAGTTCTCCGTCCACATCCATTGCGGTGAGCTTCGATGGCTTCGATGGCCGTTGTTGCTGCTGTGGGTCCCGCTACTTTCGCTCTACTGGTACTAGTGTTGGCGGCCGCGCAGTAAAGGCGGGCAACGTTGGGCACGGCAGCAGTGACGTATGAAAGTCGGATTTCAGGCGGGTGATTTGAAGTGTGTTAACGCGATGCAGACCACTAAAACGTGATTTTATTTCAAAATAAGCACTTCCTTGGCATAAAAGTAGCACTACGAGGTGTCTGGACCGCTATTTCAACAATCAGCGTCGTCTTAATATTTGCCTTTAGTGTCCCTTTAAGTGCAGAAAGCTTTCGAAGGGTGGCAGGGCAGGCTCAGTACATCGACTGAGAAGATAAAGAAGATGGCTTTCGTCTTCGAGTTGCTTTAAGTGAATGCATAAGGAACCCTGTGAGTTTTTTTGCACTTATGTTTCATTGGTGGTCTTTGCTCATGCGCATCATCGTTTGTGTATATGGGATCCTTTACGCACAATTAACAAGCCTGTTTGTGGGGGTCTGATCATGAGTAAATGTGTGTGTGAATGTGTGTGTGAGTGAGGGAGTGCGCCAAGTTGCGCCTAATCTTCAAGAGCGCATATGTGTTGCATTGGCTACCGGCTAATGTCATGGGTCTACTGAATAGTCATTTTCGTTGTTAAACCGAGACACTCTTCTACCCATTTTGCAGAGGGTGATAGATATTACCGACATGGGCTGTTTTGATTGTGCTAGGTTAACGCATGTTCCTCAGAAATAATTCAATGTTTCCATCTTAAAGCCCATGTTTATTAAAGATAGATCACTGTAGGTGCATCTTCACTGTTGGGGTTAAGTTTTACGGCAACTACAGTCAAACCCGACTACATCGAACTCGGCTAAATTGAATTATCCTTTATATCGAACTATTTTTGAACACAACAATGCTTTGATGTCAATGCATAGGAAAATTTACAGCTACATTGAACAAAAATAGCCGGAATACTTGATATATCGTACATCGGGCAGTGCGAAACTCCCCAAGAAGTTGGCTTTTTCTCACGGAAGGGGACTTTCCCACATGCATTTGGGAGAGTGAGCGGTGTGATTAAGAGGGCCATATTAATACCACATTTTCTCGCCTACATCTTACTCCTGCATCTAACCCCCGCCGCCAACTATAAACCGTGCAAAAATAAGAACTAAAAAAAAAGAACCTCTGTGTGTTGCCCTAAGCCGCCTTTGTTGCATTATTCTAAAGCAGTTCCGTGAGGTCAACTTGTTCACCGAAAATTCGCATACAAAATAGGGAAAATTCTTTAAAAGCCTTATATCGAATCATATGATAAATCGAACTAATTCCCGTTTTTAGCAAGTTTGATAGTATATGCAGGTCACGGTAACAGTGATGCACACCACATAGTGAAACTTGTTGCAACGAATTCTTGAGCTCAACACTCACAGAACCACTCATTTACTTTTTGCTCTACATGTGCTAACTTTTCTAAGACTCCATATTCTTTCTTACCATTGTGCCTGTTCTCATAATGCTGTGTTCCTTCAGTTGCTTGGCAAATGCCACTGTGCCAATATTTTTCCCAAGTATCACCCTGTAAATGCCCCAACTGCCATGTTTGACCTTGCAGAATGGAAACACTGCGCTTTCTGCTCTCCAACTGCTACTGGTACCTACAGGAGTACCAGTTTGATGGCTTCCGCTTTGATGGTGTTACTTCGATGCTGTACCATTCGCACGGCATGGGACACGGCTTCAGTGGAGACTACAACGAGTACTTTGGCCTCAACACAGACACGGAATCGCTTGTCTACCTCATGTTGGCTAACTACATGATCCACAAGTTATTCCTCAATGCCATCACCATTGCAGAGGTAAAGCATATCGACCAATGTGCCCTTACTTTCAAGGCTTCTTGTGTACTTAAGATGTCGGAAAATGTATTGACACAGAAAGTAGGGTTTACAAAAATGCGGTTGGAAAAGGACAGCCTCTGGTGCTGGATTGTATCTAGGTCGACCTTCGACTATTGTGCAATATTAATTTTTTATGTATCCGCATACCTTTAACTGCATCTGGTATTCCGCAACACCTGCCACAGTGCAGGTAGAGATTGCAGATCTGAATCATGAAACTGAAGTAACTGGAATAAGAATGGAGTTGAGCGCACTTGGCAGCTATTCTCAGGTCATGAATGGCAGTTTATCAGTATCCCTCAAGGGAAAAGTTGCATCTTACTGGTACTTATCTATGGGCAGGAACCTGGAGGCTTACAAACAGGATTCAGATTAAATTGAGGATGATGCAGCTAGCCATGGAAAGGAAAATTATAGGTGTAACATTAAGGGACAAGAAGAGAGCAGTGGTTCTGGGTGTTAATGAAATCTTAATCGAAATCCAGAAGAAGAAAGGGGAATTGGTACGGCATGTAGCTAGAAGCCAAGCTAACTACTGGTAATTAAGAGGAACAGGATGGCTTCCTAGAGAAGGCAAAGGCACTGAGGGAAGGCAGGAAGTTAGGTGGGCAGATCAGATTAAGAAGTTTAGGAGAGGTGTTAATGTGGCTGCAACAAAGAGGTTCATTGGAGAAATATGGGAATGGCCTTTGCCCCGCATTTGACATAGTCAGGCTGCTGATGATGATGATGCTACAGCTGATATGTTCCACTGCTGAGCACTACGTTGCAGGTTTGGTTCCAAGAGGTAGTAGTCACATTTCAATAGGGCCATGATGCAATAACACGTTTTGCGCATATAATAGTTGCACGATAAAGAATGTAGTCAAAACTTATTCCTGGGCTTTCCACTGTGGTGTTTTCAAAACAAAATCTCTCTTTTCTTTCTATTCTTTCATCTTCACTAATGTTCATTCTTTTCGCCTGCATAATAAATGGCCACTTGCAGGATGTATCGGGCATGCCAGCTTTGTGCCGACCTGTGGACGAAGGAGGCGGGGGCTTTGATTTCCGCCTAGGAATGGCAATTCCCGATATGTGGATTAAGGTGAGCTCCTCCGACGGCACGTTTGTCACTTTGTGGGCGAGTACACTCTGAAGCTTTAGAATTGGGTATGGCGCAGCTTCGCACATGCATTCATATTGGGTTACTAAGGCAAAAGCCTTAGATGCCTCACCAAACACGAAAATGGACCATCACTGTCGGCGTCCCACATCGGTGGCATCAATACGATTGATGCAAAAAATCGTCATGTGATGACGTCACCATGACATCTCGGATTGCCAAAATTTGTGATGTCATCGTGACGTCATATAACATGATGTCACATGTTAATGTCATCACATGACATTGTTGCTTGGGCAAAGGTGGGCTGATCACGGAGGCGGTGCGAAACCAGGTGAGGTGCAAAAGGCTTTCGGGTCCGGGGGCAGTTCTATGCAATCGACTGAGAAGAAAAAGATTACTTTTGTCTTTGAGTTGTCTGAGGCGAATGCATAAGGGACCCTGTGAGTTTAGTTGCTGCACTTAAAAATGCAAGCCACTTACATGAAAATGTCACAAAGTGTAACCAAGAGATCAGAAATGCTAGGGTAGAGAGGTGATAGTTCTTTGTATTCTCATCTGAATTACCTATGTCTATTCTATGAGATTCTACTGACATTGAGAAGAATAAAAATGTTTAGTTAGGCTCACAGTTTTTTTTTAACGTTTGGAATTCAGTAAGTGTTGAGTGATTGATGAATGTTTGTTAAACAATCGTTGTATAAAAATAAAGGCCTCTGTAATTCTGTAGCTTTGCATCAGTAAGAGATATCACATTTATGCAATGATTTGCCCCATTCATTTATGCAGCTGCATTACTGACATAAACTATGTTTCATAAAAATTGATCAAGGAATTTAAAAAAGTTTTAAAGTGCCGTGTCCCCCCTGAAGTTCGTAAAACAGTATATCCCCTTGAGTGGCAGTGTGTACAATTGTACACATCAACTACGGAGGCGTGTCATGCACCGCGTATTTCTTCAAATGGCTTGAAACGCAGTGTGCACATTTGTGCAGGCTTCCTGATTGGACAACTAGTGCTCATTTAAGTTCATTGTGCTGTGTATTGCTGCGGAGGGTCACGTAGCTAAAGATGCTACCATGTCCGACGATCGTTTGACGTGCCGCGTTCCAGGACCAACGTCAAGAGTGTTATTTTTCTTTGCTCGAAATGAATACAACCAAAAAACAAACTGTGTATGCATTTTGAGCCTAATATTTAATTCTTTTTATGCAAGAATTGAACCTGATTGATTGCAGAACAATTAGATATTTAATTACACTCTAAGTACCATTAATTACTGAAGGTTGCACAAAACAATGTATTGCCTCATTTTCTTTCTTGGGATGTAATATCGAATTCCTTAGAATTATGTTGCGCGAATTTGACACATTTTTAGACAGTCCATCGTAATTCGTGCCCGAGGAGGGGTATACTACCTACTAGCCCAGCAACAAGTACTACCAAGCTTTACTGATGCAGCTTTCTGATGTTTTCTGCGCAGCTCCTAAAGGAGCATAAGGATGAGGACTGGAACATGGGGAACATTGTGCACACGCTGAGCAATCGCCGATGGATGGAGAAGACGGTTGCCTATGCGGAGTCTCACGACCAGGTGCGTGGCCCACCGTGGAGCTTGCTTGCTCCCACCAGGCTTCACTAGTCAAGTTCAAGTTGACTACTCTTATCCTACATGTAGCGCTCTCGTGGATTGAAAATGCCTCAATTTAGTGCTAGTAAATGCACGTACTCTTGTTTCCACCGTCTTCAGTTTGTGTCATATTGGTGTAATTTAGACTCTAACATTTGTATCACCGTTAACATTGCCTTTAGTGGCCAGATTGGTAGCGTCATGGTGCAGTTATCGCGAGCAATTGTGCATACTCGTTGATGAAACCAACAGACAATTAAGGCAAGGAAAGCGTAGGGGGCATTATTTGTTGTGTTTAACTGTAGTGTAATGATTATGACCTAAATTGAAAGGAATTAAAGTGGATGAAAAAGCACCCTTTTCGTCGGTGGGATTTGAACCCACAACCTTTGAATTACGTGTCCGATACTCTACAAATTGGTATTGGATGTGTAATTCGAAAGTTTTGGGTTTGAATCCCACCGACAAAAAAGGTGCTTTTTCATCCACTTTAATTCCTTTCAATTTGGGTCATAGCGCTTTCCTTGGCTTAATTGTGTGTTGGTTTCATTAGTTGTGTCTAAAAATGAAATGAGCCCCTCGGATAATTCCCATTCTTTGGTACTGTACATACTGGTTGTCAAACTAACAAAACTTATCTCGCATTTCAGTCTACAAGCACTGTACATGAATGGGCTAATGCGTTATATGCTGATGAGGAGGTCCCAGTGTAAGAAATTGTCCAGGGTGCCTGCTATAATTAGAGCATACATAGAAGTATTAGAGCAGCAAGAATTAATAGTGTGAATAGAAATGACAAAAAAATACAATCTGAAGGATTGTTCTGTCTGTAAAAGTACACTGTGGCCAGGGTGTCGGAATGAAATATTTTTTGTTTGGGGTTTCGTTCCACCGAAAGAAGTTCCAATCCATTTTCGTTCTGGAAGAGGAAAAAAATGTTCTGTAACTGTTTTTATTTGTATGCGAAAATTTGAAATTAAATTAACAATAAAAATGTAATATTTAATTTTCTCCTAAGTGAATTATGAACTCTCTGAGCAGGCTGCACGCTTTGCATCAAGGGAGTGAGCCTGATCTCGGAAGCAGCATGTCATCAACTGCAGTCTCTGATATGCAAGACCGCTGTTCTGATAAAACAAACTTTAGTGCCAGCAATGCCCTCTTCAAGCTGGCCTGCGTGGCTGACACACCAAGGTCTACTTGCGTTAATATGAACAGCTCCAGTTGCGAGTCTTTTTGTTTTTCACAAAAATTTCAACACATCTTTACCTTGGAATCCCTGCCTGAGATACGCGCTAATACTGTCCCCTGAGGTATGCATTAATGTTCACGGAACCTCTGTTGTTCCAGATTGTCAGCATTTCCCTTGAACTGAAAACCGATAAAAAATGTTTCGGTTTCACTCCAGAACGAAATAATAGACATTTCAGCTACGTTCTGGGTCCTATCAAAAATACTGTTTTTCTTTTGTTTTCGCTCCGTTCTTACACACCGCCTGCGGCATTCATTTCAGGCTCTCGTCGGGGACAAGACGTTGGCCTTTTGGTTGATGGACAAGGAGATGTACACCAACATGTCTGTGCTGACCGAGCTCACTCCCGTCATTGACCGCGGCCTCGCCCTGCACAAGATCATCCGCATGATAACTCATGGCCTCGGTGGTGAAGCGTGGCTCAACTTCATTGGTGAGAGCCTAGTTCTCGCTGTTTTCATGTCACTTGTGCAGTACTTTCAGTTGGATTGTTGAGGGACCCTTCGTCGAGCCCTTTGGCCAATTTTGGTTACACGCAGTGAGTTGTAAGGTGCTGTCTAGGGAGGATATTACGAACACTAGTGTACCAAGACATAAGTGCCTGTTAGGGAATCCCATCTGCAGTAGCATATCAACTAATTGGCGAGTGGAGGAAGTGAAAACGTATGTTGGCGTCCCGAAAAACCATGCTGCTACATGTATGTATAATATGTGAAAGTGAACCCAAGCACTATAAACAAACAAAACAATTTGTTTACTAACATTGCGGCTGGTATATTTATGTATATATCCATAGTTTTTCGAACAGCGCAAAAATGGGACACCGAGAATAGACCACACAACAGTGTTGTGTTGTCTGGTCTATTCTCAGTGTCCCGTTTTTTCGCTGTTTGAAAAACTATGTGTACGTACCAACAAGCCCACTTTTAACCACCATTTTGAAGTTTATGTATGTATATATCCTTGGTGTACGTATATATCCTTTTGTTTGAACACATCTTTAACCCACATTCAAATTTGCTTGACTGACATCACTACAAATAACCTATCTGCCCATGTGGACATTATTTGCGAGAAAACATAAGCAATGCGTTCACAAATTAAACCAATTATATCTGTTATACTTTGCACACATTAGGGCACATATGTTCACATATGTGCCCGATAAGAGAATTATAATGAAAGTGGGCCGTTTAAACAGTACAACTGCCTAATCGAATTCAAATGCATATGAGAAAAACAAACCCTGAATATCACATCGAATATAGTGTGTGTACGTGAACTAAATTACAGTGCACAGATTAGGATAGTACTTTCTTCAGTTAATTTTAAACTTCTCACGGTTGTATAGATAAAAAGTGACTCCAGATAAACGCACTAACAACAGTGAGAACACCAGCGGCGTCATAGCATATCAATTTATTTAATTTTTTTTACTTTGTTCTGTATTATCTTTATTTTTTTCTGCACTGAAAAGTCTCAACTAGATCAGATTTTGGCGAACTCTTGGCAGCCAACAGTGCCCACTTTCAAAAACGGGAGAGGTGCAAACACTATATTTTGCCTGCTCCCCCTATTTTTGACAGTGGAGGGGCAATTTTAATTGTGCGATTAATAGCTGTATAAACTGGAACTTTTCAGGGAACGAGTTTGGTCATCCAGAGTGGCTGGACTTCCCACGTGTAGGCAACAACGAGAGCTACCACCATGCCCGGAGACAGTGGCACCTCGTGGATGACAATCTGTTGCGCTACAGGTTCCTCAACAACTTTGACCGTGCCCTCAACGAGACTGAGGACAAGTACCACTGGCTACCTGCACCACCAGTGAGTGGACGCTTTAGCTAAATAACACCGCGCAGACTTCACATTTGCGAACATCTGCACACAAATACCACATTGGCTCATGTAAAGGCTGTGTACTCTTCCTTCACGAGTCTGACTGGGTGCAGTTCTTACATGGGACCGAACCTTTTGCCCTAATTCTTTTCCCCGACTACGAGTATGAAATCTGCAATCTGCTGTAATACTGCATGCCTGCCCACACCACAAAAGCAAATGTTATCCTTTCATAATAGCATTATTCATTAATTTCTGCACATTGTGCACTTCTCTGATCATCGCTGCCACTGCCATTATGTCGTTGAATATTCCTGTTCGTACTTCAGAGCTCTCCAGAAGTGTTTGGGACGACACAGCATGCCACAATAGGCTGAGTATTAGCACGCCCACACTATTGAGCCGTGGTGATGCCCTCTGCCCAGTGTGCTTTTTTTCCCCAAATTTTGGGATGCCAAGTTCGGGGAGCACTCTTTGCACTGGTGTATACGGTAGTATGTAGCCAATAGTGTCTGCAACTTTGTCACCCACAGACCACCAGGACTGTTGGCACTTTGTCTGTGCTTAAGGGCTCGTATGTGATAAATCACATATCACATGTGAATTGAAACACGTGATAAATTTCCTACCGTCAGCTTTAGTGCACTAAAATGCGTTTCTGGTTAAGCCACTATTGCCCACACTCGCCAGTGAGCCCAGAGTATGCATATGAACTGCTTATTTGCTTGTAATATTCCATGTTGTCCTATCAATAGGCACCACATTATAATGTGTGCAGTTAAAATAGCTATTCGATATCCTGTTTGTCTCTGGAACTGTTCAATCAGTGCACGATTCAACATTGAAAATTGCTGTTTCGACACACCTGCTGATCTCCCTACTCAAATAATGCGCACGAAACAAATGCTTCTGCTAGGCAACCACTTGACTTATTCAAACGAAGTTTGTTGTACTCAGGAGGAGAAATAAATAAATTGAAATATTATTTTTAATACATTGTACTTTAAATTAAAACCACATCCTAACCCACAGCACGTTTTTCTTTACTCCCACTTGTAAAAATGTTACATGTTCAAGGATATGCATATTTGAAATAGGAAGCTGTTCCTACTTATATTTATATCAAGACGTTTGGCTTTTACAAGGCATTGTTTCTAGGAACCATGTACTTCTTGTTTTGTCAGCATTCAAGAGTTCCCAATTTGCTGTTTTGTTATAGGGCTATGTAAGCTGGAAGCACGAAGATGATAAGGTGATCGCTTTTGAGAGGGCTGGCGTTCTCTTCGTGCTCAACTTTCATCCTTTCAAGAGTTTCTCAGACTACGAAATCGGCATTGAAACGCCTGGAAAGTATCCTTTTCGCTGACTGAATGCTCAGACAATAGCGCGCATTCATTTCATCACGTGATCTCGAAAACGATGGACATAAAATGCCTTGGATGCCTTTGGCAAATATCGGAAACGGGTGCACCTTTGTTGAAAGGGACCGACAGCCAATTTTATGGTACCTGTTTTCTTTAGTGCAATGAAAAGCTTACCGGTCAGAGTGTCTAATCAAGGAATGGTAACATGGAAAATCCGTGAAACATTTATAACAAAAATTTTTCAATCTGCGACAACTATAATGTCGTATACACACAGCACATGCTGCATACAGTGGGATGTGAGTGCAACAGTGGTTCATGTTTGTGCGCATCGGTTTGCTGTGAATGGTGGCAGCGCTCCTTCTCAGCATGCAACTCCTTTTACCTCGTAAGCAACACAGTATAGAGCGGGGAAGGATAATATGCGCTCTAATTTCGAGTACCAATTATGGTGTGCATGAAAACGTAAGACTATGTACAGCAAAGTGAACGACTCCATAATCTAGCTTCAAGACTCTTCTGCCAGGCTGCGCGACATACTGGTTTCGTAACTTTTAAACGTGATTTAAACACATAAATACAGTAAAAGTAGATTAAAGTTGAGAAGTAATTGAGATTTAACGTGACTGGAAAAAATGTCTGAATTAACCAAATGCCAAATTATTGAATGCATTTAGTACATTTTCTTGATGATACTGAGTACTTATTTTGTATAAGAACAGTGTAGAAGCTGCAATTGTTGTCATTCGCAGCTTCGTTCACAATGTGACCGTGGCTCTTGACCGCAACTTCACGTGACTGAAACATTGCTCGCAATGTGACCACGGTCACAATAAGACCGTGTCTTAAGCCGAAATGTGCTCGGAACCCATCTGCTATTACGTACCACCACCACCAACACCACAACGCGCATGTGATTTTTCCACCGGAAAAAATGGCCGGCAGCTGGTCATTCGTCCATCACAATGTAGCAAGCGAGTTTTATGCCAGCATGCAGACCGAAGCTGAAGCTCTCATCCTCAACAGCTTCCACCCTGTTTGAATTTCATGACATTACGCGTGCATTGCCCGAAGTCAAAATAAGCTACTGAGTGCCCCACCTGCTGTGGACGAAACCATGGTCACTAAAGACATCCACGCAGTTCTGAAGCATACACGCAGTTCTGAAGGCAGACGTGTGGCCTACGCCCAGAGTCGAAACAAAACTGCTGAGCACGGCATTTGCTGTTGAATAAACCTGGCTCGCTAATGCATAATTATGGATGGCGACCATGCCCTTCTGAAAGCCCGTGGCCGTTTTAGTTGTTCGCAAATGCTGTTTTCGCTCCTCTGCGTTGTACATTTGTGGTGCTTCGTGCTTGACGCGTTCCAAGGATCGTCCGAATTAAGCAGGTTGCGGCCAAATATGACCGAATTAATTAGTTTAATGCCATTGACCAGTACATATGCTTGCTGGCACCAGAGAACACGTCTGAATTATCCAATTTGCCTAATCAACAGAGGTCGAATTAATGAGCTTTTACTGTACTACTGAGACCGTGAAAGGGATACCTGAATCTGTCACTATAATTCATGGTTTTTTTATATCCATCAAGATCTGACCACATGTTCTGGCCACTTGTCGGTCCCTTTAATGACCACTGTGAAACGTTCCTTGTGGTGCACCGTTCCTTGGCTGGTGTAAGAGCATGCCATAATGATGGAGCGGCGAGAGAATGGGCACTTGGAGGTTTCTTCCGACGATAAACCGTCGTAGCTAGCGAGATGACATCAATGAAAAGGGCAGCATCAATTGTCATACAGGCAAAGGAAAACACCTTCCAGCTTCTCTCTGGTGCTCTTCCTTAACGAAGCGGCCACAGGTACAAGATTGTCCTGGACTCTGATGCGGAGGAGTTTGGAGGTCACAAGCGGATTGATCGGGGAGTGGATATCTTCACATTTAACAAGCCATTTGCCGGACGAAGAAACTCCATCAAAGTATGTTGGTTTATGTGGAAGCTTGCATGTACACAGTGACCCGTGGTAGTTATTGGCAGTAACTTTAGTAACATTGGCAAGTAATACACTCAAACCTCATTATAACAAAGTCGCATCTCACACGAAAATAAGTTTGTTATATCCGAAAATTTGTTATAAACGTATATTTGTAACACTGTATATATGACAAGACTATTCCTTTTATTTTGTTATAACCGATAATTCGTTATGTCGAGGTTTCAGTGTATTGACCAAAATACAGAAGAAACAAAAACACTTAGGTAGGCTAGCCATTATAAGGATAGCTATACCACAAGGCCATGATTTCAGCTGTAAGGGGTCACCAGATATTTCAAGACTCTTGAATGACGAATCAGGTGTTGTCCTATTTGATGTTTACAGAGATTTCACCATGCACACCATGTAACATTTGCAGGCGACCCCATAAGTTTGCTGTTCAAAGTATCTGCAGCAAATGTGTACTTTCCACTGTTAAGGAATGGCACATTTGGTAGGCTGTTTTGTACGTTGTAAAAGCTACTATAAAAACGAACTTTAAATTAGTGGCTATGTGCGCAAGCTTCATGAAATGTTTTCGCAAATCCCATGACCTGTAAACTTTTGGTCTGAACTGCACACTTGTGCAAGTGCCACAACAAAGCAAAGTGAGTGTGGCAAATTGTATATGCATCCCATATGCCTCCAAGAGTTAACCAGGCACATACTTGTACCCCTATTAGACTTATTTTACAGCAGAGCAGTTATGGTCAAGATTTGCCGTGTCGTAGATAGAAAATGATCATCATGAAGCAGTGCGCGCTCAATCACTGCCAAAGCACTGAGTAGAGATGGGTAACAAGAGAAGCTGCAACGTGCGGTCCCTAATAGATGTTTGCGGCCCATGTGTTCCCTTGTTAATTTTTAGTGGACCAGTGTGGTGAGTAATGGGATTTCCCCAATTTCTGTGGCACACATGCACTGTAGGAGTTTTACAGAAGAGCTGTTATGCTCGAGGTTTGCGTGTGTCGCAGATAGAGATAGAAAAAAAGGGAGAAATAGAAAGGGAAGAAAGACTGAAAAAGATAGAAGGCAAGGGAGCGACTACAGAGAAAGACATTGAAAGTAAGAGGAAATACAGAAAAAAAAAGACAAAGAGAAACAGGCAGACAGAGAAAGATACTCAAGAAAAGAGAGCAAGAGAGAGTGGTTCGAGAAAGAAGAAATGAAAAGGGGCGCTATTTTCTGCCTCCCGTCGTGGGGGCACAGCTCAGTGCCAAGAGAGCAAGCATAGCCATGTATAGTAGTATAGCATATCAAGGGGTGGGAAAGAGAGGTGAGAGGGTAAAACCCTAGCCAAGTCGGGACCAGCTATGTGCCCACCACCTCTGCTGTGACCCAGCCTTGTGATTTAGTGCAAGCTGCACCAATTTTTTTGTGTTCTTATTATCCCCAAATTATTCACATCAAACATATACTTTAGAACCCTGTACTTTCATTTCTGCACACAGAGAAAAACAGTGCTAAAGAAAATCTGCAATTTAATGTAAGGAGCAAAATAAGTTGCCAGATTTGCGACGACATTCAGCAAACGTACAATAATTAAGGTGTTCTCTCCTATTCTCATAACAACAACCGAAGCTTCACTGTCCAAAGCAACTGGAGCTTTGTCTACAAATGTGCAACTGAAGAAGCGTTGGTATGCACTGACCAACACACTGTTGCATGGGATTTCTGTAAACCTCTTCATACATGGATCATTTGAAAAATGACTGAATGGGTAGCATCCTACATTGTAGGTAGTCGACTGAATGAAATGCTGAGTTGATATATGCATTGGATAGCAACTGTGGATACAATGGTATGACTTCTAATTGTTACAGTATGATAAACGTCGTGTACTGCTCTAAACCATTGCTTATTTGTTGCTGATAAGGGACCTGAACCATGCAACTTCTCTTTGCAGGCATACATTCCCAGCAGAGTGGGACTCATCTATGCACGTGTAGACTGATGTACATCGGATGCGTGTGGAAAATAGCGCGACATATTGCAACTAGGTTTGCAGACACATCAGCGCAGCATTCACAAATAAATAGTACCTGCGAATAGTGATTTTTCTAATTACTGTAGCTCCAGTGACCAGACAGAGAACTGTATTAGTTTAGGCTTATAAGCCTGGCAATGCTTTTAGTTCGTTAACAGGCACTGGAAAGGTGGCAACAATTTGTTTTGAATAAAATTTGCTATTAGTCTTTCTAATTGACATATCTTGAAGTTGGAACGGACAGAATGTGAAATGCTTCACTCCCACCACTGATTGTTGGTGGGCCAGTTGGTACATACCGAGCGTGAAACAGCGCACCGAGACCGGACAGAAAACTAAAAGAAGCACACAGCGGTGCTTCACTCATCTGTGTGTTCTTTGACAAATCTAATGATAATAGTGTGTCATCGTCTGTGCTGCACATATATAACTACAATGTGCTGTCCCAACACAAGCTTAACGTCACTTGCCCAGCAAAACTAAGGGGTATGTTATTTTGTGGCTGTACATGAAAATGGAAAGCAGGACATTTTGCAGCGGCGGGCAGTATGAAATAAACTTTTATGAATGAAAAGTAAATACAGTTACATTAAAACAGCACACACTCTCACGCCTGAAATCCACAAGGTCCACGGCAGGCACAGTGATGATGTTGAGTAAGCCCATTTGACACAACAGAGGCACAATCATACAACTTCCATGCTTTGGTTGCTGTCGTTCAACAGCACAGGGGCCTTGAGAAGAGGGCCAATGCTGTCTTCAGACACTGAGGTTGGCATCTGATTGGAGTCCACATTGGAAGAGCTGGGAGGGATGTTTTCAACACCAGGGTTGTCGTCCCAGTCGATCTTGAACCGGGTCACACGTGGGTTGGTGGCCAAGATGTTTCGCTGTAGCTGCAGCACAAATACGGCAGCATGACATTTAACACACTGTACCACACTCTCAGCAGATTTTTGTGACATGAGCACACTGGCAAAAAATTATTGGAGCAGGCTCGACCGTATCGACAGTAGCATAAAACTGCGTTTTTCTCAGTTTCAGTTAAGTGGACTTTGTCCACAATTGCAGAGCAATGCATAATACCCTGGTGGTTGAATTTGTATCGGTTTTGCTTCAATCTCACGGTCACACAAACTTTCTGCAATAAGTTGTACGTACGGAAAATGAAGCAAGGTTTAATTTGAAGTAATGTCATATCACTTTGTTTTACACTCTAAACAATTGCTGCAAATCTCAAGAGTGCAATCCATCCGAAGCCTGTACTTCCCATTATTCCCATGGTGGTTGAAGTAACGCATAGACACTAGCACCAGAGTCCCCTCTAGGTTTTATAGTATGAAACTCTATGGCTTCTGCAAAAGCATAGTGACACTTTTTATTTGTGCTGCATCCTTAGTGCAGTCCAAGAGAAAGCCAATGTCATTCAGCCACGGCAAACTTGTGATCTATTCACTGTGCACACCAATGTTAACAGCCTAACATTACCGAAGTAGCCAAGCACCTGGGCCATTAGTATATCCTCAGTTGATAATTGATAATATCCGGCTCCAGAGATTGCAGTTTGAGTGGAGGCAAACTGTAATGATGCTTCTGTAGCATCGTGCATATAAGTAAAAATTACCAGAAAGGCAAAATTCCTAACAGACATTACACTATGGCATCGAGTGACACAAGAACACCTGTTAGCAGAGTGGCTTACCCTGTCGAACTGGGGAGTTGACGGAGGGTTCTCCTTGAGCTCTGGATCTGTGTACTCATTGTTGACGTAGTAGCCAACGCGGATGAACTCCTTGCTCCGGTAAGAACATGTGAGCAGCACCACTGTGACGCCAACAGCATCTTGCACCGGGATCTTGTTGGGATCTGGTGGGTCCGCCTGGAAGGTCATCATCATCATCAGCCTGTCTACGCCCACTGCAGGGCAAAGGCCTCTCCCATGTTCCGCCAATCAACCCGGTCCTGTGCTTTCTGCTGCCACGTTATACCTACAAACTTCTTAATCTCATCTACCCACCTAATTTTCTGTGTCCCCCTCACGCGTTTACCATCTCTTGGAATCCAGTCAGTTACCCTTAACGACCACCGGTTATCCTGCCGACGTGCTACGTGCCCGGCCCATATCCATTTCTTCTTCTTGATTTCAATTGTGATGTCCTTAAACCCCGTTTGTTCCCTGACCCACTCTGCTCTCTTCCTGTCTCTTAAGGTTACACCTATCATTTCCCTTTCCATCGCTCGCTGCGTCGTCCTCAATTTAAGTTGAACCCTCTTTGTAAGTCTCCAGGTTTCTGCTCCGTAGGGAAGCACCGGTAAGATGCAGCTGTTATATACCTTCCTCTTGAGGGATAGTTGTAGATTACCATTCATGATTTGAGAATGCTTGCCAAATGAGCCCCATCCCATCCTTATTCTTCTAGTTATTTCACTCTCATGGTTCGGCTCCGCGGTTACTACCTGTCCTAAGTAGACGTACTCCTTTACAACTTCCAGTGTCTCTCCACCTATCGCAAAGCGCTGTTCTCTGCCAAGATTGTTCCACATTACTTTAGTTTTATGCATATTAATTTTCAGACCTACTCTTCTACTTTCCGTATCCAGTTCAAGGTGGCCTGCAAGGTGTTGCGCCGTAAATGGTGTCGTGAAATGAGCCAGTGACAGCATTTGTATGCGCCCGGCTATAGTGGCTAGGCAACTCGGGCCTAATGCCAATGCATTTACTTGTCAACAGCTGCAACTATGTTTTCTTGGAAAGGTAAACTTGGTTCTTTTAACATAACCTTGTCTTTTTCTATGCATACGGTTTCCTAACGACGTGCCCATATAAACGGCAGGACTGACGAACTAGCTCCAGCGCACCCTCTAGGGAGTACAGCCAATTGAATGCGGCTAGATACCAGTAGAAAGAAGAAAAAAACGGCTCGTAAGAGCGCACACTTGCCTGAAACACGAACATATGTCTGCCCTCCGGTACGGGCCCCACGTAGACTGTGTCGAGTATCTGGTCGTAATCTTCACTCTCAGCTGACCCGACGTAGATAATTTTCCACTCCAGATCTGAAAGTAAGCGTGCAAAACATGCGAGACCGCACACAAAATAGGTACGCAATCAAAGCTCACGAAAGTAGTTCAAGCGGGAGAGTAGGCAACACACAAGGCATCGCACGCAACACAAGGCAACACACGCATCCTGGATCAAGCTAGGAGCGTCGGAAGCGTCTACTGGTAGCGAAAATTGCTAGCGAAACCGACCCCCGGTGACGGTCCGAAACGTAGCTGTTATCCTTGTGCTTACCTTCTTTGAGGTCTTCTATGCACTCGAAGGTTATTTCAAACTGGAACGGATTGAAGAACAAGGACGGGTTGTCCAGCACAACAACGTTGCAAACGTGGACTTTGGCCATCGCGAAAGTAGATGCTCGGGCACGGCGGAGGAGCGCACTTGAAGAAACGCAGCACGAGTATCGGTTTCAGACAGCTACGAACTGCTGAGCAACCGCTTGTGCTGTTAAACGAGCAGGCGTTCTAGATGTCACTGCCAACAGTACCTTCGAACGCACTGCCTCGGGTCTTGCTTCTCCAAGGGTATCTACGCAACTTCGCCTCTCGTGCGCTGGTACATGCCTACTACAAGGATTACGCAGTGCAAAATGATGCTACTAGTGCCTACGTGGTCGCGACTGAAAGCCTTTTTCGTAAGCTGTGTTTACCGCGTAGCACTACGTCCATTGAAGACGATGCCCAAACATTTGGCGGGAACTAGACAGCACCACAGCACAAGGAAATTGCCAGTGCAGTTTCCTCAAGCAGAACTATTTTAACCTTATTTGTAAATATTTCTTATATTTTAGTTTTCTTCGCCACGTTCACATTTTATTATTTTTTCAACTGTAACAGTTTTTTATTAAGCCGACGTGTGCGGGGCAGTCGTGAGCGGCTGGTGACTGTTAGCAAAGGCTGCAGGGGGGTGGGTGTGAAGTTATGCGAAGTGCGAAAAACGGCCTGTTATGAGCTAACCGAACCGTCGCAGTCGACAAGTCACAGCTGGTAATGGGCGAAACGTCATCCGAATGACATTGCTACTGTCAAAAATCGACTGACACGCCTGGGAACCCCCTTCGCTAGCTGATTTGCCTCGTAACATGGACGGCAAGCAAGTGTGGCAGGTAAAGTACACATCTCTGTTTGTCACTGACTTTGAGTGTCTTGGTAGACTTTCAAGCCCTGACGAACTGCGAACCTAATCTATGGACAACACACGCTAAATAGTGGCTACGAGCGTTACAATCGGCCGGTCCAACTTCATCGAGGTCGAAAGGGAGTGTCGATAAACAGTGACGTCTGGACGTCAATGCCCAAGGCGTCGTGTAATTGAGCGCACAAGCGCGGTGACGTAACGCATTAAATCACGCGTTTGTTGCGAGTTATGCGACTTCGTATACAACATCTTGGAGTCATCGTGGCAGTCAAATTCCATGGAAACCTGTACTCGATGCTACAGTTAAGTTGTAGCCCCGAGTGAACATAAACCGTTAAGGCACCTCCTGAAAAGTATCGCGTCAAGTTAGCATTTGCTGACGCTGCAAGCACGCTCATCACGTGTATAACGCCACGAGCGAGCGTAGCATGCTGCCACTTGTGTTTGGAAGGCAGGCACAGCGAAATCTGTGCTTACTGAAATAATGTTACTGACTATAGTTGTCTAGCTGTTGGTTTAGTTTCACCGTGCATGCAACTCCGCAACATTTCGGTTCCGACCATTCGCACCACGCGGTTTGTGTTGCCTGACCAAGTTTTTTTCTAGTATTGGAGCTGAGCCAGCCGCCATAGCACAGCGCACGAGATTACTTCATTGGATGCGCCGTATTATGTATTTACTATTAGTGACATCTTCGTTGTATATTTTTCTTCACAGGCCAAAGCGCTGTATGACTTTGAAGCGCAGGCACCCGGTGAAATTAGTATTTGGGCAGATGAAACAGTCACTGTCATTAACAAGGTGAGTCAGGTTTTGCTGTCAGTACATTTTTGTTCACATTTGTGTGTGGTAGGCACTGTTTCGCCCTTTGTGTTATGTGAAGATGTGGTTTAGCATCATAGTTGCACAAAAGCAGCACTGACAGTGCGTGTATGTGTGTAATGTAAGCTGTAGCATGGTCACCAGGAAATGCAAATATAACACTGTGATATATATAGTAAACTGCCAGAAATGAAGAAACAGCTTGTATAATATGATGGAGCAGCGTTTCTTTACAATCATAATGTTGGATGGCAATCATAAGAATTCAATTGTATTGACAGCTTTCACGTGAAACACGGAGGCAGCATCTTAACATACTGGTACTGTAACATGGTGGCTGCGATAATGTCAACACAGCCTAGTCACTGCTGTGGGAAGCCTGTTTCAGTGGCAGGATAAAGACAGAACGCATGCACGATGCACTGACAACATTCACATGTTGTCGTGAACACAGTTCTGCAATGCTGGTACTACAAGATGGCAGCATCGGTGTCATCAGGGCAAGCCATCAATACCTTTATCTTATGGTATTACATCCACACACTTTTAAATGCTAAGGAAGATACTTAAACTTCATCATTGAACAAGAAAAGTGCCCAGTTGCCCAAAAGGGACACACAACTGTGTTTTTTCGACTTCACACATGGTATGAATACCAACACTTTCAAATCCACTGAGCAGAAAATGCACAAAAAGATTAAAGGACAATCCACGTTATGTGATGTTCTAAAGTGAAAATGCTGAAGTAGGAATAGAAACAAGTTATAAACAAGAAGGATATTACGAGTTTAGAAAGTCCACTTCCGTAAGAACTGATTAATTACCCAGCTAATGCTTGAGATCATTAAAGCTGCTGACAGTATGTGCTCTGCAAATTTGTTAGCATGCCTTGCCATGCAAAAAGCTGGTTTCTGCACTGAGCCATCCTGATCATTGCCTGTGCTTTCCTATTCAGGCTCGTTTGAATGCTATCGCCTTCCTTGTGTGCAGTGTCTAATCTTCACTTGTTGACTTTGTTATTACCACTCACTTCTGTTAACCTCTCTTGCCTTTTTTTTACCCTAGCTCGGGAAGCCAAGGAGACTGCTTTTTACTGTGTGTTCACAAAGATTAACAATAGCAGTTTGGTAGCAAACACTTTTTCTGGTTTTTCAGAATGTTGGAGAAGGCTGGTGTGAGGGCATTAACAGCCGAGGCGAGACTGGGTTGTTCCCCGAGGACTATGTGGAGGCAAGTAAACTGACAACTTTCTTGTCTAACCTTGAAATCAAGATAACAAGGTAGCTTGTCACCTTGATCATGGAAGTTACTGCATATTTTTCAGATTACCCGAAAGGAACAGCTACACTCCAAGTGCAGTGTCCCTTAAAGTTGAATATATTTTAATCCTTAACTGAATAACCTTTCCTTTCAAGCACTAGATTGTGCCTTACTCTACCTTGATAACTTATCTAGTTGGGTTGTGTATGTGGGAGACGTAAACAAATAGTAGCATGCACTCGTATGATTTGCATGAAATGTTATTCTTTTTCTTATTTTATGCTGTTTACATACAGTATCATTTCCATTTTGAGCATTTGTATGTCTGTCCTAGACTTGCTGGCCATTTGTATGTACCTTAGTAGATGAGATGTCCTCTCACAATGACTGCCGTGCACAGCCATGCGATTGCTTTGTTCTTTAGCTGGGACAAGTGGGTGGCGGCATCCTGCCGATAGGCCAGCCCATGAATGCTGCCTTTGTGGCTTCATTCTAGGAGATACTGTTTAAGCTCATACATTAGTGAGTTTACACCAGTATCAACATACATACTAGTTCAACAGAAGGGTGTAATCAAATGTGCTGGCCTTCAACAAGGATGCCAAACTGTGCCAAGTCGCCTGGTACTTCAGATCATCATCCTTTGTCTATGAAGGCTCATTCATACCAGCGACCAGTACCGGTCAAGTGACCATTTTCGACTGGCAACCAAAAAAGCGACTCTAGGCGACTGATGTTCACACCTGCGTGTGCTTTATATCCATCGCCACACAAAATTCACGTCTCTTTGCATTTCCATTGCCCCTTAAAATAAGCTAGCATCCTGTTCCTGCGCATCTGGTTGGTCTAGGCGCTTGCAATTGCGGGCACACGACTGAAAATTTGAGCAGCAAGCAGCTGAGCCAAAGCAGCTGCTTTGCGACTAACTTGGCTGCACGACTGGTGCTAGTTGTAGATGTGAACGAGCCTTAACACTTATTTGCACTTCCTGAGGCACTTCAATACACCACTGCAGTTCTGAAACCTGCCACGAACCAAACAATGTCATGTCTTGTTTGGAAACACAATAACGAAAGACCCGACAAATATTTCATGTTGTGCTTGGCTGGTTCTTGAAGATCTGACTGCAGGAAGAAATGGCTGAGTGCAAATACAATGAAAAGGCAGGTAGACATAGAAACTGTAGCTCTGTGTGTCTCATGGCTGCGTGCTTCGGTTACCATTGACGAAGAAATCTTGATTGATTATTGCATCTCGGTGCCTCCCAGATTCTCCCAGCCGGCCCTCCACCTCCATCAGTGCCACCACCACCTCTGCCGCCCAAGTACGAGACAGGCCAGTCAGCCGTGTCCACCACTGCGACCATGACGCCTTCGTCTGTGCAGTACGATAACGGCGATGACTGGGATGACGATTGGGACGACGATGACTCAAATCAGGGAGCACAGGTACCGCATTTGTGTCATTCGTCAAGCAGGGACCTCCATTTGAATTTTCAGAATGTTGCTGTATTACATTGCATTCGCCATGGTAGCTCAGTGGAGGAGGTGTCGTGCTGTTAAGCTCGAGAACGTCGCTTCGATTCGTGACCATGGCAGCCATTTTTCAAATGGAGGCAATGTGCAATGCAACTCATGTACTTAGATTTAGGTGCACATTAAACAAACCGGAGTTGTTAAAATTAATCTGGAGTCTTTCACTACAGTGTGCCTCATAATCGTGTCAGGTTTTTGGCATGTAAAGCCCCAGAGTATTATATTTACATATTGGGTACTCTGTTACATTGCTGTGTTTCAGGACATGCATCAGCCTCCGCAGCTGTCTGGGCCGTGCAATTACGGCTTGTTCCCACCCAACCGCTCCTCAATACAAGAGGCTGGCAGCAAAGGAGACGCCACATCCAAGGGCGGCACAGTCAAGCGTTTTAATCGGTCAGTGTGCCTGTTTATGTCCCTAATTCAAAATTATTTAGTGGGGGGAGAAAATGCGTAATAGTCCTTTCGTGTTGCTTCTTCTGCATTTTCAGTTTGGTTCAGTTTTAAATCTAGACAGTTATTGGGAGTACTAGTAAGTTCTCGTTCTAAAGCAGTGCTCTTTTTTTTTTACGTCTTAGCAGTACCTAGCTGAGACAAATGTGCCCAAGTATTTATAACATACCTCAGTGTTAGCTGTACACCTAAGTTGTGTAGCTAAGGTTGGCTTTGTACTTGTTTCTAAGGTACTCCTTACACGGGGAATGGTCATTTGGCAAACAGGCTGTCAACGTGGCCCACTGCCTGTCTTCCATTCTCTACTCTGAAGATTTTCGCCTTCATGTTTTGTTGTGTGGCAGATGAATTGAAGAGGTCTAGTTGTTTTATCATCCTGAAATGATATTCACGCTTATTGCAGGTTTTCAAATTTTGTTAAATCCGGTGGGGAATCGTGGCTCCTAGGACTGATCAAGCCTGTTGTGCCAAGTGACGAGCAGATCCACATTGTGGCAAGTACTTGTTGTTCTCTAAAATGGAAGGGAAAGATGGAACAGAATAAATTTTTTTATTGGGATTTTAGGTGCCAATGCTTTTATATTGCAATGGCATTTTGCTTTTGTGCAGAACTAGTATAATTTGGTTTAGTGACCTCTTTAATACATGATGCAATGGTTCTGATTGTGAAGATGTTTTATGCTAACACTGGCATTGCCATCTGTGTTTTTCTGTTCCTCCTTAAAGTCTGGTTACATTGAGGTAGCTCAATGCATGATGGCTGAATACAAAAACACTTGTGCATCAAACTTAGTGTGCAGATCAAAGCACCGCATGGGATCACAATAAATCTTGCCCCCCACCCCACTGTTGCTTCCCTCATAACAAACATGTAGGATGTTCCAGACATTTAAACACACAATTTCTTAGTCTGGTTCCCTGTGCTAGTCTTAGGTCATTTGACCTAGTCGCGCCACTTAACATGACACAGCATATATTCTTTGATGAAATGTAACTTGTCTGCTGCGGTCACACCTGCTCAGGCACATCATACTTTGGTTTTTGAGGGAGAGAGGGTCATTAAGCAGCTTGGGTTGTGACCAAATGAATGTTTTTTTCAGCTGCAATTGAATGTTTTTTTTTCTAGCTGCGATACTGGCTTGTCAGATTGTGTCACTTGGGCATTCACAATGATGGCAGTTGAAGGGGAGGAAGCTTGAGGTCACAGTTGCTGTCTTCTGAAAGTTTCTATTGACATTGCTCTTATGAGAAATCCTTTGTGTGCATAGATAATGCTGAGAATAAACTCCAGCTGAACCTCGTTATAATGAACACTGATACTATAGCCATCTAAATACAAACTTTGGTTGGTCGCGGTTCATTTCAGTAACATTTATTTTCTTTTTTATAAAGAAACCAAAAACGCGAGGGCGGCCACGACATTGGCCGTTACCAAGAAATACGTCGATCGCGTGAGTCTCAAGAATCGAAGGGTGGCATAAAAAGCAAAGTAAATATTGAAAGACAATTCACAACCAGACTTTATTAATTGCTTGTAAAAGTTGTGGAAATATCGGTCATCCAGCCAAAAAAAAAAGGGTGCATTTGACTAGTTGCGCTGCTGTACGAACTGAAGTTTGAAATGCCACAAGGTGAGAAGTAAGGATTGATTCTTTTATATTGGTTTTAAAGACTGCAATAATGCATTTTTGCATATAGGATTATTGCGCAAGCAAGAGTGCCACTTTGTTAGAGCCGATCATCTTCTCTTACAACGAATATTGGATATAACGAACTAATTTTTGATCCCGATGCTATTTCGTTATAACGAGGTTTGCCTGTACTACATTCAACACCCCAGCCAGCTTCGATGTGCGAGTCAGTGTATACCAGATAGGGGGGATGTGATAGACCCTGTGGCTCTCTTCATGTGGCAGGAGTGCGACGGAACGATCAGCTGGGCCTGCACCATGGACCCGTACTATTGCGAAGTGTCCTCCCCCAAAAAGGAGAGCAAGTTCAAGGGTTTCAAGAATTACATTGCCTACCAGCTGAAACCAACGGTGAGCCTGTTCATCCCCCACTTCAAGGGCAAGTGCATCATACAGCAAGATGTTCAGTGGAAAGTTGTTTAGCACTGTGGCACTAGCTGTTGTATTTTGGACTGACATTATGCATGAATTAGGCAGTTTTTTTTAACAGTGGATTAACGCTTGCTGGCTTGAGGTTAGGGCTAGTTGGTTTATGCTTGTAACAGGGAAATATAGTGCAAAATTCTGACAGGACACAAGACGAAGATGGCACAAGAACAGCGCTGTGTCGGGCCTTCTTCGCCTTGTGCCCTGTCAGAATGCTGTGCTGTTTGTTTTTTTTCCTTGAATAGTGGAACTGTTTAAAGCCGAGGTAAATCCCTGGGGATCCATTGTCTGCACCTTCTAGCCCAGCTATGAGAGCAAAACCTGACGAGAGGGAGAGCATAGGTAAAGCCAAGTCGGTGAGAGGGAAGCCTAGCCTAGTGAGTTGAGCCTGGTAGAGAAAGGGTAGTGATCTGGAGAAGGTGAAGCTGGGTGGTGAGGAGGAGAGCAAAGGTGAAGCGATTGTGGGAGCAGAACATGTGGTGTGGAAAGGAGGAGAGAGCTGGAGTGTGATTGGCTGTGCCGGTAAGAGTTGACCAATGGTAGCGCACACTCGAGCACAGGTGGTGCTGGTGAGAAAGGGGAAAAGGCGCGCAGAGCGATGGCAAAAACTGAGGAAAGGCATGCTAATGCCACCAGCTCCGCTGTTTAATCAGCCTTCATGACGTTCAATCAGTTGAAGCTGCGCACAGTTTTTAAAGTGGGAATTTGAAACTGCTTTAACTACCAATATAGGTACACCTTTGTTCTTAAAGATTCAGTGGAAGAGGGTGCCATCATGTTGTAGCAGTGTTTGGAAGAACTTCAGTTGTTTTCCTGGAGGCTATCGAACATGAAAAAGTGAAAGAAAGTTTTACCCATTGGAGTTGTTGTTATCGAAAACATGAGAACTTTGCAGGCTCAAGGAAAAATTGCTTGCTTCACTACTGTTCCCCCCCATGCATTGTTACCAAATCTCAGGCCAACTTCTGCGTTTTATTCGAAAACTGTGTGGTAGATTGCATGGGAATGCGACGGCGCTTCATTGTTCTAAGCTTCCCACTAACAGAAAATGGAACGGGGACCGTTGACTTCTCTGGAACACTTTATAGCGGCTACTGCGCTGTTCATGATGAAGATGGTATTGAGGAATTTTTTTGCAGACATCATGTATGGAGCCCTTCCGGCAATGGCTGATTCAATGAGCATGCAGCAAGTGTTGCTTGATGAAGAAAAAGAAACCTTGCTTATCACCTAAGTGACTTTAGTTGAACGCAGTGAAACCCACTTGCAGCAAACGCAGTAATCCTGCAAAAAACATATGTTGTGTCTGGGTGAATCTTGCCTGTTGATGTTGCTTGCTGTATTGATTGGGAGGCCCGTCGTGTTGTTCGTGCAGTTCAACGACGTGCCGGTGAGCCGCCGCTACAAGCACTTTGACTGGCTTCATGAGCGGTTGCAGGAGAAGTTCTCCCTTATTCCAGTGCCCCCACTGCCCGATAAGCAGATCTCAGGTCAGTCACTTTCTTTCTGAGACCCAGATTGTAACCTCCTAGGAACAGTTTTCTTTATTAATATAGTTCTAATATTTCAGTAATTGCTTTATCACTTCCAGAGGACCGCATCCCCCAACTTGGCAGCCCAGAATTTGGAAACAAAAAAATCCAACTGAGGACAAGTAACAATGTGAATTCTAATAAGACTATTCCACGGAACGATGTATAGTCCAGCTAATGAATTACTGGCAGTAAAGCTCGAGGACACGGGTTCAATTCCCAGCTACGGCAGCACCATTTCGATTCGGGTGCAATGAGTAACCACCCGTGCACTTACTTTTTGGGTGCATGTTTTTAAAGCAACACAGGTTATCAAAATTAATCCAGTTTCCACCACTAAGGCATGCCTCGTATAATCGTATTGTGCTAATTCACGTGGAACATCTCCATTTAATCAAATTTTTTTAGAAATTCCAGGCAATTCTTGAGAGCTTTAACTCCATAAGTGCCAATTAAATTACAAAAATTTTTTACAAAATTGCCAAATTTCTTTATGATGTGAAATGCTTCAGTAACTTGTGCAAAACAGAAAAAACTTGCGAAAACGTTTTACGGCTTATAAAAATGCTTTGTTCATCATATTTCACATCGTCATGTAATACTCGGTCCCATAGCCGGGGATTTTTTCTGGAGGGGCCCAGTTGCTGAAGGCCTTGAAAATCGCATATTTTCGTTATTTATTTTCGGTAAAACAGGCCGCTACCAGGATGACTTCATCGAGCACCGGATGGCGAAGCTGCAGTTGTGGGTCAATAGAATATGTCAGCACCCTGTCATGTCACAGAGCTCGGTCTGGATGCACTTCCTCACGTGCAACGACGAGAAGGTGGGTACCCCGTCACTGTGCGTGCTGCTGCTTCTCTTACGACTTTGAGCTTTGAAGAGAAACTGTGAAGCGGGAGAAACTGTGAAGCGGAGAAGCTGTGAAGCGGGGGAATGGCACTACTCTTTAAAGGGCCCCTAAACCACCTCCAATATTTTTTTATATTGGTATGGAGAGGTATGGGGATCAATACCTCCACCAAAAACTGTTACGAAGGGGTGTATTTAAGAATTAATAGATGAAAGGGTAGAAGGGTTGCTGTGCCGACACTGAGTTGCTTCAAAGACAGGCGTACTTTGTTCTCCTCTTCCTTCGTCCCTGTTGCCGTTGCAGTGTAACACTATATATAGTACAGTAGAACCTCGTTGATACGTTCCCGCTTAGTACGTTTTCCCGGCTCCTACGCTCGAAATCGTGAAAATTGAAAATAACCCAAAACAGTTGTGTGTAATATGTTCCTGTTAATACATTCCCGGAAAATACGATTATCCGGCAGCAACGTTCAGCACCGCGGAAAACTGTGGTCGTATAATACGTTTTGTACTCGGAAACTCTCATTCAGGTGTGCAAAACGGGCCCTCTCGTGTACTTGTGAAGCGCGAAGTGGCAGACGACCGCCGCGCGGTGACGGCAGCTTCTCCGCAGTGCCTTTTCCCCCCTCCGCGGCGCTTTCTCTGCTTTGCACAATTGTCCCCTCCGCGTCCCTTCCGAATTGCTCGATCATCCCCTCTGTGTCTTCTCCGAATTGCTCAATCGCCGCTCTCTGTCAACCACACACCGACCCGGAGGCAGGCGGCGACGCTGGCCGTCAAAATCTTCAAACAGCTTGCCGCGAAAACGCACATGCCGCCGCCGCATCGCCACCGCTGCACAACACGCCGCGACCCGTAACCATAGCAACGCCGCCGTTGTGCCCAGTGAATATGGCCAATAATTTCCCCCACACTTTTCTCCCGGAGTGCATTCGTTTTTGGGTTGCTGCGCCCGGCTCAATTCCAGTCGGTGTATTTCTTTGGCTGGGCAATTATGCCTACCAGCGGGTCGTCAGAAGCTGCCAGAAAAGATTTGTTCTGGAAGATATCTGGAAAGTTTTTGGTTATCAGACGCCAAAGCGAGACGATGCGCGCTCGCCGCCATCTTTTTCAGGACTCGACAGATCAAAGTGCAGGTGCTCGGGGACTTCACCTTCTGTTGCTATTACGCCGGGCGTTATCTTTTAAAGCCCCTTCCGCCGTGCGAGATGGTGCGATTACGAGTGGCGGCGAACATAGCACATGTCTGAAGTTAAGGGGGGAGGTGGGGATCGAAGCTGAAATTCTTTATTTTTTGTCGTAGAACAATGAAATTTGGCATGCTTATTGGGAAGTGCACTGAATGACTATTTACAAAGTTTCATTAAGATATCTCCAGCAGTTTTGAGATTATAAATTTTTACTTGCATCATTGTTATACCAAACTTGCAGAAAGCCTGGCGTGACAACAAAACATGGTAAAAGCCCAAAGTTGCCCTCATATTTTAGCCATAGGAATGGTTCATGCTATGACATTCTCCAAATATTTTTATTACCCCGATTTTTTTTTACACGGAACATTACATCCATGCTTGCATAATGCATTCGTTATCGTCATGTCAAATTAGCTAAAGAGTAAAAAAACGAGGGAGTAATTCAAAAATATAGGAATGTCATAGCATAGAGAATTGATTAGGGAATACAATGCAACAGACCTCATGAAAATCCATCAAGCCATAGTCGTGCTACGCGTTCTGCAAGCGGGACAGTCTGGTCAAAACACACTTCTGAGAAAACGGGCTCTAAAGTTGCACAGCCACTACATGTAAATAAAAATGCCCTGGGGCTGTAATATTTAGTGTCTTTGCTTGCAGGGGTTTTCTTGTGTCCTTGATCTTTCATTTTTCTGCACTATGTGCTTTCCTTTTTCTTTATTGGTTACTTTTGTCAGCTCTTTGAAGGGTGAGCCTTCAGGTTTAATGGCCAGACTTGCATATTACAAGTCTGTGGCATGCAAATTTAGGTGCGCTGTGGCAGTTATGGCCAAGACATTGGTGGCACAGGAATTTCTGAGTAGTACTTTAATGAAGCGAATTTGGCAGATAAAAATTCGTCCACTCCTTTACACAAGTTTATTTGTCACCCCCGCCTTGATACGCTTCATCATTCACCCGGTCGTGGTAATGGTAGTCGGCGAGGCTTTCATTATTTCAGTACATTTACAAAAGCTTGCTGCGATACCATGCACGGCTTGAAGCGCGCCTAAATTACATCACCACTGAGTGCTTATTTCCCCGCGAAGTGCTCGGCCGCGGGGTTCGGCAAGTCTGTGCCCGATATGCTGGGTGGCGGCATTTGCTGGCGATGCGCAATATGCCAAGCCGCAGCGATGAAACATCGGCGTGCAATATGCTTGGCCTCGCATTTTGGGGCGCCGACGCGCGAAATTGTCGCGGTGCTTCGAGCGATCGCTGTGCGACGAACTTGGGGAGATCGAGCGGCCGTGGGGTCCGCGGCGCAGCTGCCGATGCGTCAAATGCCGATCAGCGATTCCGAGCTGCCAGCGGGCGATATCATTAGTTGCTTGCAACAAAGCGCATTGCGGATTGTTCGCTTTCGCATGTCTGCTAGCACGATGTTCTTCCCCGCAAAGTTCGAATTCGTCGGTGCCGTGAACGTAGTTAGGCCTAGCCACGACTCCGAGCAGTAAGCACGGTCGCGGTGTGCGCTGCCGCGGTGCCCGATGTTTCAAAGTTAGTCATGTTCGATCACGAGCACAAAAAGTCGTCCCGCGGCGGTCTTCGTCACGAGGTCCGAGATGCCGACGGGTAGAACTTCTAACCGCGGGTCCGACGAGTGAATGCAACACAGGTCCGAGACGTGCTTCTGCGATGTTAGCGAAGAGCGCGTCGGGCTATCGCAGTCTGATGCACGGTCTGAGGAATGAGCTTCCGGGCGCAGCTGCTAACGCGTAATTATCGTCGTCCAGCGAACACAAAACGAGTGCGAACACTTCAGTAATTAGCGTGATTTTCGACAGCCGTGACCCCGCAACGCGGAAGCCGCAGACGACGCACATCGGGAGCGACCATCGGACCAATGGCGAGGCGCGCTGGAGCATCATGGCGGCCGCGGCCAATCGGGGGCCTCGAAACGACCTTTAAACGTTTGCTTTTTGTGCGCTTGTTTTTAAATGGAGGAGCCAGCTGAGGCGGGGAATTTGAAGACGGAGAAATGCTCTTTCAGACGAGCCCTAGATGGTGGTGCTCGGTCGTGTCGTTAGGGAGCTATAATTTTTTGAAAAACGCTTTCTTTTTTGCGATTTCCGCGATAATTTTCGCCACCTCAGCGGGCGCAACAATTTTTAATAGCACTTTTACGTGGTTTTCAGCGAAGATATTTTGGAATTAGATCGAAAAAGGGCTACAGAAACTGAAAATGTGATTTTCAGAAAATCGATTTTTTTGCCATTTTTCGCGATTTGATCCCCGCGTCCCCCCTTAAGACAGAACGCAAACTGATCAGCGCGAGTATGCGACGTAGTATGCGATTGCCGCGAATAGCTGTCGCTTTAGGGGACGCTCATCACTTTCGCGAGATTTCGCATATCGTGTTGTACCACGATTGTTACGTGCACTGCAAAGAGTTGAGCTTGTTAATTAAGCCTTTAGCAGGGCGGATTTTTCTTCACGGACGGGGCAAGTCACGCGTATCCCAAATGCGTATGCTTGAGAATATCACTTCTGCTCTTCGGCCAACCTAGCCCCATATTTCCAAGCGGCAATGCAGAAAGAATCGATGCTCATGCGGCGCAAAGTTTCGTCTGCTGACACGGCGGTAGCGTTTCTTTACGTTTACACTGGTTGTCACAGAGTTCGATTTTGCAATATTCGGGTTCTCTCGGGATTTCAATACACGTGGCCACGACGTTATTTTCGGTCAGGACCAGAACTAGCTGGCTGACCTCTGGCTGCCAGCAAGATGCCAGGAGTTCGAAAATTGAAGAGTCCCTCCATGTTTTTTGAGAAATAAATGTTTTTTTGCCCTTCCACCTCAATATGGCCTTGTCAGCCTCAAATTTTACTGGATTCGGATGGTACGTTTTCCCGGGTCCTACGTTTATTTTCCGCGTTTGTTTTTTTTCGGAAACGTATCAACGAGGTTCTACTGTATTTCAAGTAAGCACGTGCATAAAGTTTAGAGTGCTGTCACGATCAAACGTTCCAAACGCAGCACTGCCACATGCTGCGGGCGCACCACAAAATAAAGAAACAATCACACGCTTGTTTCCAGCCCTTTCAGTGTCCCCAGCGTTAGTTGTGACATCACCAGGAGAATCGGGTCATATCAGCAGCAAAAGAACCTGTTTGTCTGCCTGCAGGCACGCACTCTCTGCTTACCCTCCTCACATAGCAAGAAGGAACACTTGGCCAGTAGAAGAGACAACGAATGGAGCGTAGCGAAGGAGAGAACGAAACAAGCGAGGGCTGTATTTCGATCATCAGAAGTGTGTAACTCCACTATTACGGCACCATTTTGAAAAGTTCTCGCGGCCACGTGTTCGTTGTAGACCCGTGAATAACTGCAACATCGCCACTAAATTTCGACCGTTAAGAAAAACATTCTTTTTTCAGAACCTAAAGAGATACAAAAGATTGACCGTCCCTTTAGCTAACACTGAGTAGAGCACAGGCAAAAGCTTATGCTCTCACATTTGGTTCACATGACATTCATATTTAATTCACCTTTGATTCCCTTTAGTTCATGCTTATGTACATTTGATTCACCTAATTTTAATGATCACTTCTAATCACTTGGCATACATTTGCTACTTTAAACATTTGACTTGCCTTTAATTCTTCCTTGGGCAATGTGTGTACACACCACACGTGACTTTTAGAACAATTCATGTTGCCAATGCAAGACACCAGGTTTTTTACTTATGGATCATGTAAGGCTTTCACTTTAAAGTTTCAGCCGTGGCAAAGGTACATCATACAATTCAGCAATTTTCGAATCTTAGTGAGAATGCTTTCTGGGGTAAGTGGCAGTCTAAAACAGCGTTTGATGTCAGCTGATTCACCGAGTTACCACAGCCGTAGTAGCGGTGTTACGTTGTGTGGTGTGTTACAAGTAGCAGTGCTAAAGGTGGCTTCCTGCATGCCGTGTGCACACACAGATTGGCAAGACATATTATGGGCATCCAATGTAGACGCCGCACAGTTGGCTGCTAATCTTTGCTAGTTCTGCCTCTGCTGCTTACGCTCGGTTCGCCAGCACATTCGGTGATTGAGTAATCTTCGGTGTCATCTATGGCATTAGAGGTCTTGCTGTCTTGTAACAATTGCTCAGAATTCGGTAATTGGGATACACCATTACATGGAAAATATCGTAATTTCTTTCTATGTTGTTCTTGGTTGCATTGATGTTTTTTCCACATTTTGTCTGTCAAGTTGGGGATGCGACCTTTACGAATATCTATGCGATGGTTGGCAGGCTATTGTGCTACATAACATGACATTAGAAGGTCAAATATGAAAAGTAATTTTACGTTTGACATTGCAGCGGGCGTTGATGCCGGTGGCCGCGATCATTTTTATTTGTGTGCGCATACCAATTCTTACACAGAGGCGCACGGCGCATACGCGGTCAACATGCCTCACGTTATCTCCGGCGTGCCGCGGGAGATACGCAGCCACGCCCCTTTTGTGTCGTCGCTTTCGAAGCCTGTTTTTCTGAGAAAATAAAGTAGTTCTTGCCCAGACTTGAAGGAGTGTAGGTGTTTGCTTCTCGCTGCTCCTTGGGGCGAGTACGCTACAACATTATTGGTGGTCATGGTGTCATCTTTAGTGTTTAATGCAAGCAATGTATGCATGGAATGGAAAGTTGCTGTGCTTTGACGTCTTCCCACACCCAAACTTTCTTTGAAACAGAGATGGAAAATGGGCAAGCGGAAAGCAGAGAAGGACGAACTCATGGGAACTAACTTGTTCGCAGCCTTCCAGGTGCCGCAAATCAGCCTTGACCCACTTGCTGTGTGAGTGCTGCTTGATGTTTCATATTGTCGAATGCCGATGTTACGTTTGCCATTTTACTGCTGTCAGCGCCAGAATTGGGACTATCATTTTACAGGTCACACGAAAGAATGCACTATGTAAGCTCTATATAAGCCTATCTGTGGGCACTTCACGATGCCATTTTTGGGGCGGTTACCATATTTATTGGAATGTAACGCGAGCTTTTTCCCATATTCTTGCTACCTAAAGTCGATCCTCGCGTTCCAAAACTACTGTTTTTCTTCCTACCAAAACTACTGTTTTTTCTTCCTGGACGCAATGAAAAGTCACTCCTTGCATTACAATCGAGTAAATACGGTAATTCGCATCTTAGGTTTCAGGTAAACTGTAACAGTTTAGGAGTAGCTTGTCAAGATTATTTTTCTGCAACTCTTTGTTTTGTGCACGCGCACATACAGAAATGCATTATTATTCTTGCTGATATGTTGTGTAGATTGATTACAGTAAGTGTATAATACTTGTCACCTTCTTCAATATTTGAATTTGTTTAAAACTGCATATGTAAACTTTATATTTTGTCTTTATTTTCCTCTAAACAAGTGAAACAAGGGCAGACACCTTTGGCAAACTCACGCAGAAGATGGACGACGGCGTGAATCACTTGTACAAAACCTCTCAGGACCAGATCAAAAAGTGCTCAAAACGTGAGTAACTTGCTTCTCAGCTGTTGTAAGAACGCGGCTATTAGTTTGACAAATTTTCACTACGGCTCACCTTTCAATTTGTGCTGCATGCTTTTTTTGTGTGTAGAAACTATTCACCCACTGTTTGAAATTTAACAGTCACCTATAACCGCCATGGTAGCTTATCAAATTAGGTGCCGTGTTGCTAAGCTCAGGGACATTGTTTTGATTCCTGGTCACAGCTGCTGCATGTTGATGGGGGCAAAATGCAAGGACACCCGTGCAGTTAGATTTCTGTGCATGTTAATGAACCCCAGGTGGTCAGAATAGGTGGATAGCAAAATGACTAGGGATGGGCGAGTAGTGAATTTCAGGTTCGAAGCAAATAGTGATCTGATCGAATAATTTCAAATTGAATAGTTCGAATAGTACTCACCACATATTTTTAAGAAAAATGAGCATTTTCTTCATGACCCTTGCACAATATTTTTAAGAATTGGAACTAGGTATGAGTGAATGTCACTTTTTTCTTTTGAAATGAAGTGGAAGAAACCTTGAATAGTATCAAGATTTGAATAGCAGTAGGTTGCAAGTTATAAGTGGTGCAATATGTTACAATTTAAAAATTACTTATACTTAGTGCATATAAGCCCATATAACACGTTTTTAAACTTTAAAAAATATGTACATTTAACCTTGAAGTGTGGCTTCGCGGCAGTGCAGATTTCCCCTGGATGGGTTGTTTCACGGCACAGCAAGCAGACGCTGCAGTGAAACCACCTTTACAGGGGGTTATGTGCGGCCAAATGTATACATATATTCGTTCGTTTCGAATACTTCGAAATTTTGAATAATCTAAATTCGTATCGAAGCGAATTCGAATACTTTAATATTCGTTCGAATATTCGAAACGCCCGAATATTCGCCCATCCCTAAAAATGACGTCTTCCGGTTCGATGCCTAGCTCTTCGCTCTTTCAAGGTGTGTGCCGTTCAGTGTAATCGGGGAGAAAACGTGTACTTTCTGCGACGCGGTTGTTACCAGTTATCTTGCCTCCTCCCCGATTACACTGAACCGCACACAACTTGAAGCAGCGACGAGCTGAGCCTTGACTGTTCCTAGAACCGAAAGTGCTGTAGCAGACAACGCGCCGTTTTGCTATCCACCCACTAAACCACAGCACCCCCCCCCTACTGCAGTGCACCTTGTAATGATGTGATTGTTTTGGCATGTAAAATTCAAGAACTCATTATTAAACATCATCTGCTCTGTTCTTGTGCTTTAGACTACAAGTACGAATGCGAGAAAATTGCTAGTTCACTCAAGGAATTGGCAAGTGCATTTGACCTGGAGAAATCACTGCGTAAGTTCACTTGGATTTTTTGCTGTCAAATCTGATAGTATAGCATGTGTGCAGCAACAAGGTCCTGACCAGTGCACGTTTACTCACTCAGCTGCAGCTCAGCTGACGGAGGCCCTAAAGCACACGGAGGAGACCTACAAGCATATTGGGTGCATGTACGAGTCCAAGGTATGGGCTTCACGTATCATGTGGCAATTTCTTTCTTTTTCATTTTCCTTGGCTAATGGTGATGAAATACGTTTTGTGCAGGCTTGGTGTACCATGCATATGGTATGCTGCCACACATAGTGAGCATCCTCTTGAGCTCAACGTTATTGTTGACTACACTCGGGTACAAGTCAAGAAAAAAAAAAGTGGCTTTTTGCCGTCAAAGGACCCCCATCCAGCCAGTGGCGTCGCCATGTCATCGTGACCCCGTGGCAGACCGCCTTCACGCCGCGCTCACGAGAGGAGTCACAAAGCAGTGTGTCAAAGCGTGTCACAACGAGGCTGCGACACCATTGGCTGGAGGGGGGGTCCTCTGACAGCGAAAAGCCGCTTTTTTCTTGAGTTGTATCCGAGTATTGCATATGTTACCGTGGTTGAGTTATTGTTGAGGCCATGGGCCCTATTTCTGGCCTCTGCAGATTTACATCTGTTGTGTTACTATGTACTATCGTGATGGAAGAAAGCACAAACAGTGCGGCATCTACATTTTATGCTGTTTCGCATTTCTTTTCAAGCGGTCGTAGCCTGGTGGTAATGAAAAGCCACTGTAGTCATCCACGATACATTCAAGAACCACTCCAGCGTCTTTTTATTGGCACCAAGGTCAGAGCGCGATGAAAACAGCGCGCCGTACTGTTTGTGTTTCTTTCCATCCCCCCTGTACAAGAGATGTGCTGTGTCTGTTTCTGTGGTATATAGAGTGCCATGTTGTCAAATTAAACCCCGAACTCTCCACCATGGTGCCCTTTATAGATTGTGTTGCTTTGACACATAAATTGGTTCTTGCAATCGTAAGGACAAACATTGACTATTTCCAGGCAGTTCGGCGCAATAGCAAGCACTGGCTCCCTCTCCACCTTTGCTATGTTTTCAAACACATTGCTGAAATGGGTTGCAAATGATTTTGGATTGTATAGAGTTGTTTTAGCATTGATGATGTTGCCTCTAACTTTGTAGCAAACCAGTAATGTGTTGTTGTGTCCTGTTGTGCAGCTCCAGCGCTACTGGGAGTCCCTTGGTGATGTCCTGTTTATGTACAAGGGTGTCCTCGCTGTCTGGCCAGACATTGTCAGCTTCCACAAGGTCTGTGTCCTGCCAACAAATGGCGAACTCACTATCCGGATAGACACGTCCCTTGAACATCCAAGTAGCAAAACAAATACCTTGTTGATACATTCCCATTTTGTACAGTTTTGTGAGGCCGACATTTGCCATCAAAAACATCGAAGGACAGAATACAGGTACTACACTAATTTTTACTGTCAGTTCCCAGGAAAATATTTTTCAGAACTAAGGTTCAGTGCATGCATAAACTGAAATCGTACGATGAGATTTAGGTGCATTACACCTAGTTTTGTTTTAGAACAGGGTGTTTATTGCCATTTACGCTGCTGATAACACAATCCTTACTTCGCATAATAGTACATACAGCACTTTGCTGTCGCTACCAGTAGTCAGGCGAATGTGTGATAACTTTGGCAACCTTCACGTTGCATGTTTTCCCAGATGGCATAATCTTTTCCTGCACATTTTTGTTTTCCTATTTCAAAATGCATGAACAGGGCTCTATGCACTTGAAGCTTTCGCTGACAGTGTTTTGAGAACATAGACTTGAATGACTGCTTGCTGTGTCTGTTGAAGCAGCAGCCACGTCGTGCCTCCTGCTACATGGGCTGTTGCTTCCTTTCTTGTAATTTTGTATATAGTGAAGGCATAGTGCAAAGAAAGAAAAATGTATTTTTATTACTATGGGCTCCTGTCCTTTCACTAGCAACAAACAAAATTTGGCAATACTAGTGATTTAGCTACAGATTGCTTTGATGTTGAGTTAAGAGTAATTGTTGTTTTTTATTTATTTATTTATTTATTTATTTATTTATTTATTTATTTATTTATTTATTTTTGTTGTGACCATAAAGTATTTGCACATGTGTGCACCACCAGTCCAGGAATGAGAAGCAGTGCTGGTTTGTTTTAAACACGAATGCATCTTCTGGGTGTACTCTTGTGGAAGGTTGTCGTAAAGTTAATGCGACTTGTAAACAGTCGCGGACATTGTGGTACGATTCAGTGCATCTTCATTGCTCGTTGTTGTGTATGCTATACAACTTGTTACCAGTGTAAGTGTGCCAGATTGAAGGTGTCATTCAACATCGCTTTCCAGAGTACTAGGCTTGTGCGAATAGTAAATTTTAGGTTCGAAGCGAATTCGAAGCAAATAGTGATTTTGTTTGAATAATTTCGAATCGAATTCGAATAGTACATATCACACATTATAAAGAAAAACGAGCATATTTGTCATCACCAACCAGCCTGCAAAACGTTTTTTTTTATTGTAACAAGGCATGTGCAAATGTCATTCTTTTTGGTTCAAAGGGAGTGGAAGCAACTTTGAATAGTAGCAGGATTTGGCTTTCGGTAGAATGCAAGTGATAACCTGTAAAGTATGTTACGTTTTAAAATTTACTACACTTGGAGCATATAAGCTGGTATAACAAGTTTTTAAACTTAAAAAATGATGAATCGATGAGAGGGTAATATGTTCATTTAACCTTGAAGTGGGGCTTCGCGGCAGTACGGGTTTTTCCTGAAAAGGTGTAATCACGGTAGAGCACCCCTCCACTGCAGTGAAACCACCTTTACAGGGGTGTTATAAGCGGAATAATATACACCTATTCGTTCCTTTCGAATACTTCAAAATTTTCAATAATTTAAATTCAAATCGAAGCGAATTCAAATACTGTATTATTCGTTCGAATATTCGAAGTGCTCGAATATTCGCACAAGCCTACAGAGTAGCAATAAAGATAAAGACTGCTTAGGGAATGTCATAATGCACATAACAGTGTGTGTGTGCGCTTGCACCACAAGCTCCGTTCAAGTAACTTTTGCGAAAGAATTTGATTTGCAGTATTGAAGGTCACTCGCTCGCTCGCTCGCTCGCTTGTTTCATACGTGGAACCTCACCTTATATCTGTGCAATATTGCGAGATGTTTCAGAATGTCAAGCACACTGTGAGCTGCAGTTGTTCAATGTTGAATAATTGTGAAGCTAACTAGGGTGCCTGGTGATGGACTGACCAACAACTGATGCTTGCGCATGCAGACGTTCCTGAGCAAGCACAAGGAGTATCAGAAGATGCGCGATGAGGTGAAGCTGTCGCAGGAGGACCTCGAAGGGATCCGGCAGCGCATGGATGTCGTCTCGTATGCCATGCTGGCCGAAGTGAGCCACTTCCAGAAGCAGAAAGTACACGACTTCAATGCCGCCATGCACGACTTCCTGGGCGGTCAGATCAGCTTCTACGAAGAGGTACGTACTACCAGTCCAACACCAGCTTTGCTGTGGTGTCCTGCTTTCTTCGTTACTATACTTCGTTTCATACATCAGGTGCAACACTGTGGCAGCTAGCGAGACTTCTTGTGGTAGATGCGTTCATGCCAAGAGATAGTTCAGTGATTTTACCACCCGTAGTGTTATTCTTTTCTTTTTAGACTCTGTAACAAATGAAGATGCTTTGTGCCTTAGAAATAAACAAACCTCGTTACATATTTGTACAGTTGTCAATGGGTTGTTCTGGATCGCTTAGTCTCTTTATTTTTGTATCGTGGCCTGCATGGTTAGTTCTAGTAGTGCACAGCCAAAGCCATTCGCAGAGGCCGCATTTACAATGACGAAATCCAAGAGCGAGACGCGCAGACTTAGACATTTTGCTGAACAAGCTTCTTGCATAGCTTCCACAGCGTCGCACCTGATGTATGAAACAGAGTGTAGCCGTGCTGCAGGTATGCACAAGATCACAAGCGAGGTCCTTCACTGTGTTCAGTACCAGAGTTGAATTGTGAATTCGACAAGTTCTTGGTGTGGCAGGATATCTTCTGTTGTACTGTGTGCTTTCTGCAACTAAGCTAGCTTGGAGCATTGTGAACCAGTAGAACTTCAATGCTAGATTGACAGTTACCATTTGGAAATTAGCCGGGTATGGAGTATCTGAGTGCAATACATTTCTACGGTGTCATGTTATGACGCAATGCTGCTAGCAAAAAAAAAGAGCAATAGCAGCTATTTTTGTTAATGTTTTTGGTGTAGCAAATCAGCTCTTCACATTAGATGTTGTGCTGCCCTATCATGCTTAAGCTCCATGTCTTTTTTTGTGAACTTTTGCCCTCACAGAATATCAATACCATTTGCAAGATGTTGTAAGGTTTTATTGCATTTTTTTTTTTGGTAAAGCATTTTGATTGGACAAGTTTAGTAGTAAAGGATATGTGCCGATCCCGTGTACTAGTCTCGTCCTTGTTCCTCTTGCATTACAGTTTTCTGATTCCGAACATGTTAATTTTTGCGTGCAGCTGTTCAAAATTAAATCCTTCACAGAAGGAAGGATGCACATAAAATTTCTGTTGTAATTAAATGAATGTGAAATGCTCCAAATATAGCTGGATAGCAGTAATCCATGGTCTAAACGTAGGACCCCGATCTGCAGTATGTGGCAATAGTGGAAGTGCACCTGAGCACTTGCCATCATCGTATATTAGAGAACATCACACCATAATTTCGTTTACCTAGATGTTACTGCTGTTGTATATAGTTGTCATGTGCTATTGCAGCGTTGCCTGTGCTCTTGGGCTTATCACTTGACAGCAAATGCCTACGAGAAGGGAAATCGACAACTGCCTTTTTGAAGCACAAAGCCACATTTCCCTTTCTTAACCCTTCTCCCCCCTTTTGGGATTCTGCAGAACTCATTTGCAAATGCATAGAGTTACAAATATGGCAAGGATCGAGGGCTTGTTGAAATGTTATGCATGCCACTCCAGTAAGTCTTTATGATTTCCGTATAATTTTACGGAGTACTATATGCGGATTCCATCCAAATTCCATTAAATTTCCATTTTAATCTTGCAGACTACATAGGGAAATATTGGAATGCATACAGATTGCTTAAATAGGGAATTAATTGATTCCATATATTGTATTGCACATTTTTAATAAATGAAGGGGTACAGATCGAGGGGCCTACCCACCACAGTACCACAGTGGTCTAATGGTTGTGGTGCTCGACTGCCGATTCGAAGGTTGTGGGATTGAATCCCGGCCGTGGCAGCCACATTTTCGGTGGAGGCAAAAATGCTAGAAGACCATGTATTTAATTTAGGTGCACGTTAAAGAACACCAGATGGTCAAAATTTCAGGAGCCCTCCACTACAGCATACCTCATAATCATATTGTGGTTTTGGGACGTAAAACCCCAACAATTATTGTTATAGGATCGAGGGGCCTGTTTTTTGTCAAGACGCAAACATATGAAGGCAAGAAAAAACTTGTGCATTATTTCCCTTATATAGTTAAAGTGAATGAGACAGACTTTCAAAAGACAATTCAACAAAGGAATTTTTATAATACGTATGCTGTTATAAAGTGATGTCATCTTTTCATTAAAGAAAGAAGGGAAATTTTTTCTAGGGGCTCGTTTCCTTGTAAGACACAACCTCATGAATCCAACCAAAGCCAAAGAAAGCATAGGGGACATTGTCTTTAACCGTAGTGTAGTAGTAATTATGGCGTAAATTGATATGACAGTGGACGAAAAAATACCCTTTCCTTTAGTGGGATCCGAACCTACAACATTTGAGTCGCAGCACATTTTGCATTTACTTTTTATATATGGTAATTAAGTCTTTTTCAGTCATGCATTTCATATGTGTTAAAAATCTCTTCAGTTGCATGCAGACTGTTCTGCCAGCAAGGGCGTGCAGGGTGTGTCAAGTTGCTTGAGATTTAGCTTTTTCCTGCTTTCTTCTTCACTTCATGTACATGGGTGTACGTGTTTGTGTGAAAGATTATTTGAAGTATTTGATTACTTGATTCATGTTTAGCACTACCGGTATTCCTAGATCCCTGGTTAATCTGTGCCTGCTTGTTCTCTTTCCAGATTGTAAAGAACCTGAAAGAAGCTCAAAGCAGGTACATGACGGCACCGCAGTAGTAGCGCGTGGTGCAGCCTACAATGCAGCAGTCTTCCCTTGCCAGCCAGCATCGGATGCACCTTGCAAAAGCAATTCGCGCAGGCCAGCGTCCAAATCGAGGTACAGCGACCGGTGCACCTCCGAATTTGTAACTCTTACCCCCTCCCTTGTACATGTCAGTCTAGCTTTTCAGTGCGACACGATATCGAGAGACCATACTCTTGTGGTGGAGGTGTGAATGCCTTTGCTGCCGATGTCTCGAGACTCGATTCCTCGCATTTGCGTGACGCCCACTGTGGCCGTCCTCGAAATCAAATCTTTTCCATTTTCACAGATGCGAGCACGGTTGTCCGTATGTCCGCGCAGCTTTTTCCTTTTTTACACGCACCAATGGGATATGCATGGTAAAAATCGTGTGTGTCAAAGGCTATCAGTTGTGCACCTGTGAGAAAAAGAATGTTAAGCATGTCGTCATGAAACGAGGGGCTTTGACGGTTGTTTTTAAGTGATTTTCCACTGAGATGTTTATGTCTAGCCACACTTTTATACAAGCGTTTTTGAGAGATACGTTTTCAGTTAGGTTTGTCCTAACAAAAGCCGTTTTATTAAGCCTATGTGGCTGTAAGTAACAGGTTAGTTGCATAACATAAGTGCAACCTGTCTATCTGAGAGTAGTTTTATACAACTTGTAGGCTCTTTTGTGACATGGTATATAGTTGGATGCTTGATACAGAGTGCTAGAGCATGCCTGTTGCACATTTGAGATGATAGGAAGTGGATGTATCTTTTTCCTGTTGAGTACCACAGGACTGTATCCTATACGTTCCGTATTGCTTAAGCTAGTTATGAACATTGTTTCGAAATAAAAGAAATGTTCGTGCACAAATTGTTTAACGAGTGCATTGAAGCGTTTATTCTTAAAACAATACTGAGAGCATAATCTCGAAACAACTCTTACCCACTGTCAACTTCAAACAAAGGTGTAATCAACACCTTTAAAAAAGGGTGTTGCATAACAAGCACATAAATACATAAATAGCATAACTAACAGTATATACACTTGTTCATGCTGGAAGGCACTGCTGATCGCACCTATTTCAGCATTGTGGCTAATTTATCAACTCGTTATCAATCGGTAGAATGCGTCGCCTGTAGTTGCACCTTCGTGGTTTTCACACAACGGACAATTTACACTAGACCTGGGAGGGCACTCGTATTGTTGACCATGATTTTGTCAGTCAGCATTCTTTGGCTTGCTTCCTAGCAATGTCCGTATGTACTCAGGTTAGCTGACAAATGCCACTTCACCCTCATTGCTGTCTTGGCTTGTCAATGCTCTCTGGTGCTTGGCATACTCAGTTGCATAGAGGTAAACGTCTAATGTCCGTTCCGTGCACTCCGCAATGAACCGCACGAAAGGTCTGACGTCACCCTCATTGCCTAACTGGAGGTACTCGTAGTATAGAGCACGGTCCTGCTTGCGCACAATCACTGGAGGGTAGCCAACGCGCATCAAGAGCAAGTTCATGAGCAACCGCGCTGTCCTCCCGTTGCCATCAACGAAAGGGTGAATGAAGACCAGCTTGTAGTGAGCGAGGGCAGCGTACTTCACTGGGTGTAACCTGAGCGCTTCCTCGGAGTTGAGCCAGTCCACAAAGTCCTCCATCAGGTCACGGACCAATGAAGCCTTCGGCGGCGTGTGTTCACCCACAAACACCTGTGTCCTTCGGAAGGTTCCGGCATCCACGGGGTCGACATGACCCAAGATGCGGCGGTGCATGGCCAAGATGTCGGAGACCGTGAGCAGCGCCTTGTTGACCAGAGTGTTGTTGACAAACTTGAGTGCGGCGTCCAAGCCCAGGATCTCGTTGTGCTCCATGATGCTCTTTCCTGGCACAGCTGTGCGTGTCTCAACAACCATACGGGTCTGTGCAAGCGTCATGGTGTTGCCCTCAATGGCTACCGTGTGGTGTATGTGCTGGAAGTAGGCCTCTTTCTTCATGCGCTTCAGGGAGGGGTCACCCTCTGGGATTTGGATGAGGAACAGCCGTTTTTTGTCTATCCGAGTCAGCTGTTTCTCGTCCAGCTTTTCAACCACGGGTAGCGTGCGCTGACGGTTCACCAGTGCCTGCACAGCAAACGTAACCATTTTGTTTGAGAACACTACACATGTAAGGGTAAACAGCCTCATGTTTAAACTTTACAGTACTTAATGCTTTACAGGTAAATTACACCTTTGATGTGAAATAACTGGCCAACAGCAAAAGCATGGTAATCCACCAAGAAATTTGCAGACTTATGACAACACCCGAGTGGTGAAATATTTCAAGGTCACACTCTAATTGAATGAAAACTCAAGGCACCAAAAGAACACAACACAGATAAATGGTGTGGAATCAATGACAGGACGTTGGCACAGCAGTCTTGGCCTTCATTTTTCTCCACTACTAGCATTTTCTGCACCAACAAACATACATGCGAAATTTGAGTGAGCAGCTATCGTATAGCCGGCATTTTCCTTTTGTGTACCATAAGAAAGGTGATGACACTGTGTTCTCTCATTCTGCTGCATCCTACAGGACAGCGCAACATGTAAGGCTGATTTTCACAGGCACTACAGGCAAATATTTATAGTGAATGGACAGAATGTATCAGGCACATATCCATACGATGACATCTCAAGTGTGACAAACCACTAGAGGATGGTTACAACCATGTAAAGCACACAGTGAATCTAACTTTTGTTCAATTTAAATGTAGAAATAAGGAAAATTAGAAAAGTGGACAAAATGACAACTGGCTGGAGGATGTACGTAACTTCACGTCATGGAAATGGTGCTTTACCAATAGGCTACCTATTGGCTGTCCTATCAACTTGCATATTCATGTATGTACAAAATTAGTACTGTTAGCAAGAATTGCTGATAACTACAGTGATTTATGTGATACATTCAACTGCAGGTGGAACATAGTACACGAACTTGTGAGCTATGTGAACTTGTGTGCTAACTTACTTTAGCTCGAGCTGCAAGTACTTTTTCTCGGCTAATGTAAACACCACGCGTATTTAATGTTAAAGGTTCGCGTTACCTGCTAAAACATTACATTTGGCCAAGCAACGATGCCAAATGTAATGTTTACCAGGATATTCAAGTTTCTGACCTAAAACCAGCGCCACAAACATGTGTCTCTGGGAGAGTCAACTATCTGGAACACTCTGGGAGGGCTTGACCTCACAAAAATGAGTAAATGCTATTGGATGGAGAGCTTATGCAAATTCTCTGTGGGAGGGACAGTGATGGCTGAGGGCGGAGCCGACATCTTTTTCTTAGGTTGTAACCATGTTACCTCAAGGCATAAAGACTGCAATAGCATAGGCTCTTGTTAAGCAATGATAAGAGGAAGATGGATACCTGCGAGTGGTCTGGTTTTGCAACAAGAGCACGGCTGTACATATGATCTGCCTTGATGAAGTCCTGCTGGTGGTTCTCGAGGAATTGTCCATATTCTGTGAGTATGTCCGGATGGCTGGGACTCAGGATGAGTGCATGCTGAAACAGCTTGAGTGCCTTCTCGTACTTGCCCAGTGCAACCATGTGCATTGCTGCCCTGAGTGAGGTCAGGGCTTCCACATCTGCAAAAAAAAGGAAATGCAACATCCTCTTGACGTGGGCTGTTGAAACTGCAGTGTTGAGATACGTTCTTTAGCCGCAACCATGCAGCTTCAGAACCAGTAGGTTATGTAAATTATCTAGCAAATGGCTTATACTTGTCTCAAGACTGCTGGATAGCATCATTAAGCTTTTTATAATTATCGCGTTACACTGTACTCGAAAAAGCCAGCGCTTTTCAGGCTTTTCAGTGGCCACAAGCAGATGTTTCCAGAGGAAAATCTTGAACGGAATTGGAGTTAAATCAACGTACGGTCGATACTGATTAAAAAAATTCTAAAGTTTTACAGCTTTTAAAATGGGTGGGCAATGGAAGTGATGCTGAAACCCATATTTCCCAGGCACGTGCCCGACTTTTAGTTACGGCGTGCTGCGCAACTTTTTTTTTTTTTTCGATTGCACATGCACAATTTCAAGCTCTTTGTGCACGCGGCATGCGGTAAGTTATTGCGCTGTATCGCCACTGCACATCAGTCATCGCGAGCGCGTTAGCAAAGCGGGTTTTCACTCGTCTAGCAGTTCCGTGACACCTGGGAATCATGCCAGCTCCTCGAATAGTAGTGCGTCAAAAGAATAAGAAAAAAAAGTGCGCCGATTTCTGAATGCCGCACGCACGCAACTTCCCACATGCGAGGTGGCGGAAACTATGGGGGAGAGGGGCAAACAGCTGTGGAGAATACTTTACGACAGGTTGATGATGGCAGCAATAACAAATGTACTGTTAACAAAGGCGAACTACCGTTTCTGTCGTTCTCATCTTTCCTCTTCCGGGTGGGAAGGTGGTTGTAGACGTCGACGATCTCTTCTTCGGTCACTTCGAGATCGTTGCTGTCCGGCAGGAAATTTGGCAGCGTGCGTGTACTCTGCTGGTCGGCTATCTCCGTGCTCTTGTAAGGCGTTAGCTCTAACTTGGACGCTGTTTGCTGCGGCCGCTTCAGATTCCAGACAGACGGAGTCCACACTAAAGCGAGGCTCACGAGCAGCACAAGGATGCCGACGATCATGAACGATGCGCTGAAACTTGCCACGTACTTGTGGGATCGCAAATCCTGGAACAGCATCGACATAATCCAGTGGTGCGTTGACATCATCATGCTCTCGAGCTTCATGTACAACCACAGGAGAGCGTTGTAATTCATTCTACAGGCGACAATCGGCACTCCTTACGGTGCATCGCATACGCTGGTACACCGGGCATTGCATCAAATGCGAAAATACACATCAGCCTTGCGGGCGCGTTGCTAAGGGCGCAATGAGCAAATATGACTCTAGGTGACGCCCCTTGTCTTCTACATAGCAATATGTAATTCACAGATTTTGAACATGCCTTTTTAAGTGTTTTAGATAGAAAATAGTAAGTACAATTAAACGATTCAATTGCACTAACTAAATAACTATCTTTTGAATACGGTCTGCTGAAAAAGGATAGTGTGTCGTTCGAGCCGACAGCGATGACGGCCGGTGGTGCTTGAGCACACCGATCTACTGCAGCGTCATCTGCAGCTGCTACCTGGAGTCATTTTTCGTAACCGGAGATACAGAGCCTCCGAGATTGGCATTTACAGTAGCGCGCGCGTGTGCTCGCGGAACTCGATGGTGGTTGATAACTTCTCGCTGTTTTCCATGCCGCGTTCGCGAATTTCGGTCTGGGCATGGTATACGCAGGGTTTGCGAAAGCCTGCTTTTTATAGTGTGCATTGTCTTTTTCTTGCAAAACGACATCAACTCCGGGATTATTCAGGTCACATCGCGCCCGACCAAAGAATTCCTAAAGAATGCATATATACTGATTGATCAACACAAAACAACGGAAGACTTAAAAGAGAAAGACACAGTCCTAGGTGTGTCTTTCTTCTATGCATCCTTTCCGACTCGCCCAGCTTTCTACCTTCTCCAAAACCCCTAACAGGGGAGTACCACTGTTCCATATTATTTTAGAGCAGCGCAAAAGACGGGACAAAGGACAAGAAGTTCACAGACGAGCGCTTAATTATTATTGAACCTTACCAACTAGCCCAACTGTCGACCTTGCTGCGAGTACCACTGGTCCGCTGAAAACAAATAAACAAAAGTAAATTATTTAGATAACATGAAATTACCATATAACCTGCGTGCTGCACTTCTGGCCCACGCAAATTAAAAAAATAATATATTACGTGCCGTTCCGTACTTCGACGAGGTACGGATCAGGGGCGTAGCCAGAAATTTTTTTCGGGGGGGGGGGGGGGTCAACCATACTTTATGTTCGTGCGTGCGTTTGTATGTGCGCGTGTATATATCCGCAAGCAAAACTGAAAAATTTCGGGGGGGGGGGTTGAACCCCCCACCCCTCCTGGCTACGCCCCTGGTACGGATTAACATCATCAGGGGAGTTCCACGACCACCGGCCCTCACCTGCATCATCCAGGAGAGTGGTCGCAAGGTTTTCGACAAAAAAAAAATGCAGGAAGCACGGTGTAAGAAAAATAATTTAGGTGTGGACTCTCCGCCCGACGGCGCGTCCACATAATGTTCGCCTTTTCCTCCTCTCGGCCCCCATGTCGCAGCGCCTCCCACGCAACCGCGGCCGGCGCATGTACTATAGAAGACGAGCTGCGTGCGTAGCGTCCGTAACGGCGTTGCGCACGTGAGAAGTCAGCGAGCAGAAAGACTGCTCACGCGCTCTAAGCAAGACGCCGCGCTTTTACGTACGCAACGCTGTTAGGGACGCTATGTGCGTCGGGTGCGCCGTTTACACCCTGGCCGTATGAAAACTCGCCGTTCAGTTGCTCTATCCTCCTCCGCGTGCACGGTTAAAATAAATGCAATGAGGTGAAAAAAAAATGAAGAAAAACGCGCGTTCGCCTCGTCGCAATAGGTTTCTTAAGCCCCCATGTCGCAGCGCTCCCCACGAAACTGCGGCCGGCGCATGTATTAAAGACGAACATTATCTGGACGCGCTCTCCTTCGCGGCGGGCGGAGAGTGTCCACACCTAAAGCCGCTCGCTGGGCAACCTATTGCTCTATTTCTCTATAGCACAGGACCGGGTTGATTGGCGGAACATGGGAGAGGCCTTTGCCCTGCAGTGGGCGTAGGCAGGCTGATGATATGACGATGATATATAGAGCTGGGCGGCCCTCTTTGTTTCTCTTTAGTTTTCTTTTTCTCTGTTCTCTGTGTCTTTTTTGTCTCTGTTATTTCTATTTCTTTCTTTCTCTCTCTTCCTTTCTCTTTCTATCTTTCGTGTTTCTTTCCTATATTTGTCTCACTCTCTCACCATTTCTCGCTTGCTTGCTCTTTCTTTTTTTTATCTCTCTTTCTTTCTCTTTTTCGATTCTGTCTCTTTTTGCATTTCTTTCTCTCTATTTCTCCATTCCTCATTATTTATATGCTGTACTTTACTCTCTTCCCTCGCCTTTTCCCTCCTCCTCATTCTCATATATCTCTCCTCCTCACCCTCACTTCCACAGACGTGCGCCCCCCTTCCACAGACTTCGCCCCCCTCCTGAAGGGGAACCCTGCAGGGTTCCCCTTCAGGAGGGGGGCGAAGGTCTATCCCGATGCCCCCCCCCCCCCCCGAGCGCACGCCTGTGCTCACTTCCCTTTTCTACACCCTTGCTAGGCTATAGATATATGCTATGTTCTGTCAGCGTGCCTGGATAGCCGAGTGGTTCAATAAATAAAAGAACAGCCTGGATAGCCGAGTGGTTAATATGCTCGCCTTCGGATCGTGGGTGCGCGTGTTCGAATCCCGCGGCGTCATGAGAAATTTCTTTTTGCCAAGGTTTTCTCTTTCTTTATATCTTCCTATCTTTCTGTCTCTCTGTTTCTTTCTCTCTTTGTTCGCCCTCCTCATCACCCTCACATCTCTCCGTTTTCTGCTTCTCGGCGCGCGTGTTCTGGGAGCGAAGCAGAAGATGAAGAAGAGGATGAGCTCATGCCTGTTCATGATGATGATAAGTTTGGGTCACGACACATTGCACCGAGCTAGAACAGCTTCGATGTTAAAAATATGACGCTCAATGACAAATGCTGCTCCATTTGTTGGACATTTTACTCCTGAAAGAGGCGCTAAATTCTTGAATAGATATAACATATGTGAATAAGCCCGCAATTACAATCAGTCTGCAAAAACTACAATGCATTAGCCTTCCGCGAGTCGGCCATGCACACGCTAACGCGTCATGAGAAGGAAGCAATCAAAATCAACGAGTACGCGTACGACCAGCGCGGCAATTACAACTACGTATCTCGGAGGTTTTGTATCTCCGCTTACCTAAGGGTGCAGCAACAGATGGCGCCATAGTAGTCTGGTGTGCACAACGGGAAGGCACTTGACAGCTGCCTACCCGTTACAAAGGGCAGGACCACAATTCATCATCATCATCATCATCGTGCTCTAGCGTAGCCATAGAGTTTCATGATCACAGCAGATTGTCATCGCAAAAAGAGCCACTTTTTCGGCGCTACTGTCGCACTTGCAAGTTGCAAACTACAGTGTATTGCAAACCTTGCAAACTTTATGACGTCATAGACACTATTTTTGGCTAGGACACTAAGTCATATCAAGCACGAAATCCAATCCAAGTTGCAAGCCAGTTTTGTTTTGAATTCCCGCTGTGAAGCTCGTTTTTGCGACAATCATGAAATTAATCAAATATACCGTGTGACTGTATTATCTAGCCTAATGTAATAACTTGCATTTAGCGCATGTGCCCTGCTGTAGGTGTGGCGCAAGATGAGCGTAAGTCTTGTGTATCTGACGCCTAGAAATTCTGTTGTTGAGGTGCGCTTCTGCTACAGATTCTCATTTGGTGTTCTGTGTGTTTCATATCCCTGCTACGTTTCATTTCGAAGTGGGTCAAGCCCGACGATGGATTTTTTTTGGAGCCGCCACCGAATCAAAGCGCCCGCAAGCGAGTGACAAGAAAGCGGCCAGCTCCAAAAGACATCGAAGGTTCCGCGGATCCGGCTACGTCGGATCCAGTGGAAGCGCTTGCCCGCACCAGTGGAGGCACGTGGGTGGAAAAATTCGCTCCGAAGAGTCGTGTAAGCTTACGTAAAGTGTCGTTTGTTCTTGCCACGTTATCCCGTTTATTTCGCTCCTAACTATCTACGGTCTTGCATAGATTGAGTTTTCCTCTCAAGAGAATACGAACATCGGAAGAAAAAAAGCATGAAATAGCTCTAACGCTGTTCAGAGGAGCAGTGTCACATATACAGCTAGGAGAATAGGTAGTACAGTGGGATGAGCTGGTGATATTGCACTCTTTGCAAAGAGTACGGAACGGGGGGAAATGGAAAGACAAAGGTTCTACATAACACAGGCACTTGCGCGGTGGGTGCATCCCCTGTCTTTCGTCTCCCCTGCTCACTAGGCTCTTCATAAAGAATAAATAAACATGGGAATTCTTCGTCACCCTTACATGGATTGCATATCTGAAGCACAAGCCTGAATGTGACTTGTTATGAAGCTAGTGAGCTTTCATGCGGCAAGGGGAGTGATGTGATTGCCATGTTGAAAAGCTTGCAGCACTGACACATTTATTATGTAGTGTCTTGTTGTACACACAATTCTTTATTCAAGCCAGCTGGTCTGGTGCAAATGTGGCTCTCAAGACAGCCGTATACTGTTTAAATTTCTTACTGCCCATATGAAACATTTTTGTGTTGCAGGATGATTTAGCTGTCAATCGGGATAAAGTGGATCAAGTCTCTCGTTGCCTCAAGGAAAAACTCAAAGCCTCTGCAACGGTAAACTATGGAGTAGCTTCACTTATTTTTTGATCCACTACCACTTTCACGGTTAAGTAGGAGTGGCAACTGGGCAAGTTGGTACGGATGCATTATTATGAAAATGCCACGATGGAATAAGACGAAAAATCTGACGTTGTTCGTGTGTCTTCAGTGTTTTTGTGTTATTCCGTCATTTTGTTTTTACCTTCATGGTACAAGGTCAACTGTAGAGCAGGCTTTCCCATGCAGCAGTTTAGTTGTAAGTGACAGAAAATCTCAGCAGTTGAATGTTGGCCTGGCGGAAGCTAATGTGAACATTACACGGCTACCTAAAATTCTGAAATGATGTACAGGCATCACAAAAAGTTTAGAGAAAATGTACACCAAAGTACAACATCGTGTAAACATCAGCTGAATATGTATGCTTGTATGTATTAGCTCAGTATCAACAGTTTGAAATGGTATTAATTTATGGAAAAGGAATATATCTTTTATCTTGGTTTAACTCTTTACCTGTGCTTTCGAAAGCATGTCACAGGTCATCAATGATGGAGCTATGGACGTGACTCTGATAGTTCGCGGTATGAAGTTGGACAGCAAATTTCAGAGCACCATTAAGGTCCACATGAACCATGCTAAAGGCAGCCATTGCGATGTGACATCAGTACTGGCTGAATTTGGTTAAAGTATTATATTTTCTTGAAGAAGCATAGCAAAAGGTATTTTGTATGCAAATTGAGGCTTGGTAAGCAGAGGTGTGAAATAAGAGTAGTGAAACATGCCGCTGTCACTGTTTTCAGAATGCAGGTGCAATTATTCTCCTTTGCGGACCTGCTGGTTCAGGAAAAACGGCAACACTACGCTGCCTTGCAGCAGAAGAAGGCTTCAGTGTCTGCGAGTGGATCAACCCAGTTTCCCTGACTGCGAAAACTGGTATGGTATGCTACTGAGATGGTATAGTATGCTATATAGTATGCTATAGGGAGTATGCACTGAAACTGAGCCGCAATGTGGCGCTGCGGTGCCCCGAGCTGGGCGCCATTTTTGCGGTTCTCGTGCAGCAGCCGACCCACGCTTGCTACTGTGTTTGCTGTGTGTACGCGCTAGGTGTTGAGTGGTGTTTCCTTGACTTCCGTGTACTCGCGTGTTTCATTAACGATAGTACAGCGTTGGAATTGTCCCCTACCACTGCGTGTTGCACGGATCTAGTCATTTGCCTGGCTGTGCAAGCGATCGCCGTGTTGCTACAGTGAAAAGATGCTGCTCAGCGACTACGCCAAGTCGCTGTCTGATCCCGAGCGCAGGAGATACCACATCAAAGTCGCAAAATGCGGTAGCGACGACCCCTTCGCGCTTTCCGATGACCAGTTCACGAACGATGTTGGCTGCTATCCCAGCGTAGACCGTGCGGATATCAACGATTATCTTGTTCACGGGACAAGTTTCGTGACGCGGGAGCAGCTTAAGAGCTACAAATCCTTGGAGGCTCACAATTATGTCACAAGCGGCCTCGTGGAGCCACCAAGGGTGAAAACTCTTTGTGATGGCAACATCGTCGTTGTTTCAAAGGTAGGCTGTTGCTCGCGCTTCTTTTAGCGTGCGTTGTGGACTTGTAGCCGAGATTGAAGCTCGGCGCCCAGTCGGGATTGGCCTCGTCCATCGAATAAGCTGGTCTTCCTGAAATGGAACGCACGCTGCAGTGCTGTACGTAAATTATAACGCCGAGGAGATGCATTTTATGCTGCTGCCGCGCTCACCTGTGATGAAATGCGCCCCGCAAACGCGGTAGTGCGTCGCCGATTCGTCCAGGTCTTCGCGACGAATTCTGCTCAGCCATAGAGCTCTCCGCTTTGACGACAGCTCCGTTATCTTCGCACACTGTCCTGATATAACTTTCGGCACGACATTGAACCCTACCCGTTGAAAGTTCTCGTCGTTGAGGCTGTTTCTTGTGCGGTTGGAGCAACCGTAAACAGCGCAGTTCACCATAGCCGATTGACGCAGCTCGACGCGCAACAACGTCCTGCGGCTTGGGCACTTTTACAAGTCCACGCAACACGCAGTGGTAGGGGACAGTTCCAACGCCGTACTATCGTTAATGAAACACGCGAGTACACGGAAGTCAAGGAAACACCACACAACACCTAGCGCGTACACGCAGCAAACACAGTAGCAAGCGTGGGTCGGCTGCTGCACGAGAACCGCAAAAATGGCGCCCAGCTCGGGGCACCGCAGCGCCACATTGCGGCTCAGTTTCAGTGCATACTCCCTATAGGGAGTATGCACTGAAACTGAGCCGCAATGTGGCGCTGCGGTGCCCCGAGCTGGGCGCCATTTTTGCGGTTCTCGTGCAGCAGCCGACCCACGCTTGCTACTGTGTTTGCTGTGTGTACGCGCTAGGTGTTGTGTGGTGTTTCCTTGACTTCCGTGCACTCGCGTGTTTCATTAACGATAGTACGGCGTTGGAACTGTCCCTTACCACTGCGTGTTGCACGGATCTAGTCATTTGCCTGGCTGTGCAAGCGATCGCCGTGTTGCTGCAGTGAAAAGATGCTGCTCAGCGACTACGCCAAGTCGCTGTCTGATCCCGAGCGCAGGAGATACCACATCAAAGTCGCAAAATGCGGTAGCGACGACCCGGCTTGGCGCTTTCCGATGACCAGTTCACGAACGATGTTGGCTGCTATCCCAGCGTAGACCGTGCGGATATCAACGATTATCTTGTTCACGGGACAAGTTTCGTGACGCGGGAGCAGCTTAAGAGCTACAAATCCTTGGAGGTTCACAATTATGTCACAAGCGGCCTCGTGGAGCCACCAAGGGTGAAAACTCTTCGTGATGGCAACATCGTCGTCGTTTCAAAGGTAGGCTGTACATATTGTACCGCATGTTCCCGACTTAACGGCTTGTTCTAGGTATCCGTAAAGTTAGTGATCGGGTGCTAAAGTGGTAAAGCTTGCTATCAGTCGCTGATAGGGCGTCCAGCCCATCGCACTTTCTTGCCGCTATCACTAGATGGGCAGCCAAGTTGTCGCTGTTTCGCGTGTTTTTAGCGCTTGCATGCAGGGCGGCGCCAGGATTTTGATGCTAAGGGAGGGGGGCACCGAAGACAAACGAGTTCCTTCAGGGGGGCAGGGAACATATGCGTTGTGTTTTGACCATGTTTGCTCGAAGGGGCAGGCAGAAATTTAGGGGCAGCTCTAGCACCCCCCCCCCTCCCCCCCGGCGGCTCCCCTGGCTTGAAGTAGTGCTCTAAAAATCTAATCGCGCGCGCTGAACACTGATTTATCTTACTATCTGCGCAGGTCCGCCACTCACAAGCGTTTAAAGAAAAGCCGCTGCTGCCGTGGCTACTAATCAAGCCTGATGGTGAAGTTCTGTGCGCGCACTGCACGTGCATGGCTGGCCTTGGCGAGGCGTGCTCACACGTTGGAGCAGTGCTCTTTTACTTGGAGGCAGCAGTGACACGCCGGGATAGTCGATCATGCACGGATGGACAGAATGCATGGCTGCCACCGCATAGAGCTCTCCGCTTTGACGACAGCTCCGTTGTCTTCGCACACTGTCCTGATATAACTTTCGGCACGACATAGAACCCTACCCGTTGAAAGTTCTCGTCGTTGGGGCTGTTTCTTGTGCGGTTGGAGCAACCGTAAACAGCGCAGTTCACCATAGCCGATTGACGCAGCTCGACGCGCAACAACGTCCTGCGGCTGGGGCACTTTTACAAGTCCATGCAACACGCAGTGGTAGGGGACAATTCCAACGCCGTACTATCGTTAATGAAACACAAGAGTACAAGGAAGTCAAGGAAACACCACACAACACCTAGCGCGTACACACAGCAAACACAGTAGCAAGCGTGGGTCGGCTGCTGCACGAGAACCGCAAAAATGGCGCCCAGCTCGGGGCACCGCAGCGCCACATTGCGGCTCAGTTTCAGTGCATACTCCCTATATGTAGGGGTCCATGTTTTTGGAGTCTATTTTTTTTTGAAATTCACAGGGTGCTTTTCGGTGTTTATTTTTTGGCAGAAATTCGGCGTTTATCAGAGTCTATTTTTCGTAAATTCCCAATTCTCCGAAGTTCGGAGTTTAATTTTGCATTATTCTCATACTCCAATATCTTAGATGAAATGATATCTGAGCACGAAAACATCAGAACACACGAAGCGTATTTTAGTTGTCTGGAAGGTTTGAATGCGCAAACACATATACACACAAGCACAAATACTTGAAAAGAAAACACCTATGTTTATGCATATTAGAACCTTAAAGCTTGTTGTAATACATGCAGCCATACTTTACGAGGTTCGTATATTCGATGTCGTCTGGCGCGCCCCAGTGCCGTGTCACCCCGTGCTCCCGAGGGCCCTACATACATTGACATCTCTCGTTCCGTGCACGACAAGCCCTTTGTTAAATTTGAGATGGCTGTGGTCTACGACATATTCTTTACACGAGGTAAAGTTTATATCGGCCAAACCGGCTGATGTATCAGTGACCGCTTAGAACATACCCTTTCGATGAAGAACAGAGGAGGGTCATATTGGCCGTTAAAATCGGAGTTTATCAGATAAATCAGAATTGTTGAAAATTGTATCGGTGAGTGTTTATTGCATTTTTTCGGATTTATCCAAAAACACAGAGCCCTAGCTATATCATGTGCTATATAGATGGCGTAATGCTACAGACATGGCTGAGAGTCGTTATGCTGTAATGAAACTGCAGTAATTAGACATATTTGTGGAAGAGATATGCTGTACAGTGCATCATGTTGCTTTTGTTAGTTGCATTTGGTAATATTTCATTTTGACTGTATCTTCTTAGAACTACCTATGATTAAATTTTTATACATAAATATAGATTATAAATTGTACTTAATAGAGTGAAAGGGGGAACATTAGCCAGGTTTAAAACCTTTTCCAGACTGACAACGGCCCGAATGAAGAAAAGTATATTAAAATTCACGACATCGCACTGACATGCGAGTATAAAGGTTTCAGTGCAAAGTTAAAGAAATGCAATATTAACCTCCACTTTCTCTTCCAATATTCACCAGTTACCACAAAACAATGAAAAGATAGTTTCTTAAGTATAATTTGTGAAGTGCTTTTACCTAAAATTGCGTGAATAAAGGGTTCATTCGACTGCCAACTATTCAGACATGGCCTTTGTTCTTCTTTTTTTCTTTTTATTTTCTGTGAGCTTCGATAAATAAAGCTTGATACCGTTTTCACTTTTAACACTTCAAAGAATTGGAGAGATGCAGATGTGAAATAATGACAGATGTGTTCTGTAAAAATGCAGAGGGCCAGGCATAGCGATTTAATGCTATGCATTGTGTTACTAAGTTTCAAAGTTGAGAATTCGATGCCTGTCATGCCTCCATCGATATGGAGGCGAAATGCGAAACACTTGTTTACATTGATTTAGGTTTGCTTCCTATAGACACAGGCAACTATGCACTCTTTCTTTCTCAAAAACCAAATAAATAACAGTGCCAGTGCCACTTGTTACATTAAATTACCCATAAATAGGAACTCGAATCTTTCGGAAAGGTTTTAAGTAAGCACTGAGTGGCATTAAACTGAAAATCATTTTTCTACGAATTTAAGGGCAAAGCGTACATAACTGTAGTGACCACTGCATGCTTAAGTTGTCACAAACCCCTTAAAACAATTTCAATTCTGCCCCAAAGAACAACAATGCTAGAAGCACAGCCATTTGGCTCTGCAGTCATTTGTGTTGAATAGGCTACCTGTGAAGCTCGTTATGGTCTTATTAGTTTAGCTAATTGTCACGTAAAGTTACGTAGAGATATTTAGTGACTATGTCATCATGTGACTGTCACCATTTTACCGTATTTACTCGAATCTAGGCCGGCCCTGATTCTAAGCCGACCCCCGAAATTCGCAAGGCCAGAAAAGTAAAAAAACCTATTCATTGTACTCGAATCTAAGCCGACCCCCCCACTTTCGCACATCGTTTTTTTGAAAAAAACATCGGCTTAGATTCGAGTAAATACGGTAATTGTTACTGTATTACAAAGTGCTTTTGTATATTACTACAGAGAATTGCAATATCTTGGGAACTGCGGTTGCATTCAACAACATTGCTAATGATTAGTATAATAGTGAGGTTTACTGAGTTACTTTTCTTTTCATTAAGGTCTGTGTCGTGAGTTCGTGCTACCGATGTTTCATTTCTTTAGAATTTAATCCAAACTGGGATTTTGGAAGAAGCAGCGGACAGGTTGAGGAGTTTGAAGACTTTATTTTTCAATCAAGTCGCTATGCCTCACTTCTCACTGGAGACTCTGCAAAGAGAGTTGTGCTCGTAGAGGTAAGAGTTTCATAACTGCATAAGCTGCACGTGACTATCTTTGTATGGTATGGTTAAATGACAAGTAGGGGTGTGCGAATATTCGAAAGTTTCGAATAATCGTCGAATATTACATTCGAAATATTCGTATTCGATTCGAAAATCGTGTATTCGAAAAGTTTCGAATATTCGATAACTTCGATTATTCGAAAAATTCGAATATGCGATTCGATTATCATGCATAAAATAACTCGTCTTCCACATTTCTGCTGCGTTCATATTGCTAAAAACGCTGCCGAGAGGAGCGATAAACATCGTAAGTACACGGAGGCACGATATCTGCCTTCGACGAGCGCCCCAATACGTATGATTTATTGCTGGTGCATCTCCGACGTGCAGCGCTGTTGGCGATCATGTAACCGTACATTTTCAATATTATGCAGCCGTAACGTGCCGCACTACCACTCGTTCACTATGCGGGACCACTTCTGAAGAAAGACAGGGACCCATGTGACTGGTGGCGGACTGTAGGCACCTTCAGATACCCCAGTCTGCCAAAGCTTTGCCCCATGTACCTCCCTATACCAGCCACTTCTGTTCCAAGCGAGCGTGACTTTTCAGAGGCAGGGGGGGGGTGTCTCTGTTAGAAAGGAGCGCCTGCTACCTGATCATGTGGAGCAACTCATATTTCTTCATGATAACATGTAGTCATTACTTTCATTGTGCCGTGTTATTTGCTTGTGTTGTGATGTGCATTGTGCTAGCCTGGACATTGTGTTTGGAGATAGCAGTGTATGTTGTGTTGCCAGTCAGGCTGTTAATGTTTTTTTTTTTCAAATAGCTACATGTTAAATAAAATATTGTTACTGTGGAGGCATTTTTCCTTTGATATTCGATATTCGATTCGATATTCAAAGGTGGATATTCGTATTCGATTCGTACTCGAAAAAATTGATATTCGCACACCCCTAATGACAAGACTTGCCTCATTTGTACACTTGCTGAAAACCTCCACTCATGTTGTTCCAGATGTAGTCCACCTATAGGGCTTGTTGCTGAGCTAGTCGGTTCATTACTTGATAAAAAAAATGGTATGACGCAAAGAAGATGGGGATGAACTGAAGACATGAACTGACAGACACGGGTGCTCGTGTCTCGTGTCTGTCAGTTCATGTCTTCACTTCATCTCCGTCTTCTTTGCGTTATACCATTTTTTTTTCACCTATAGGGGTTTAAGTTACTATGCCAAGTTATTACGCTCCTGAAACCTTTGGGGCACTGGTACACAATTGCATACACAACATGTTTCTGCTAGTTGTCTTGACTAGTCGCTAAGAATGAGCAAAGTACATTGAGGTTTAGATGAATTGAACCTCCTGAGTAATAAAAATATGTCTTCATTTAGCTTATGTTTGCGGTGTACTTTTGCATATGATCATTTTGCTGAGGGCACTACCATGTTCAACGTGCCGCTCTCTGTGAGCCATGTCAAAAGTATAATTTTCCTTTGCCCAGAATGGATATAATCGGAAACGAAATCGCATTATATTTGTGTCCTGAGATTTGATTCTATTTATACAAAAACAGAACATGAGCGACATCAGGATAAAACGATATTTAATTACGAATTAAGTAACATTAATCACTTTGAAGTACACAAATCAAAGTCGTATTAGGTGTTGTATATGAAAGAAGATGAGGATGGTCGTGTAGGGACATGATATAAAGAAGATGATGTTCAGGCATCGGATGCATCGCTCCTCTGTGTTCTAAATACAACATATTGGCGACGAGATTTCAAACCATGCACGAGCAAGAGTCCTGGTGATTTCTGCTGCTTTGAATAATGTTGTGTAAATTTGATGCATTTACAGACAGTTCTTGATAGGTTGTGCTTGAAAGAGTTAAGTGTCCAAAATAAATTATACTGTCAACTACTAGAGTCACTAGTGGGGCACTTAAAACCTATTTGTAACTTGCTACAAGTGATTTTTTGTGACTGAGCAGCGTTAAAGGGGCCATGCAACACTTTTCAAGCACTACCAGAATACAGTGCCGATCTGTAGTCAAGTCTGCTGTAAAGATGTGAGCAGAATATCAGTGCATCACAAACAGCAGAGAAATTACAATGTTTAAAATTTCTTAAATTTATACAAAGACCTCATGGGTTCCATGTGGGAACAGTGAGTGAGGGTTTGGGTACATTTTTTTCTTGTTTTACAGAGAGCGATCAAAGCAATAGAAAAATAAAAAATAAATAAATTTCATGCTTGTGCATCCAGAAACTCTCAAGATTGAAATGGCAAATAAAAACATTACACAGTGCAAACGGTAATACATGAGCATAAAATGCAACTGATGAACTTTAGATTTTGTGTCAAAAACAGCCAAACATCGCTTTCCCCCTCCTCGGCGATTTTGTCATCAACTATGCAGCAGGCGGAAGCAAACAGACACAATAAATATTGGTTGATTTACAAAGAACGTGTCAGTCGACTATCTCGGAAGCCACATGTCATGTAGGTACCATGGCTGCCGATAGGATGGTGCCACATGCAGGCGATGTGCATATCTAAGCCGGATAAACCGGCCAGCACAGCCAAAGAACAGAAAATGCCTAAGGCCACGACATGAAGTGTTGTGACGTCACCTTTTGGTGGTGCATTTCCCCCTTGCAGTGCCCCCCTCCCTCTGTGTAGCTTCCAGCGTGCTCGTGGCAATGAAATGAGAAAGAAATCACTTGTTTTTGTGCGAGAACTCCGCTTATATTTGACGGATGGGAAGAAAATTTTGCGGGAGGAGATTCGTGAGGCAACAAAGTTCAGTACTAAGGTCTTTCTACGACAACTTCGAAAGGTGTTGCGGGGCCCCTTGAAGTTTCTGCGTCACCAGTTTTGTACAGACTCATTTCTTATCTCAGGACCTACCAAACATTTTTATCAGGGACGTGGAAAGTTTGCACCGTGTCCTCAGGTGAGTGCATGATGACGGAATGAACAACATTCAATGTGGAGATAACAAATTTTTGATGCCATTGGTATTTATCTTGTTTTACTTGTTTACATGGGGATTCTCATTTCATTTTAAAGGATGTGCGATAGGGTTGCTGTTGCACCTCTCGTATTTATTATCAGCGATTCGTCTGACAAACTCGAGCATCGACTCTTCCCAGAGGCTCTTATCAAGGAACTAGATGTGACCAAAATCACGTAAGGCAACTTTTTGGGTAAAGTTGCAAACACTAATTGCAGAAAAGAGAAGAAAATCCTCTCTCATTCTTCTGCTTGATTTCGTGCTTTTCAGGTTCAATGCTATTGCAACGACCTTTGTCACAAAAGCCCTTTGCACGTTGCTCGATAAAGCTGTGGTAAGTAAACCATACTGCAGGATAGGAAAGTAACACCCTAGGTGACAGTTGAAAAAAGCTTTAACATTGTGTACAGCTGATGACAAAAGTTTATGAGGCAGGAGTTGTGAATTTTTGCTCTGTTAAGGCTTCTAATTTATTAGGTAACTATGTATGTCATAAAGAGCTTGGCAGAAAGAGCCAGGCCTTGCCTGCTCTTTCGACTGCTTTTTAGACTGTAGAACAGCAGAGAAAGAACATAATACATACCTGGTGATCGTATGTGCCTTAGCAACACTTCCTTCAGCATTGTATAGTGTTGATAGCTGTGACAGCAGCAGTTACAATAACTTGTTTGTTTCAGTGTTAAGCTTTTATTTTATTTCTTCAGCCTTAAATTGGTCAATATTTGCTGACAAACTGCAAGAGCAGGGGTAGTGTGGTTATTTTTACTGTATTTGTGTCACCACAGCTCAACTAACTTAGGCTGTAATCAATAAATCTTGAAATGAACATGCCTAATTGCATAAATAATTCTTGTTATATTTTGGATCCATCTCTACTGTGTTGCAGCAATTGCAAGCCATCACCCATGAACCTACCGCTGATGATATCGACAGCATCGTTGCCGCAAGCAACGGAGACATTCGTAGTGCCATCAATGCTCTCGAGTTCTTCTGTTCTCCTCAACAGTGTGAGCGTTGTTCAGGCTGTTGTTTACATCCTCGGAATATCCACCACATTCACTAACGAGGGCTCTTTCAATGTACCAGGCGTTGGCCCTGTAAAAAGCAAGCCCGCTGCAAAGCGGCAATGGAGTGGCGCCTGCAGGAAGCGGCGAAAGAAGGCAGCAAAACCTGATGCGCGCAGCTGTGGCATTGGCCGAGACGTGCCTCTCACCTTGTTCCATTCGCTGGGGAAAATACTCCATTGCAAGCGTAAACAACAAGACTGCACCAAAACAGGTGTGTGTGTTGCTGCTGATTCATATGAGCGAAGTGGTGTTGTGCTTGTTTAGCAGTGCTTGTTGAGGGAAAAGAAAGAGTTATTAACATATATGTTTGAATCTAGGCCATTAGCTTTTCTATAAAAACAAAGGCATGAGTCACGGAACTGCTTGAGTGGCTTGCATTCGAGAATTTCGTTGAGTCACAAGAACTTTAAAAAAATAGTAGGCTGCTAATGCCGATAACAAACTGCAGTACGTGGTAGGCGTTACTAAATGATGTTAAAGCCGTACAGTGCTCACTGTAACAGTGCGTCATCTTTGCCTCTCTGAATGTGTACAGTGTGGGCGCAGTAATACTGTTTCTTTAAAGTTGACTTTTGGCAAAATGCTAGCACTGGGCATGCTGTCTTTGTACTGTTTCCCTATACATTTAACAAGGGCAAATCTGACTGGAGCTGCTCATTGTGATAAGTATCATTCGCTGTGTTATTTTTGCCTTCTATGATCTTAGTTTTGTTTTTCTTTATTCTTCTTAATTGAGAAGCTTATGAACAAGAACAGCTTAGATTCAGGTAAACACAGTTGTTAAAATCTTTTGCTCTGGAACACAGAGCATGTTTAATTGGGAGCTTCACAATTTGGCCGAGTAATTTTTGTGGAAACCTGCATGCCATGATTAGCCAGCTTTTTCCACGTTTTCAAGACCAACACTCAATTGGAGTCTCAACGGTGGATTTCGAAGTGTTGTCTAACAATTTCCTGCATGCTAGCATCCACCTGAACTGTTTATTATCGGCTTCTACAGCTTATACATTTCGTTCCTTTAGTGCCATTGAGTGTTGCTTCCTTTCTTCAATCCAGATGGTGGGACTGAAGCATCCGCTGGTGATCTCTCGCTGTCATCGATGAAGGATCCAGACAAAACCCCCAGCACTGACATCAATCCAGAGGTAGCTAAAGTAGACTCGATAAAATAAAAAGCTGTTGAATCATGACACGGAAAAAATCTTAGATGTCTTTTTTTGGGCCAAAAGTTGTGCACGTTTATTAAGGGTGTTTAATTGTAAGTGCTTGAGCTCACCAACAGATTTTAAGGTTGTTGCATTCATAAACTGCGTCTTGTGAACAAGTTCAGCACAAGGTGTGAAGGCGTAAACATTTGTTGAATTGAGACTAAAAAGAAAAGAAATGACATTTTTAAATACTAAGTAAAATTTGACTATAATTCATCGCATACGTATTGCATAGGCCGTGTGTTTAAACAGCTGTAATTCAGCAAGGCACCTTTCATGACTTGGAAGATATACCTCAATTAATAATGAAAGCTCGCTCACAGTCTTACAAAATACAGTGAAAATGCCTGCCCTTGCTGTCTACTTTGTACAGGAAGTGTTTGAGCGGGCAGCGATTTCCGGGGAGGCATTTGCCCTCTTTCTCCACCACAACATGCCCGACTTTGCTGCTGACATTCACACTGTGGCCGAGTGCTCGGAGTGGTTCTGCCACAGCGACGTCTTGCTCTCTGAATGGACTGTAAGTTAACAGACCTTGTCTCTCTAAAGACTTTTGGCTCCAAGCGCGCAGCTGCGAGCAATTTTGATGTGTGATTCGATGAAATTATCGTAAAGCCCGTTCTTTATCGACTGTCTAGCTACCTTGTGGTGTCATTTGTCAATGTGACTGGGAGTAAGGACATTCTGCGACATGTGAAAGTGTGTGTGATGATGACAACCTTAGGTAGCATGCATGGTTTTATTGGTCAGCTGCCACCTTGTGCGATGATCACATGCCACGCGATGCCATCTGGCAAAAAGAGTGTTCCATACTTGCTGCCATGGCTACGAGTGGCCCTGGCTAACACTCCCAGGGATTAAATGCACATAAATACCCCACAAAGTGGACAAGGGAGAGCCCTCTATCTTAGCTCAATTGGCAGAGCTTCGGTTGTGCAATTCGAAGGTTGTGCGTTTAGATCTCACCGATGGAAAGGATGATTTTTAGGGATGGGCGAATAGTGAATTTGAGGTTCGAAGTGAATCCGAAGCGAATAGTGATTTGGTCAAATAATTGCGAATCGAATATTTTGAATAGTATTTACCGCATATTATTAAGAAAAATGAGCATTTTTGTCATGACCTTGGCACAATATTTTTAAGGATTGGAACTAGGTATGAGTGAATGTCATTTTTTTGGTTTGAAATGAAGTTGAAGCAGCCTTGAATAGTATCAAGATTTGAATAGCAGTAGGTGCAAGTTATAAGTGGACGTTACAATTTAAAAATTACTATACTTAGCGCATATAAGCCCATATAACACGCTTTTAAACTTAAAAAAATATGTACATTTAACCTTGAAGTGTGGCTTCGCGGCAGTGCAGATTTTCCCTGGATGGGTTGTTTCACGGCACAGCAATCACACGCTGCAGTGAAACAACCTTTACAGGGGGTTATGTGCAGACAAATGCTTGCATATACTCGTTCATTTCTAATACTTCGAAAATTCGAATAATCTAAATTCGTATCGAAGCGAATTCAAATATTGTAATATTCATTCGAATATTCGAAACGCCCGAATATTCGCCTATCCCTAATGATTTTTCGTCCACTTTAATTCCTTTCAGTTTAGGTCAAAATTATCACACTACAGTTGGAAGCAACAACATATAATGTTCCCAGTGCTTTCCTTGGATTAATGGTCTGTTGGTTTCATTAGTAATGATAACCGTCGTAGTTTACATTGAAGTGATTTCAACACTCATCTGTTTTTGCTTGGCACAACACTTATACTGGATATGCATTATGTGTTAAGTGGCAACAGACGTGTGTCAATCCCAAGTGTGAAGATTGACCTGGTGCTTACGCTGTGTGGTCAGCTGCAGCAGATGAGGGTTGGCCGTTGCTTCATAGTAATCTGCTAAGATTTTCATAGTGCTTATGTAAACATGTTCACCATCCTTTCTCCTTATTACTAACAGAGTGAGAATGTGATGGAAAAACATGCCATGTCAGTGGTTACAAGAGGAGTGATCTCCAGCCTGTCGCATCTAGGCACTAAAGGTGTTGGATGGAAGCCACTGAGCAAGCCACAGTGGTCGGCTGCCTTCAGAGATGTAAGCACCGGAGACTACCTCCTCGGTTGATTTTGTGACAGAGAAGTGCCAGTGCCAGTTTCACAACTTTTCATTTTCGTTTATATCGTCCTCGAGATTTTCTTATTACAATACAGAGGATTACAGCAGAGTATGAGCATTTCAAAAAATAATTAAAAGCTTTTGTCAGCACAAGACAGGCAAGTAAAATACATAGGCAGTGTGAAAGGAATTATGAAAATGCAGAGACTTTATACGGCAGTGAAGAATGAGAAGCTAGTCGTGGATAAGAAAGTTACGCATTGACAACGGCCTACGATCAACCACAGTCACACAATGTATACTTTGGAAATTCCTGCGATTTGTAATTTAACCCTTTGAGGGTAAAATTATTTTGAAAATACTTTCCCAGATGGTCAAATTACTTTATTGTGGATTTTGAATGTACAAAATGTGTAAAATGGGGAAAAAATTGTAAAAAAAAATCAGGAACAGTATTTGGGTGTCAGCTTCACTGAGAACTGCAATACGTTCTATAGTATTTCAGAGTGTTGTATTCCTTGAAGCATGGGTCTACGCACACTGCCTTATTGCAGTCTGCACACATTAAATGCATATCTGTTCCCCTCTTGGAGCGATGAGCTGTGTTGGTACGCACACGGCATCTTCTCTGTGTGCGGCTGCCTTGGGCAGAGTAAACTCAGTAAACCAGGAGAGCGAGAATACCTGGTGAGTGCCGGTGATAAACAAACAAAGAGAAGCGCCAATAAAGATGGAAATCAACTTCCACTGCCCCTGCGAGGAAGTGCTGATAAAGATAAAAATAATGTTTCGCGCACCTCTGTTGCAATCATGCGGCGAAACTGAAATCACAAAAGGGCATTGCCCATCAGCGTTGCCGCAGACCGCATGACGCACTGAAGCTAGAAATCAGTTTTGTTTATCTCCTCAAGAAGGTAGCACAATCAAATTTCAAATGCTTCTTGTAAATCCTAGGAGGTGGCAGCACCTCCATGTGAGCATGTATCATCATTATGGTGCGAAATTTCAAATGGAGGGTCGAAAGTGTTCTCATACGGCAAAGACCTTGCGGGACGGAAAACTGCCCACTGTACATGTGCGGCAAAAAAACCGTCAGAGGGTTAAATGAAATAAAAAAAAAGACAATTTGTTTGGAACCAGCAATGGATTTTTGGCTGTGGCATGCCTTTGCGAACAAATTTCATCTGCTGCATTTTTACAAGGTCTTATTTGATCATGCCTGCAATTTTGGCTTACTCATTCACTTGAGTGCTACATGCGATGCTTCCTCACTGTTAGGAAATAAAGCTGGTACCTTGCAAGAGATGTCAACTTTCGAAAAAAAAAGAGCTCGCCACCTGTTTCGGTATGCAACAAAGCTCACCCTCCTCCATCTGGATGTCTAAAGAAACAATCCTTGATTCTCTGAGGAAAAGGACAGAGGATCAGCGAAGGCATTTACACACATGGACGTGTTTACCAAAAATAAGAGTTTTTCTGTTTGTGGACTGCTTCAGCAAGAAGGTTTCATTTTTTGACACCTTTCTAAATCTTGCCCAATCTTAGAGACATGGTGCATGCAGTATGTTGCAAAGCACAAAATGTGGAGGCTCACAACGAACTTGCAGTGATTAAGTTCATTGCCTCACTTTCACGCAATGTTAAAACAAAGGTCTTTTATTTTTTGTGCCATCCAACCTGCGTCAGTGCTGTGTTCTGACTATTTTGGAGCAGCAATTTGGTGTGGTGAACATGGCTTTCGGTGTCATACTGCTACACTCAAAGTTATGCTTGGTCGTACACTGGTGTGAATGAATGCAAACGCTTCACTTACCTTTATCACTACAAATCAGTGGGCATGCATTTATTGTTCCGTTTTACCACATGCAATGTGTTCATTGGTCTGCCATCAAACCATATATGTGGTCACTGGCACTCTGGTTTGACAGAATTGATATTTTTCTCATTATTTGAATTAGTCTTTCCAGACTGTCTAATTATTTAAAAAGTATTTTTATGGGCAACTCTTTGTAAAAGAAAAACCTGTCAGTGACTCCACTTTGCACGAAAAGTCACATTTCATCACAAATAAATTTTGATATAAAGAATTGGAATGCAGATTTAACCGTATTCATTATATCAAGGTTCAGCTGTCTAATTAAATGTAAATAAAACAACATGTGTACTTAAATTTATTTGTGTTTTTTTTTTCAGATCAGGCAGAAACTTTATGACCTGCGAGTGGCATTTAAAGGCAAGATAACGCATTCTCTTCTCACCCATTAGAGACAACCTTTGATAAGAAAACCTTGCTGCAGCCTTTACCCGAAAAGATGGTTAGGTCCTTGTAGCACTAGCTTAATAGAATCTTTGTTTATGTCTGCAGGAACACATCGGGATACACACCGTATTTTAACTATATAAATGAACTATATTTTAGTAGCTCGTGCAAATCGACAATTAAAACTGAAGACATCTGATTGGGACATGCTGTAACTCGGTAGCAACGTTGTGTTAAAAGGATTAAATCCATAAAAAGGAATGTGCTCATTGGGGTTGCACACACTGTCAGAGAAAAAGAAAGTACAATTTGCTTAACACATATCGTGATCCCTTGAACTGTTGCCCACGAGTAAGCACTTTTATTCTTTAAAGGGGCCCTGCAACATTTTTCCTTGTAACCATCGAATGGCTTCATTAAGTGAGTTTATTGCGTGACAAATTGATTGCCGCAAAAATTTTTAGAATCTGCCAAGTACAAGCGGAGCAAATCAGCCAATGGCCATGAATTGGGGTATATGGCGTGGTCATTTGAGTATATGCCATCATTTGTAGAGAGAAGAGGGAGCAATTTTTAGCTCACTTTGAGAATTAATTGTAAATTCCAGGCCGCTTGCTGCGCTATAATGCTTGGCTCACGTGTTCTCAGGAGCCTCGACTACCGGTCGGCAGCGTTTTCTGACCATGCTGAATAAGTGTTGCAGGGCCCCTTTAAAGCTTCCACTTTTTTTTTTTCTTTTGTCTCTTTCTTGTCATGCAGGACTCCATAGTACAGGACGAGAGCTGCAATTGGACAGGGTGCCGTACCTAGCTCTTCTTCAGAAAAGTGGACTTCAATTATGTGAGCCTCACCCTAGCTGTGTACAGTAGAGCCCCTGTAATACATTTTTCGCGCAACTGCAAAAAAATAAATAAGCGCAGTATTCAGGGAACGTCTAATGCGAACATGCAGTTAAAATGTGGAAAAAGTGCTGCTAAATAATAAAACAGATGCATTGCACACTGAAAAATTACACCTCAGAGGAATTTAATCATCAATTTAAGGCTTAAAGGGGCCCTGCAACACTTTTCCAAGTGTAATCACCGACTGACTTCATTAAAGGACTTTATTGCATCATGAATCGACTGCCACAAAAATGTTTATAATCCGTCAAGTACAAGTGGAGTTATAGCTTTGAGCTAATCTTTAATTTTTTTACTGCACCATCTGTTCAAGCGAAAGAGAACTTAGCAAAACGAATCAGGGTAGCTTAATTGCGGTGCCCCCAAATGCTTCTTTCAGCGTGGTTGAGCCCAGCTCATCTTCGGTAGGAGCGGTACAAATTGTGTGGAGGAGCTCTTTAGTAGGGAAAGGGTTAAGGACATCCTTGATGGAAATCTGGCATTTCTTTCGCACCTCTTCCAGAACCAGACCCTTTTTGAGTACTTGGACGGCCTTTTGGCAGTCCGCATAACCAGACTCATTGACATATCTTCTCAGCACATTCAGCGCAGTGACAGTTTGTAACATCTGGCAAGAGCATTGAGGGAACGACACTTGAAAAGGGGATTTTGATATGTATGCGTCTGTACTTTCTGTGCTGAGACCTAACTTCAGATACGTTATACGCAAGAAAACTATCGGTGAGGAGCATATAGGCGGGGTTATACTGTACTTTGCCTGAAGCTAGACAATGCCCGCACTTTGACTCAAGCTGATTTTGGCAATAACTTTTGTACTGTCCTTTTCTTTTGTTAGCAAACACCAGGAGAGCACTCGTTGAAGAAATTGGCACTCTGTCGAATAGGAGCTTCTTTCGGTAAGTAATTATCCCGACAGCTGTTTACCCTTTTTCCGTGCCGGAATCTGTACTAATTAAGCCATTTCTAAATCTGCGCGACAATGGCAGTCAAAGAAGCCTTCACGAGCCGGACACCGTGGATGACAGCGAAGTGGAACTTTCAGTGAACTACATGTGTAGGAATGTGGAGGCAGTTTTGGATGACCCTGACCACTCAGATGAGGAAGTCATCATTGAAGAGTATGATGACTGATCTGCAGTGTCTGCTTTTAACATGTGTGTTGATACGCACCTAGCACACATTTACACTTGCACTGCTAAAATATACATAGTATAACTTTTTGATCAGTTAAATGGCATGTTTAGTGTGCCTAAATGTATTTTAATATCCGATTTATTTGCATATTACATCGGGTCTTTTGTTTTGTTGCGTAGTATTTGTATATATAACAATGCAAACAGAACTGTTTGTTACATTTTGAATACATGGCATGCTTCTAGTAAAGTATCATTCATGAATAATATTGATGCAGTTGTCTTAAGTGGAAAAGTGCACTGTCAAGTGGACTCAGTGCACTTCTAAAAAGTACATGGAGTCTTCAAAATTTTTTAGAAACATTGTATGTATACATATCACATACATTCACACGGCCAAATGAATCCAACCGACAATTAAGCCAAAGAAAGCATAAGGGACATAATTTGTTGTCTCTAACGGCAGTGTAGTAATTATGTATAATTGAAATGGATTAAAGTAGATGGCACTATCCAAAGAGCTGAAATCTGGCCAATAAGCAAGCCTTTCCATATACTAGACAAATGCTTTGTGTGTCACTGCATAGAAGTAAACATGAAATTCAGTGAGAATTGCAGAATGCTGAAGGAAAAAGCAGATCTCCTGAGCGAAGTTGTACATTTTGATGCTACGTCTATGAAGATATTTGGATCTACCGTCCATGTGCTTGTTCAACAAGTAAGCCATTGCACTTACCTCATTCAGATGTTAGCTGCAGTGCCTCAAGTGGTTCAGGCGCAGCTTCATCCAGTTTGATATAGCATTACCTGACGGCTTTTTGTGGTTGTGCTTTCGTTGCGCTGATTTCATGATTTCACGCCACGTAAAATGTATTTGCTGACACAGGAAAATGCTATGTTAAAAGTACTTCAGAAATTCATGTCGTGTATTCGCCATGTATACCTTTAATGATCTGTATTATGCGGTGCCTGTAGGCCAAACAGGTGCCTATGCACACTTTTAGGTTTGTCGATCCAGTGCTCAGTCAGAACTCAGTTTGTAGATTACTGCATTGCATTTACTGTCTAGCGATGAAATAAATTCAGTATTAGTTCTTTTATATGGCACTTTTATCATGCTTTTTGTTGTGATAGCGATTATGGGACACTCGGAGCGAAAGTTCGTCGCCACCGTGATATTCCGTAGAAACTCCTCTAATCATCGGAGTCTGCCCCATAGCTTTACTCAGTTAGACCTGTCGCGTCATTGTTTAAAGGACCCCTGACACCAAAATTGAAACCTCGAGATGTTTGTGTTGTTTGATTGTCCTGTTTACCTGAGCACTTCTGACCGATTATTAGAGGCAAACGTTGCCTTTAAGATATTTTAATTTGGTTTTAAAGGAAACGTCAGTGCTCATCTGAGTAGGCAGCACCTCGCAACATCACCACCTGTATGACGTAGATCGAGGCCTATGCTTGCTTTACTCGTTCCGCGAGTAAAGCGAGCATTGTGAACGTCACAGAAGATTTGCGGGGCGCACACAATACCACGACTGGCATCCGACAAGGGCTATTGTACCTCGGCCCTCTCGCTCTGTTGTCAGGCAGCTTCTCAAGGCGGTGTTGGCTGCTCACGCCAGAAATGCTTTTCTTTTCCCTGGAGGGACGCGCTTAACAGGCGTAACTCATACCGAAGTTCCCACATCATCTCATTCTTCGCGCGCGGGACCTCAATTTGAAAACCGCTTTCAACGTCACCGAATCTTGAGCGCACGCAGTGACTCTATAGTATCGGCGAGCGCGCAGAAAGCTACGCAGGAGGGAGGCATGACAAGGGAGCAAGAGATGCGTCCTTTCGGCAGCGCGCGTCATGACCTTGAGCACATTTTCGTTCGAACGCGCGGCTTACTTTCAGTGTGATCGTGAGCGGGCACGTGGCGACATCCCGCGGCCTCCGCAGTAACTGCGCAGCTCACGATGCTCAAATCAGCCAATGGCCGTGGACTTTGGGTTTATGGCGTCATTTGTCGAAAGAGGGAACGATTTCTAGCTGACTGAGAATTGATTGTAAATTCCAGGCCGCGTGCTGCGCTATAATGTTTGGCTCGCGTGCTCTCACTAGCCTCGACTACCGATCGGCAGCGTTTTCTGACCATGCTGAAGAAATGTTGCAGGGTCCCTTCAATGTGGAGGATTATGGTCATGCAGGTTTTTGACGATAGTGGCGGCCGAGAACCCTTAATGTTGCATTAACAATTGTGTACTTCCCTCCAAAGTATCGTCGCTGCGGCCCCCCGCCCCCGCCTTTTGTTCGAGTCAAAGCACATGCTCCTCAATAGATGAAAAAACGAAGTGGTGACGTTCTTCTCAGGTTGCCACCTTACCACTAGGAAAAAACCGGCTCTTCGGGAGGGGGGGAGGTACTTATACATGTTGAATTTATGCTGAAAAAAAAAAAAGGCGCCATGTTCTTTCTTTGACACGCAATTTCATGTATTGTAACATTATTTGCCTAGTCAGAAGTCAACATAATGTACATCTACAGAAAAAGAAAACTGCGCTAACCAACTATTCTGTTGCTGTAAAAATAAATGCCATCTACATATATGCCGTCCATTTGGGATTGCAGCCCCAGCAATTATTATTAATACATGTCGAGCACGGCCAGGAGCCAGCTCTCGTTCTCAGGTTGAAATCTCCAGCCTTTCGGAACAAACATTTACGTAATTTTCGCTGCTTTGAAGGCAAATAATTTACGCTCATGGTGCAAGCACGTAACCACCGATGTTCATATTTCGCTCTGATTAAATAATCGATGTAACTGGACGGATCAATTACTTCGTCTTTTTGGTTGAAAATTGTTTGAAAATTGTGTGAGAGTTTTGGTGAGTGACGAAAGATAGTATCTTCGATTTGCTGAATTTAAGCTTATAAAATGCAAATAAATAAATAAATAAATAAATCGCGGTACGACGGCCTAAAAACCGGCCAATGATGGCCAGTCTTAGGTGCGGACCGGCAACCAACCCACGGCCTAAAAAACCGGCCGGGCCGGTCTAAAACCGGGCGCGTGACAACCCTACGTGCTTCTCACAATGGCCTGCCTTTGGTCCGTGGCTTTCCAGGGAGTAAAGATGGTACACTCTAAGAAAAGATCGAGTAAAAAGGGCGTCTTTTTGTCCCACAACAATAATCGTCATTTGGCTTGCTTGCGTTTCCTTTCTTGAAAACTCGGCGCTGGCCACTTTCCTACCAAGAATGCTATGTCACGCTGATAGCGCGCATGTCGTTCATGACCGGAAAGTGCCGGGCGCGCGGCGATAGTGCAAGGAAAGGAAGGCAAAATAAATGACGATTATTGTTGTGGGACAAAAAGACGCCCTTTTTACTCGATCTTTTCTTAGAGTGTAGGTAAACAGTTCTTGGAATTTATCATAATGTATATTTCGGCCGCTGTTATCGTCAAAAACCTGCGTGGCCGTAACCCTGCTCTTTAAACAGTGACGGGACAGGTTCGATTGAGCAGCGATACATGGCTGATTTTGCTCCTCCCCCTTTAGGTGAATGGGGGGAGGGGCTCCCCCCCCCCCCCCCACTTCCTGAGCACGCCTGCTAAGTAATCCCAGCTGATCGAAATTACCGAAGCCTACGGCGTGCGTCGTAATGATATCGTGGTCTGGGGCGTAAAACCAGGAAAACCTCAGAAGTTGTGTGTCCCTGCCAGTGGAACCTCGTGCAGCTTCTCGCGCATGCTCGTAGTAGACCAGCATAGATAATGACACCGACAGACGTCGCGTGGGAAAATCTTGATACTTAACGCGGGCGCTTGCCGCGTGCGACCCGGGGCCAGAGGAGGCAGTGGCGTAGCCAGGGTGGGAGGGTGGGTGCACACCGGGCCCGTGCCCCCCCCCCCCCCCGAATTTTTTTTTTTTTTGTCATGGCATACACAGCACAAAATGAAACTCGAGCACATCCGCCTGCCCTGCCTCCACTTCAGATCATGGAGGTGCCTCTCCTCCCCCCCCCCCCCCCAAAAGAAAGTTCTGCCTGCGCCCCTGAGAGAAGGCCCTGGAGGCAGATCTGCGTAGTGGAATGAAACCACGCTTTATAATGACACATTGAGCAGTGCAATGGAATGCAAACACGCTTGAGATTTAATGATAATGAAATGCTTTTCCTCATGTGGTTGACTGGGAGGAAAGAGGACATAGCATGGCAAATATTTGCACGTGTTATAAGTAACCTGCTACGGTAAACCTAGGCATCTTGCTTTGTGGCTTGTAAATATTGCTGTGAATAGATGCTTAGAAAGACCTGCAGTTGACTTAGCAGATTTTTTTTTTTTTTTGCGTTGTTGGGATTCATGTACGCTCGTCACTGATAAATTTCTTGGTAGGACGTGTTGCATTCGAATTTAAAAGCGTAAGAGTTTATCGAACTATAGTTTCCTGTTTGTGACAGCAGATGAGCGCAAGAAGCCGGCGCTGGATTCTGTTGCAAACGCCAGTTTATCTATTGAAAGATGTGACCGGCGAGCGCGTCGCAGTGAGCGGAGCTAGGTGAAGCTGCATCCACAGAAATGGCGCTACGTTCCCTCTGAGGTAAGTGCTGCGGCGTCTGTTCACATATCGACAAACACGCGACTTCCTGCGCTAGAGTTGGAGGTAAACACTCTACCGCCAACTGCCCCCGTGCGTCTTCAGTGTTTAGAATGAGCTGGATGCTGGCCACCTTCGTAGTCTGATGAAAACTAAAAGCCGCACGAACCACAGGAGAGACGGACTAAGCTCTGTCCGTCTCTTTCCTGTTGTCCTGTGGTTCGGGCTGTATCTCGTTATCTATGGAAATGTACCAACCGGCCCAAATAAGCACTCCAGCCGATGAAAGACGACGCCAGTTCATAGCGAACGACCTTGTAAGTACGTCTTAGTGCACTCGAGAACAGCGCATTTTAGACTGCATTCGGCGGCGTCAGCTAGCCCTTCGACTGGCTCCCGAGTAAGCGATCCCGGCACTTTGAACAACGCGGCTATGTGCAGGTTTTTTTAACCGACGAAGATGGCTGAACTCTTGATTGTAGACAGAAAGCGTCGCTGGTTCTCGGTCAGCACACCGTCACTTCGTTCTGCACCCATGACAGCGCACTAGCACGGCACAGTCGGGAGGTATCATGTCCGCGCTTGATGACCGAATGCACCACCGTAGACCTGAGCACACATCCAAACTGACACAGGCTTGGAGGCATTGAAGACGAGAAAGTTGTGTTCCACTGCTGGTCCAGTATACACTGCGCACTTCATCTGCACTACACGCGGCCTTGCCGACGTAGGGTCATCGACCGCTATGTTAATTCTGCGTGCCTTTCTCTGCCCCGTCGTGGCCGGCATGGAACAGCAGGCTGCCGGCTCATGGCGGGAAGCTTCCGAGGCTCGCGGCGAAGTAGGACGTGAGCGCGACTAGGATGGTCGTCTGACCCGTGCTGGCCGCGGCCGCCCGGTGTCCGCGCCACAGCTTGAGCGATACTGCCGGTGCGGAGGCACGCGCACCCAGGGCCTCGGCAGGCAGCGACCGAGGACGCCTGCACAGAAGGAGCGCGAGTTGCTTTCACTAGAACCAATCGTGTCGTTCGCTAAGTTTCTGTTTGAAGTGTCAATGAATTGGAACACTGTTATTTGAGTACTCAGCTGTGTTTATGAGAGGATGCTGGGCTAAAACACCGATTTTCGTAAAAAATATGCCTTTTCAAGTTGGAATTGTACTGGATTGCTGATTTATTAAAGAACGTGCTCACCAATTATGGTGGTTAGCTGAGCAACAGAAAAGAAAAAAACCGAACAATTTTCACCAGACCGGAGCTCGAATTGGTGGAAACATTTAACGTGTCCATCCACCGTTGGTTTCGCTCCAATTCTGGGTTACTCCTGCTGTTTTTGTGTGCTACTCGGCTTATCTCTTTACCTGTTCTTTCTCGTGTGAGTTCATTGCGATTAGCGGGTTCTGCATGCTGTGACCAACATGGACAGCTCGAAAGCTGCGAAAAAGAGAAGATTGCACGTAGTTGTCAGAGAAGGGCGTCATGTTGAAGAGGAAGGCCTTACCTATGCGTCGGCCATATTGATTAATTTTTTTTTTGACCATCCAAATAAGTAGCGTGTTGTGAAACCTTTGAGCTCCTTTTTCTCAGTTTTCACTTTTCGAGGTAACGAACCTATCATTTCCTAAATGCTTCTCCAATAGCTGCTTACAAGATGGTTTCTAGACTGAAATTTTGTCAGGAACAAGATAAGGTACTTTTCTGATCCCTAAGTATTATCTAACACATAAAAAAAATTATGAGATGTCTTACGTGCAGTGACAAGCGTAAACATGAACTTCGACTTTAGAGTGCTCGCGCTTTGATAGAAACGACATAAAAAATACATCACTGGCTTTATCCTGCACTACAAATCCAGGAGGCATGTAATCATTAAAAATCCGTATATTTTCATTATTTTTGAAATGATAGTTTTCCTAAGTTGGCATGCCTTATTGATCATTATAACAGCTATAAGTTTTTTGTATTTATGCGAGGGTACTGATATTTGCAATACGTTCTAATAATAAAAAGATAAGCAATCCCTGAAATAAGCAATCCCTGAAAGATAAGCAATCCCTCAACATTTCAAAAGTTGCCTAGTTAATTGGTTTCAGCGCTACGCAGAACCAGCGGCAGGGCCAACCACAAAGAAGTGCTTGTCTCGCTTCTTCGTGGTCTGTCCTGGTGCGCGCTGAAATTTTCAGCTTAAAAAGTGTATTGTTAACTTAGCCGTGATAGGCTCAGTTATCAAATAAAACGAAGGTCAGAGTTTTCATGTCGCATCCTGGCGACAACTCGGAGAACTCTACACTTTTGGGGGGTCACGCGCGTTTACCACAGCCCGGCGGGGATTATGGCGGCACTCGGGGAGCCGTCCTTGAGAAGGTGTATATGTGGCTGGCTAGGAGAGCGACGTCGGCTCACCAGGTGGAGTCCAGGCGCACCCATAGATCGTTGAACTTCCGCGGCCTGGCGGTGATGGGCGGCGACGAAAGAAAGGGCCTCTTCTTGGCCTTCCTGCGCCGCCATCCCGGTGCCTGGTCGGTGGCCGACTGCTGCTGGTCGCCCAGCACCTCCGCAGGGTCCGGCCACGAACTCTCTTGCTCGCTGCCCTTCTTCACCCTTGAATCCCGATGGAAGGGATACATATAGTATATACGATTGACGCCTGTCCTACAGGCACAATATCATTTCGCTCTTCAAAATAACGGGGACAAAAAAGCTTGCACGGGAAGGTAGTACATCCTCTAATGTCTCTTAGTTTATTTGTTTTTGTCCGTGTGCCTCTTGGCTGAATACAGAAGAAAGTCACAGGGCACCATACGCATTCGCCTAAGACGGCTCAAAGGCGAAAGCCATTCGGTGTGGCTATTTCAATGCGCTCTTTATATAGGCGAACACCGCTCCTTAATTTATTTTGAGTCATGCGAACGCCGCAAAGGCAAAGCTCGCGCGCCTCGAGCCACGAGACGCCCGGATGGTCACGTGACTTTTCTACGATTTCGAGTCAACGCCAACTTTTCGCTCAAGGCCACATTCGTGTCAGCATGTGAGGTTGTCGTCAGAAAAATTCGTGTGCATGGTACGGCACGACTGTTTGTTGGCCTAGTTGGTACTTGCTTAGTGACATCTTTTAGCCGCGAAAGAGCACAACACAAAGGAAAGAAACACACAACGACAGGACGGGCGGCAGGACGGGTCGCCCGTCCTGTCGTTGTGTGTTTCTTTCCTTTGTGTTGTGCTCTTTCGCGGCTAAAAGATGTCACTAAGCATGGTACGGCACGTTAAGATAGAGTAATGAAAGCTGTAGATGTCAATCTATAGGCTCTATATACTGCGCTAGCTGTACTTCAGATGGGGCGTTTGAATTCACTTGAAAGCCCTGCCACGGTGGTCTAGTGGTTATGGTGCTTCACTGCTGACCCGAAGGTCGCGGGTTGGAATCCCTGCCGCGGCGGCTGCATTTTCGATGGAGGCGCGAAAATGTTTAAGGCCCATGTACTTAGGTTTAGATGCACTTTAAAAAACCCTAGGTGGTCGAAATTTCCGGAGCCCTCCACTACGGTGTCCATTGGACCAGTGTGGCGCTGGATACTGGGACGCTGGCACGCTGCGCGAGGCACGCTGGACGCTGGCGCACTGCACGCTGCACACTGGGCCACCCGTTACGGGCCGAAATAGGTCTTTTAAATTGTTTTTAAAAACTGTGGTCATACCCAGACCGTAATTAGGGCTGATACGCGCGCACTGCGACAAAAAAAAAAAAACCCTAAAAAAAATAAAACAAGAGCGAGCGGGGCCCACCACCTTGACGCACCGTGTATCCTGAATCTGACACGTTACCGCTGCACCACACCTGGAAGACGAGGGACGGCGTCTTTTTAGCTCACATTTTAACTACGTCCGGTAGCCAGTATTTTCATTTTTCTCGCTTAGAAACGCAGATTTCAGTCTATTCGTGCTCGCGAGAACCTAAGCGAACGTACTTAATTTGTTTTTTATGTGCTGCCTAGATTTAGAACGTCTATCTGGCACGTTTTGCCGCAAAAAATATTAGCGTAACCGCAGATGTGTTGCGGCAATCACACTGACTCGCTAAGCAGTTAGCCATACCTATGTAAAAAACAATGTGCAACTAACGAGGTCGCACACTCCGTAGCACGAGGCCTGGTCAACCGTGCCGGAGACAGCGCAGGTGTACCCGCGGAACGCGATCGCCTCACCAGCTACAACGACATCACCAAAGCATTTTACCTTGAAAGAAGAACCTTCCCCACCCCTCATCACCAGCTAAACAGAGCGCAGGCAACCACCCTCCGCCTGTTACAGACAAACACGTACCCGTCACTACATCGATACCACAAGATATACCCAGACATTTATCCTAACCACACCTGTAAGGTATGCAAGACCCAGGTCGCTTCGCTCCCGCATATGCTGTGGGAGTGTAAACACCAGTACCCGTCCGTTAACACCGAGACCCTCTCGTCGAGATGGCATGCCGCCCTGCGCAGCTCCCATTTCGACGACCAGCTTTGGGCGACCCAGCAGGCCCGCGAGGCGGCGGAGAGGCAAGACCTCGACGTCCCCACGTGGGAGGCCTAGGCCCAGCCAAACAAATTGCTGGTCTCAATAAAAGTTTATTCCTCCTCCTCCTCCTCCTGACCTGCACACTGAACACTTTAGTTTTCGTCACCCGTTTGAACATATTTTCTGTCCTTTTTGTTTACGTTCCGCGTACTATACATCCGCAGCACTTTATCCTAGCCGAACCGACCGTTAGGCTTAGAGCTGTACTCCGTGCGCCACGATCGCTGTGAACAACGTGGATATTCAATTACGAAGAATCTAATAACCGTTCAAATGTAATTTCGATCATACCTGACTCATGCGAGGCCATATTTACACCTTCGATTATATGAATCAGAAGCTAAAAATGCCGAGATTCGGCGTTACATTGGCTCACTGTTGCCGGTGACGTGCGGCTTTCAGCGGTACGCGCCCATATGGAAGGACTGGCTGCTAGAGTAGGTTTATGGAATTATCAGACTGATACTGATGTCATATTGTGTTGCGAATGATAAGTTCTTTCGATGCAGTTATATGAACTACATTTACGACACTCGATCACACACTTCTGAGAAAGCGTATACGTACGTCCGTCGCTTAACTAAAAGTAAAGCTGGAGATGTGTAGGACACAGAATAGAATATTATTTTCAAGATATTCGATCATTTTTTCTTTCGGCTTCTCGCGACCCAATACCACATCTTATATGAATTCCACCCAGCGCGCCCAGTTTTTTCCAATGCGCTGCCAGTGTTCCCAGTGCGCGGGCAGACACTGTACAGCGTGGCCAGTGCCTCCCAGTGCGCTGTAAGACACTGGGCCACACTGTACAGCATTCCCAGCGTCTTCCAGCGCACTGGGCGGCCCACGCTGTACAGTTTGTCTCAGTGCCTCCCAGCGCGCTGTAGTACACTGGGACACACTGTACAGCGTTTCCAGTGCCACCCAGTGCGCTGAAAGACACTGGGAGGCACTGGGAACGCTGTTTTTTCCGATAGGGTCATAATCATATCGTGGTTTTGGGACGTTAAACCTCAGGTATTAATTTACTTGAAAAGAATAGAACATAAAAAAAGAGGTACGAATGAACAAACTGTAGCGAATCCTTGGAACTCTGTAATGGGTCTTCCTCTCCAGCGCCTTCTAGTGGGTCGTCCTCTTTGGCTCCTTTCTGAAAACACCCGTGTTGAGCCTTGACCGTCGTCATTGTGCATTGTCGCCGAGTGCCGTCTCATAAACACCTTTACAAATTGGTGGAGAGTGCTGCGCCCCCGAAACAACTTCGGTCCCCATTCAATGCCCCTATAGCTTCGATACCGTACGTACCTTGCCATCTACCAGGCCTCGAGACACCGGCCAGGAAACGCCTCCTCCCGCACCGACCGCATGTCCCGGTGTCCCTCGTGTCCGCTGTTATATCGTGCATAATAATTATGACAGCATTAGCGAAGACATCAGTGTTTCTTCTATCTTCTTCCTTCTCTCTGAGGCGGCCGCCAAGCGCGTGCCATCTCACAGCGCCGTCGTCGGTAGCGACGCCTTATATAACATATCCCCTTTTGCAAAAAAAAGACACAGTTCTCCTTTACTGTCTAACATAGTCCTTCAACTTCTTCGGAGTCTTCTTCTTACGTGCGCTTCTTCTTACGCACGCATCACATCCTGACAGGTTAGGGGAAACTTGCGTGCTCTCTGCCGCATATGCTCCAGGGTCTGCATTTTCACGGCTATCCACTCCTGATGTGTCAGGTTGTGATGCACTAGATGACTGATTAGATGTCGGTGACCAGTTCATGACAGCAGAGGTGCCGGATTTCATCTTGTTGACAGCTCCATGGTGAACAGCGGCTAACTTCGATGCGTTCCACACTCGCCCATCTTCCAACAGATACGAGGCTGGTCCACGTTTTTCAATTATCTTCTTGGGCGCGGAGAATTGTGGAGACAGCTTGCCATGAACTGTGGATAACTTAACCCGTACGTAATCACCAACGACGAAGCTGGGTACCTTGGCTCCACGTTTTTCATCGGTGTAGCTCTTCGACATCCTTTGCTTGTTTCTTACGCGCTCTCGCAACTGCTCAATCGCCCTTGACGGGTCCGCGCTGAAGCATTTGTCAGGCAATCCCACGATGTCGAGTCTTGTGCGAGGTTGGCGTCCATGAAGAAGAACAGCGGGTGCCACACCAGTAGTCGCGTGAGGCGTACAGCGATATACTTGCAGGTAATCAAGCATGGCTGTTCTTATATCACGGCGTTCAAACAACGCTAGTTGAATATATGACTTCAGCACCCTATTAAACCTTTCCACCAAGCCGTTAGCTTGCGGGTAATACACCGAAGAGTTGTAATGCGTTATTCCGCGTTCTGTGAGAAATTCTTCAAAGCTTGCTGAAGAAAACTGTGGTCCATGATCGGATACGAGACCACGTGGGTATCCTTCTCGTGCAAAAAGTTCAAGTAAAAACTTCTTTACTGTAGAAGTGGTCGCATCTCGTACGAAAGCCACTTCGGGCCACTTGCTGTGATAGTCAATAACAGTAATGGCAAATCGGCAGTCGGCTGAAGCTTGCGTGAAAGGTCCCACGATGTCGATAGCAATCTTTTCCCAGGCTCTGTCAGGAAGAGGAACGGGTTGCATCGGCGCTGCAGAGGTACGTGCAGACTTGTCACAAGACTGGCAAATCACACACGTGCGCACAAGTTCTTCAATGTGGCTATCCATGCATGGCCACCAATAGGACTCTCTCAGGCGCGCTTTGGTACGACTAATGCCTGGGTGTGACTCGTGGGCCAGATCCACAAGACGCCGTGTCACAGTCGCAGGCACCACAATCCTGTCACCCCGGCACAGTATATCACTGACGACAGAGAGTTCAGCTCTCACGTAAAAGTAAGGCAGCCTCTGAGAAGGCTGAGCTTAGAGAATGGGTAGAGAAAGAGTGCGCCCTAGCCCGCGATGAACGCGCACGGGAAACAGAAGAAGCGAAGGAAAGCGCCGAACGACAGCGACAACTTCAGGAACAAGAGCTCAAGATTTTGGAGCTGAAGCTTAAACTTCAGGAAAGCGCGGGACGACAGTCAGCTGAGGCTAATGAACCAGGGGGAGCTACCTCGAGCGTCACCACGAGCACTACACGTGCACCGGAAGTATATAGCCCGCATAAACTGATACCGCCCTTTGACGAAACGCGGGACGATCTCGACGCCTACCTACAGCGGTTTGAGCGGGTCGCGACTTGTCAAGGGTGGCCACGTGAGAAATGGGCTTTGTCATTGAGCTTATGCATGACTGGAGAGGCTCTGACTGTGATAGGCCGGTTGGATCCGACAGCTGCATTAGATTATGACCAATTAAGAGCGGCGCTACTGCAGCGGTTTCGGTACACTGCAGAAGGCTATCGGGAGAAATTCCGCAAAGCGAAACCCGCGGATAATGAGTCCGGCCTGCAGTATGCTGCAAGACTCTCGGGATATTTTGACCATTGGATGGAAATGAGCAAGACAGAGAGAAGCTATTCTGGCTTAAGGGAACTGATCATATGTGAACAGTTCATGAAAGGTTGTTCCCCAGCACTCAGAATTTTTCTGAAGGAAAGACAGTGCCAGTCACTAAGTGCAATGTGTGAGACCGCTGACAGCTTTATGGAAGCGCAGGCGCTCTCTAACTTGAATAAAGAACACGCTCACAAAGAGACAGGGCCATCTGAGCTTGCAAAGAAGTCCGAGGCAGCGAGGAAGGCAGGGAAACCTGCGAACCGGTGCTTCTTATGTGACAAGACGGGGCATCGCGCAGCTGACTGCTGGTCACGTACCAAAGGAAATACGCCGGGCCGATGTGGTAAATGCTATAGGACTGGCCACAGCAGCGAATACTGTAACCGTCAATTTCATAAGAACCAGGCGTCGTGTGTCCTGTCGGAGGAAGGAAAGAACCCGACTTCTCAGCAGCTCAAGGATGGATACGTGACGCTGCAAGACGGTGAGACGATACCCATCGTCACTGCGACATCTAGTCGGCCTGTTACGCCCGGCAACGTTGTGAACGTGCCTGTCATGAAGGGGTTCCTGGAGAAGAGACAAGTTGACGTGCTCCGGGACACCGGCTGCAACACCGTTGTCGTGCGACAGGCCTTAGTACCGAAAGAGAAATTTACTGGAACATCGAGTCCAGTGTATTTACTTGATCGTACGGTGAGGTACCTTCCAGAAGCCAAGGTATTTTTGCGCAGTCCATTTTTTGTGGGTGAAGTACTCGTAAAGTGCATGGTGGACCCACTGTACGACGTGATTTTAGGGAACATCAAGGGCGCGGTATTGCCAGACGCACTCCCACTTGACGCTGATACTCGTAGGAAAACCGAGAAGAAACCGACCATCGACTGCGACAAGGAGAAGCCAGCGATGGAATCCGGTGACGTTGCTGCCTCTCAGGAGAAGACAGCGGTCGAAGAAGTTGAGAACATGGCCCAGGAGAATATATTGATTGGGGGTCTCGACCCAGAAAAAACAGCTGTTGTAGGAGCAGGCCGAACGAAAGTGGGGAAAGACACGCCTTTACCCGTGATGTCTCTGCCGTCTTTGCGTGTAGAAAGCGAAATACTACAGCAATATCAGGCCGATGGTGAAACACTACGAGCCTGTTTTGAGGCAATTGGTAAAAGGATTGTGTTGAACGACCGGGAAACCGTGTTCTTCCTACGTGACGGAATTCTCTTCCGCAAACACAAGTTGTCTTGTGGAAAGGAATTGGAGCAACTAGTGGTGCCTCGTCAACTGCGCGAAACTGTCCTTAATTTAGCGCATGAAGGCATTCTAGCCGGCCATCAGGGCATCACAAGAACAGTAAGCAGAGTTACTGGGGACTTCTACTGGCCGGGTGTCCAATCTGATACGAAGCGGTTTGTGAAGTCGTGTGACGTATGTCAACGCACAGTGCCTCGTCACCTGGTGGGACGCGCTCCCTTGGGCACCATGCCTACCGTCGACACACCATTCTCCAGAGTTGGTATTGATATAGTTGGACCATTGTCGCCAACCTCTGACAACCGCAACCGCTATATACTGACCATGGTAGACTTTGCGACGCGATACCCAGATGCGGTTGCGCTACCATCAATCGAATCAAGACAAGTCGCAGAGGGCCTTCTGGAAATGTTCTCCCGCGTCGGCATTCCAAGGGAGATCATTAGTGATCTCCCTTGGCCGCCAAGCGCGTGCCATCTCACAGCGCCGTCGTCGGTAGCGACGCCTTATATAACATCCGCCACCCACCTGTCTTCACTGGTGCGGATAGCACCGACGTGGATGACTGGCTCGCGATTTACGAGCGCGTGAGCGTTCCCAATAAATGGTACGAGGCAGGAAAACTGAGCCATTTGGTATTCTACCTCGCGGGTGTGGCAAGCCTGTGGTACAACAACCACGCATCAGATTTTCCGACGTGGTCCGATTTCAAGACAGCCATTATCGATGTGTTTGGCAACCCTGTCGTTGGTAAGCTGCAAGAAGAACAGCGGTTACGCGAACGAGCTCAGCAGGCCGGTGAATCTTTCACAGGTTCCATCTAATACATCCTCGACTTGTGCAAGAAAGCCAACGCGGCCATGTCGGAATCTTACAAGATCAGGAATGTTATGAAATGCATCGATGACGATGTCTTCGCCATGCTGCTCGCCAAAAACCCTCGCACTTTGGAAGGGGTAATCACGCTGTGCCAAAGCTGCGAGGAGCTGCGCTAGCAGCGGTTGATGACCCGTCGCCCTCAATCACGTGAAGCCGATCTCGCTGGCTTGTCGGCCATTTCTAACCACTCCGCCTTGCTCGCCGAAATGAAGTCATGCGTGCGCGAATAAATCGCCCGCCAGGTCTCCCTACTGGCCTTTGCTCACCCATAGCACGTTGAACGGCCGTCGACCACACTTCTGCCTCACCTCCACCGAGTGATTGAGCAGGGAATCGCGGAAGTCATGCCCGACTACCACCAGCCCCCTCCGGTGCCTGCGCCACTCAGTTGCGTGCAAGTGTAGCCAGGCCGTCCCAAGCGATCCCTGTGGCTGCCACACTTAGTTATGCCACAGCCGTCGCCTGTCATCAGGCCTTCGAAGCGGTTGTGCTGCCTACATACGCCGACGTCATCTATAGGCCCCGACCACAGCCCACCATGCAGTCATATCAGCCGCCCCCCCCGTCCATCGCGTCCTGCGACATGGGTTGGACCTACCCCAGCGAACCGATGGCGCACTTCCGACAACCGCCCCATCTGCTTTGCGTGCGGTTGCGCCGGTCACGTCGCACGCTATTGCAATCGCACGCAGCTTCGAGTCGCATCAACCATCACCAGCCAGTCAAGCCTAGGGCCCAAGTATTAGGGCCCACCGCCGCCTATGTCACCGTGCCGTTTCCTCCATCGACATTCTCACCATCGCTACCGAACAGCGCAAGGATCAGTGGATCGCCTCGCTGATAGACTTGCTCACTGATCCATCGGCAACATCAACCACTCGCGCGTTGCTTCGTCAAGCTCACCATTTCGCTATTTGCGACGACCTACTTCACCGACGCAATTACAATGCCGACGTCCGCCAGTGGCTACCAGTAATACTCCGCAGTCTGCGTTCTGAAATATGCGAGTCACTCCACTCCGATCCGCAGTGTGCGCACTCTGGAGCTCTGGAGTATTCAAAGCTTACCACCGCATTCGACAACGGCACTTTTGGCGAAGGATGTACCGCTACGTGCAGTAGTTCGTTCGCTGCTGCCTCGATTGTCAGCGCCGAAAAACTTCAACGCACCTGTCGCCAGAAGGTCTGCAACCTTTACCTTGCCCTAACCGGCCGTTTGGACGCGTTGGCATTGATTTGTATAGGCCACTTCCTCTGACGTCGGCTGGTAACCGCTGGGCCATCGTCGCTGTTGACCATCTCACGCGATACGCCGAAACTGCCGCCTTTCCAGCGGCTACAGTGCCCGATGTTGCCTCCTTCCTGCTCCACCGATTCATGCTGCGTCACGGTCCACCCCAGGAGTTATTGCTCTGTGATTGAGGCCGTGTCTTGTCGGAATCGTCGAAGCCATTCTCAGAGTGCCACGTTATTCACCGCAAAACTACTACCAGCCGACAAATGGCCTCAGCGAACGCTTTAACCGTACGCTCGGCGACATGCTTTCAATGTACGTCGTCGTCGACCACACCAATAGGGATGCCATTCTGCCCTTCGTCACCTACGCCTACAATACCGCCACTCAGAGCACTACTGGTTTTAACAGCGAAGCTGTACTTGGTCGAGCCTTTCATGTCCGGTATCCGTGGTAACGTTTGTGGTCATCATAAACGGGTATGCGCCACAGACATTGGGTAAATCCCGCTACTCACCACTGATCCACTAAAAATGAAGGCAACAGTTAGCCCAACAAACGGGTATGTGCCACATAAATCTGTGCGACCAATCGGAAAACTATGATCATAAACGCGCATGGGCCACAGGAATTGGGTACATCCCACTGCACACAACTTCCACTAAAAAGGAAGAAGGCAACAGTTAGCCCAACAAATGGCGTGCGCGTTACCACTGTCACACCGCTGTCACATGATACTTTGTGGTTATAAAAGGTGGTGACTATACTACCACCTCAAAGCCTAACAAAGAGTGTTTAATAAAGAGCAGTGATACAACATATCTGAAAGACTAGCAAAACATAGAAATGCGTTAGCCTGATGAAGGGAAGGCCACCAGCCTCGCTGTTTCATCGTCGTCCGCGAAGCGGAGCTGGTTGAATTTTAGAGCGAAGCTCTGAGGCGCCCGTTCCTGCGTTGAGCGGCGTCGCCGTCGCCGTTTCCGTCGCCGTCGGTGGCGCAACCGATAGACATGAAAAAAAAAAAATAAATGAGAAAAAATACTCAGGGTCGAATGGGATTTGAACTCGGGTCCTCTGCGTGGCAGTCGAGTATTCTACCACAGAATACTCGACTGCCACGCCTGCTCGACTCGACTCCCACAGAATACTCGACTGTTTCACTCTCACTTGTAAATTACTTGTCATTATCAATAATCAGTATCGTTCACTAATCAACATCACGCACCGGGTAGTTTGCGTTTAGTGCCCTGCGTTGAACTGAGTTTACCAATCTTAAGCACGTCTCCGTCGACGAATGACGCCTTCAACGGATGTGCTGCCCCAGTCGCTGGCGGACATTGCTGGTGCCCGTGAAAGGGGCCGAAAAATTTTTTCGAACCAGTTGTGTTACCAGGATTAAGAATATAATAACAATAATAATATCTGGGGTTTAACGTCCCAAAACCACGATATGATTATGAGGGACGCCGTAGTGGAGGGCTCCTGAAATTTCGACCACCTGGGGTTCTTTAACGTACACCTAAATATAGGTACACGGGCCTCAAACATTTTCGCCTCCATCGAAAATGCAGCCTCCGCGGCCGGGATTCAATCCCGCGACCTCCGGATCAGCACCAGGATTAAGAACTTGTGCAGCTCATTTTCATCGATACCTCGACGGTTAATTCGACTGTTACGTAGCGCTTAAAAATGATACTGTGCCTTCTAACGAAATAAATAGAGAGAAAAAAAAGGAACGCTGGTTGGATTAAGAATATAATAACAATAACAATATCTGGGGTTTAACGTCCCAAAACCACGATATGATTATGAGGGACGCCGTAGTGGAGGGCTCCTGAAATTTCGACCACCTGGGGTTCTTTAACGTACACCTAAATATAGGTACACGGGCCTCAAACATTTTCGCCTCCATCGAAAATGCAGCCTCCGCGGCCGGGATTCAATCCCGCGACCTCCGGATCAGCACCAGGATTAAGAACTTGTGCAGCTCATTTTCATCGATACCTCGACGGTTAATTCGACTGTTACGTAGCGCTTAAAAATGATACTGTGCCTTCTAACGAAATAAATAGAGAGAAAAAAAAGGAACGCTGGTTGGAGAACTTCAACCATGAAATATCGATTAATTCGAATTCAGCTATATTGCCGGTGGCTAATTTATAAGTATACCGTCGTTCAAGTAAAAAAAAAAAAAGAACGCGGATACATTAAGACGGAAAGAAAGACAGACAGACGCTATATACTTACCGTTACCGTTGGCCAGGTGTGTTAATTTACAGTTTATTGGTACTTTTTGTTACGTCAAATGCACTGGCCGTCTTAACTCCAACATGCGGTGACAACGTTGCCACGATAAAAATCGGACACGTTTAGATTTTTAACCGCCTTTCTATATACCATCATGTCGCACCGTCAACATGGAAGACCCAAACAAGTGCACCCGTTGACATTTAGTAAACACTGAAAGGGGCGTGAAGCCTTCACTTGGGAAACTCTGACCACAGCGTCGACGAAGCGCTCAAGGACGGTTCTGGACAACTGAGCCTGGCTAAACGATTCTCCTCAAACACACAGCGAAGTCTCTGTTCGGCGATTGAACGCGACACTAAAGTGAAACACTTAATCAGTTTAAACAGATAAATTATTCGTTGAGGACAACTACTATCGTTACATTGGCAACGATAGGTGCAGTATTAGAAGAGGAAGTGAAGGACAAAGATTCATTATTGAATTTCGCGCCAGAACCTGGTGTTTCGCCTGGTGGGCGCATTGCGTGAGGGCGCTGTCTCCCTGCGCCACATGTCATGGAAAAAGGCACGTGGGTTCATAACGCGCTCCTTTTGTCACTATAGGCATCAGAAAAATGCATCGAATCTCAATGGTTTCAGGTAATGAAGTAGACGTTACGCGTGTGGTACGCAGAATAAGAGCGCAATTTCTTGTCAGATCTTCGTTATCAGATCGTAAGCGTCAATCTATGTCGTGGCGTCGCGGTGTTTCGAGACCTTGAGCGCCAAATTCAAGTGTCTTCTTTCATTTTGCCTAGTTACTTCCAAGTCATTTCTTTGTTGTTTCTTTATTTAAGCTAAGTCGGGTCTTTAGTTCCACTCGATGGCTCTGGTCGGCGTGGGTTACCCTAGACTCTTCTCTCTTTCTGCTAAATCTTTTCCTGTTGCCCCCGGTCTTCCTTCTGCCATTCCAGGAGCAACAGCTAGCTCCCCTCTCAATCCACTGTTTGAATCGCCCCCCTTACGTACGCTTCATCACGTCACCCCGCTCTAAGTCCGCTGTTTGAATCGGCCGTCTTACGTAAGCCTCATCACGTGACCACCTTTCCCTTTTTTCTACTCACCAGACCCCTTCTCTCCACGCTGGTCAAGTGATGTGGAGGTCACGTGACCTGGTCACGTGACAGAGTCAGCATAAATAGCTTCGCTGTAAAAGCAGTTGTGCATGACTGCGCATGCCCAAAGACGCACGTTCTCGGACCCAGGAGCCACAGCTAGGTGTCGCCTCGTAGAGCGTAGAAGGCCGCCTCTACACAGAAGTCGACAGCACTGCACTACCCACATTTGCAAAGCTGCCCTGCGCTCGCTCGCTAGCTCCTTATCTCTTTGTCATCGCATCCGTGCTCTGGACGACGGTAAGATTCCCTTACAGATGGACGGTGGCACTGCACGCTTTTTGCTTAGTGAAAAATGTCCCTGCATTGCTTCGTTGCACACTTGCTGAATCGCAAATGATAGAATTCGGGTGCTGAGTCGCGCAATAAGAAAAGAAAGAAAGAAAGATGCTGCCAATGACGGATGTTGCCCATTCGTCCTTGTCGTATATTTAGGGGAAGCGGTGAAGTACATCGCTTGATGCTGCTTCCAGATTGCTGCTTCTAGATAGACGCCGGACTTCCTACACCCGTGTAAAGATGAGATCCGAGTGAAAGTGTATTTGTGTGTGACGACTACATCGACGCTAAGCTTGGACAGCGAGTCCTTATTTATTATTTTTTTCATCATCCTGTCTAGAGTACTCGAACTGAGAAGTCAATCATCCTCAGCATCATAATTTATTTCATTAAAGGCTCCTGCTTGGTGTACCACGTGAAGGCGGGGGATACATATTCAGAATTCACAAACTGGTTGACGTGAGTGCATGCGCATGCTCACTCCGGAATGCTCCTGGTGGCCATGATGTGCTCGATGTCGAATCCACCCTGGCGCACGAAGTCCAGCACTGTGTTGTTGCCGAGGAAGTGACCTGCGCGTGGCACACAACACGAATGAGCCGCTGCAAGACCACTTGGTTAATGTTACGTCTGTACAGCCACTTATGGCTGTACGACGATTTATTTTATGCAAGGAAACATGAACACTTTAAAAAGCGCAGCTTAGGCGTTGGAGACACGAATGGCTACGTTCGACACCAGAATCACGCTCGTGCCACAGCGCCAGTGTAGTCGCGCGCGCACTTCGTCGTCGTTGTCTTCAAGCGAGACATGTCAGTTAACAATGACATTTTTAAATATTCTAGGGTAAAACAATAAGTGCGTTTACACTGATAAAACGATTATTTGAAAAAAAAAACAACTATTGTTCACGTTGACATCATAGGCCCATTTATTAAAATAGGAAGTGGATGTCGATGTATTTTCTTCCCTTTTTTTGTATTTGGGCCACACCGGCTCATGTGTCTGGCAGTGTTAAGTTTTACGAGTCGTTTAGAACACAAATTCATTTGTAACACTGATAGTTGGGCAAGTTTTGTACCTGTGAGCAATTATGTAGGCCCTAGCACACGTGATCGAAATCTATGACGTCACGGCGAGAGAGTGCGCGAACCTCAATAGCGGCGTCGCCGCCACCAGTTTTTTTTTTTTTCTTTGGCGCGTTTTCTGGTTTGCCAAGCGTCTCCTCGTCACTAGAGCGGTGCGCGGTGCTTCTTTTATGGTATTGTGTAGAGGTGACTTACTGATGCGATGAAATAATTTCATTTTCTCCTTTGTGTTCCTGTAAAGAGAAGCGAATTGGACGGAGTAACTATTTACCCAGCAACGTTTCATGGTTGCGTCTGTTCACCATGGCGCCAACCTTTGTGTTTTTTGTGTGTGTTTTTTTCTAATGGGCAGGGGCGGGGAGGTGGTGTTAGAAGTTGAAGGTGAGGAAAAGACACTATTTCTGCAGCCCTTGTTGGGAGCACAATCGTGTTTCTCAACGTTTACCTCTGAGATTTGTTTCGAGCCTTCTTTCCCTGCTCGAATGTTTCGGGAGCGGGATAGACGGTACGCAAATTATCCTTCCCGACCTCCCGTGCAGAAAGCATGTCCCTCGTTCTAATTCAGGAAACGAACGCGCGGAAGGAAGTTTTGCCATCACTACACCGCCACACAATGTGCGTTATATATTTGATTTTTCTTTGTTTCTTTTTTTTTTCATTTTCACGTTCCTCGCTGCAAAACCTTTTTCCTCCAGCGAACAAGAGTAGCGAAAGCTCACCTCGCGGGTTTGCTTAGGCATGCTGTTTGCGTTTTTGCTTGCGAACCTTTTGCGCGCGAGGACGCGCCGTTCGTTGGTTACAAGAGCGGAAGGAAAAATCATCCACCTTTTTTTCTCTCAGTCTTTCCTAAACTTTCGTTGTTTTCTGGTCTCTTCAGTCTGACGTTCTTGCGTCCTTGTCGTCAACTTTTTCTACCTACGTTTTCCTTGTCGTTCGTCCGTCTTATTGATATTATTTTCCTGACTGTTGCCCCCGCGCAAAATATAGTACCGACCGGTGCTTTCGCAACACGGTAAAGCAAGGCCGCTGTTCTGCTGCGCTCGGTTTTTTCTCTCTCTCTCTCTTTACCAGTAGGGTGCGCGCAGATGCTGTTCTGCTAAGTGACGAAGAAAAGATGTGGCGCCTTTATGTAAGATACGAAAAAGAAAGAAAGAAAGGACAGAGCAAACGAATGAGCGTGAAAATCGGGTCGAAAAAATCCACGAGGCACTACAGTGGCTGCAACCACTTCAGCGCTTGTGCGATTCTTCTTCTTTTTTTTTTTTTTTCATTGGTTTCTTGCACCATGCCGTGGCATTTCGCTCCAGTTGGCGTTGGAAACAAAGGGTTTTCTTCTATAAATGGGCCACATTTGTGCGCGCGTTTGGTTCTTGTATTGTGGTGTTCTTTAGGGTAAGTTTACAGCGCAAGCTAAAACACGCACGCACGCATGCACGCAAGCGCGCGGGCACACACACACACACACACACACACACACACACACACACACACACACACACACACACACACACACACACACACACACACACACACACACACACACACACACACACACACTCTCTCTCTCTCTCTCTCTCTCTCTCTCTCTCCCTCCTTCCTTTTCGTTTTCTTTAACCTTGAGCTAGAAGTTGAAGCAACGAACACCAACTATCCCAACATCTCACACTGCTGGTTTTTTTTATTCATTTAGACAAATTTGGAAGAAGACACTGCAGCGAAAGCGGGAAATCTCAGCTATTCCGAGCTTTCTGAGCAGTAACGTTGGCTGTGTTCAAATTCTGGGCAGCATCGTCGACAGTCTACGTCAGGGGTCTCAAACAAGCGGCTCGCGGCCTGCAAATGAATGTGTTCGACCCATCTATTTTGTATATTCTTAATAAGTATGTTCATGAGCTACATAGGCATGACTGGTCTAAAGCATTTTTGTCGTGAGGCGCCCCCTGCGGTCACCATGTGTTGATACATAACCGTGAAACCGAACTCTATATTTGAGAATCGGCGTCTATATTTTAGTCATTTTGGAGATAGGTATCGATATATTGTTGTAATAATGGCGCCAAATCCCCTTCAGTAATGGCTCACCTGTGAGATATGGGAAAGGTCTTTTTCTTTCACATGGCAATGTTAGCTGACATTTTGTACAACCTGTTCGACCCCCGCTCCTACGTTCGTCATTGTCCTGGCCCTTGCGGGAGTAAACTTTCGTGATTGCGGCCCGTTAGTTGAGGTGAGTTGAGACCCTTGGTATACGTTGACTGCTTTGAAGGCAGAATCAAGCTCGAGTGGCCCGAGGAAAAGAACCGTCTGCATGATGGATGAATGGATGCTATGAGCGTCCGCTCTCTAACGGGGCGGTGAAATATGTTCCACCAGGCGCGACAAAAAAGAAAAAATATAGAAAAGAAAAGAAAAAAAAGAAAATTTTCTCTTTTTATTATATGTTGGCATAATGCCTTGTCTACTTCGATTAAATCGATCTTACTATAGAAATTCACAGCCCAGTTCTCTGCCCCTAAACGGTAGAATGCCCTTATTTATTTTTGTCGTCTCTCTCGAGTTTTCTGCCACCAATACTCTAACCGTCTCTTACTTATTTCTGTCGCGGGCGTGTTCACCTTTCCATCGTTGTCCCTAAAACCCAAGGCTTCATGTAGGCTCGTGCCCAAACGTACACCTGGGTGGATATCTCCACATTCAATCAGAACATGCTCCGCCGTTTCCGTATCTTCCCCGCAGCACGTGCACTGTACTTCTTCTTTACTAAGTCTCGCTTTATAACTACGCGTTCTAAGGCAACCTGACCTCGCTTCAAACATTACAGCGCTCCCCCTTGAATTATCGTAAAATGCCTCCCTCCTTATTTCGGTTTCACCCTTTCGGTAGTTACTCAGAGCCGGTTTTTTTCCATCGCTGCCATCCAGTAAATCCTCTCCGCCTCTCTGGCTTTTCGCTTAACGCTCTTTGTTGCCATATCACTTACACTGCCAGCCGTATATTTACTGGTGAGCCTCCTAGTTCCTTTTCTCCACGGTGTATCAACGCTCTTCCTATACAAATACCGGAACACTTTTTCTGCCCATCTGCTCTCCTTCATATATTCGTTAGCCTCTCTTCGAACCTCATTTTGCTCTGAGCTTCCCTCACCTCAAAAGTTAAAACTTGCCCATCCCATATCGCCATTTACAGCCTCATTTGTCGTCTTCCCATGATGATGACAGCGCGACGGGACGCCACCTCACGTCGACAAGATAAAGCTAAGAATATCTGATAAAATTGCTATGCCTTTAACTGCTTTTGTGCTCAAACCTGTAACAACTTCAACGTAGTTCAAATTAAGCGCGTAACAAACCCTGGCGATGTCTTTACTCGAGCTGGCGACCTGCTCGGCGAGTTTATTTCCAACCGCCATCTTGTTTGGACAGCAGAGTAGCCTGCATCGTATTTGTCTTCGATGCTGTCTTCGCGAAGCCGGCTACGTGAGAATAGGAATGGTACTTAAGACGGCCGCCACGGCCGCTGTCCGCCTAGCTGTCTATTTAGCCTTCTACGGTGAGTATTGGAACACACCCGCTGCTGTCATAAGTAGCGGCGAGCTGCCTAGAACAAGGTCGATAGACAACAAAATGATGTAAACAAGACAAGAAAATAGTGACCTGCTCCGAAGGCGAAGAAGAAGCTCTGTCCCGGGTTAGCCCTGAGCAGCCGTAGCACGCGGTCACCCATGCGGTGGTTTCGCTTGTAGATGAGCTCGTGCCGAAAGTAGCGGTCGATGTCCCTGGCCAGCCGGAGCTCTCGCGCCGACAGCCGCAGGGACGTGTTGGCTAGCGGAGGCACCTGCGCCGTGTCCCTGCGACACCACGCACAAGTCAGGATGCACAGTCTCTTTTCTGAGATGAAAATAAAGTTTGATTTGAGTTGACACCATAATCGCCTGTACCTATTGTCGTTAGGTCGCACGTGCACGCATCTGACCGCTGTTTTGAGGTGTCATTGCTAGTGCCGCTCCGTATCCTTTTGGAAACGTTATTAAATGCCTCATCAAACGCAAAAATTGTCCGTCGGCGTCCCTCGGCGTCGGTGTCGACACGAGTGATGCAAAAAATAATCACGTGATGACGTCATGATGACGCCACAAGTCGCAATAATTTGTGACGTCATCATGACGTCGCATAACGTGACTTAATATGTAGTCATCACATGACGTCATCATATCGTGACTTTGTGACGTCTTCCTGTCACAGTATACCGCAGAGGCAGTTTCAGAAAATCACGATCATGCAGCCTGGTACAGTGTGCGTTACGGCGAACGATATGATACATGACGCTTCCGCTGCGAAACGAAGCAGAACGAGCGCCATTTCAACACTTTCGATAATCGTCGCACCGTACTGCTGTCATTTGTGACATCGCCAATACCTTTAGCGCGGATTCATTTTGAGGCCAAGCCCGAGTTGCGTGATCAAAAGCTGAAAGTTAGGTATAGCTGAAATCTTGGTTAGCACGTCGCCGTTGGCTTGTTTCGTTAATCCTGCAATGCTCAACGCGTCTATTTGTTACACTGAATTTGATGATGCTGCAAAATGCTGGTATAAGCGTGAGATGGTTAATCGCAATGCTCATAGTTGCATTTTTGGTATGTATGCTGTGTAGGTGAACCAACGAATGATTATTTGTGCAATATTAATGAAGCCACGACTTAAGTAACTGCGAGTAGAACAAGAGCGTTAAAAGATGGGGCGAAGAAAGGAGCGCTGTTTTAGCGCTGTTTTTATACTCGTAATCATGAGCCGACCACCCCAAATGCGTAGCCTTCTTAAGTAACACTTATTTTGGCCATGTGCGCTCTCCATTGTCAGACGTAAATATCAACAAGCTCTTCAAATTTTTCATCATGTGGAATCATGTTTTCGCATTGCCGGTGATCGTGATGAGCGTGACTCAAGCTTTTGCCGCGGACACCGCGATAAAATCTATGAAGAGACGGCAAATGATGTCCGTGTGTTAACGCTGTTAGCGGCTACTGACGACGCTTACATCTGCTTCCATTTACGAATGAAGCATTTTCCCACCATAATGATACGTTATTTTGGATAAGTTGCTGCGTTATGGCTGTCTTGTTCATCTTTTTGGAAAGCTTGCTTCACTGCACAAGCGGCAACTGCGCTAGAAAGCCGCCACGTGTGCCGCGGAGAAGCTTCCCACCCATCAGCGAAGGGATCCTCTTTGAACGAAAGTGGCTTAGTGCTCATTAGCGCAAAAAATCAGACGCGCAGAAAAAAAAAAAAGAATCATTTAGCACGCTCAGAAATGGGTAAGGAACTTCATTACTCGAATACAATCGTTCTTTCTTTCTTTCTTTCTTTCTTTCTTTCTTTCTTTCTTTCTTTCTTTCTTTCTTTCTTTCTTTCTTTCTTTCTTTCTTTCTTTCTTTCTTTCTTTCTTTCTTTCTTTCTTTCTTTCTTTCTTTCTTTCTTTCTTTCTTTCTTTCTTTCTTTCTTTCTTTCTTTCTTTCTTTCTTTCTTTCTTTCTTTCTTTCTTTCTTTCTTTCTTTCTTTCTTTCTTTCTTTCTTTCTTTCTTTCTTTCTTTCTTTCTTTCTTTCTTGCAGAGGCAGAAACAAACGACCTCCTAAAAGAAGGGACACAAAAAAAGTAAGTGCAGGAAGACGATCTAATGAAGGGACAGCAAAGACAATGACAGCCGTAATGGAACTGAAAGTTGGGAGCGATTTGGTGGCTATTCATGTTGGAATCACAGCGCGTACAAAGGACACAGACATGATGAAATTAGGATTACACGATTGTGCGAGCATGCACGTACTTATAGAGCATAACCTTAGCCTCAGTCTCGAACACTTGATCTAATCCCGATTACAATAGAGCTGTATACGCGTGTATATCTTTAGAAAATTGTCTAGAAACATTAGGAACTTGTCGCTAAAATCGTTTCCTGCTTACAGGCTCAGTCGTTCGTTATTGATGCTGCTTCTCGTACTGTTGTGCCAGTTCAGCGAGCGTCGCAGTATTTCGTGTGGAGTCGTGCACTATTAGTCAGGCGTTCGCTGTTGTGTAAAGATAACATTCTTCGCGTGCAAGGAGGAGAACAAAGGGGATGTTGTTGGCTGCGGGCACATCTAGCCTTGCGAGATTTGCCGGCAATAGCCCCGCCCGGTTGGCTCCTTTCAAAAAGCTTGGAAAACTTGGGTATCCTGTAAAAGCGCAGCGCAGACGAACGAGAAAAAGCGACGCGCGCAGGTCGAAAAAACGACGCACGCTGGGCCTCCCATACGCCCAACTCAACTCCCCGAAGTTATCCGAAGGTTGCAGGTTCGGTCCCTAGGCGGCAAGTTTTCTTTTCGTCCACTTTAGTTTCTTCACAAATATATGATAATTACTACAATGCAGTTAAAAAGACTACAAGTAACGTCTCCTATACCTTCGTGGGCTTCATTGTCAGTTTTTTTATTAAGGTTGTTTCTAACAAATAAAAACGAACCCTTGATAAATTTTCCTTCTTTCGTTCTCCCTGAGAACGACAAGCCCTACAGCCTTAGATGCGTATCATTTAGATTCTAAGAAAAGAAAAAAAGAGTATGTGTGACTCTTTTCGGAGAGTTCTGACTTGCCAGGTATACGACTCTCTTTGAAGAGATACCTGAACTCTGTTGGTGGCTGAGAGTCGGTGCGCTTTAGGAGAATACCCTGACCCTATTAGGAAGAGTGAGAGGACTATTATCCGAAGGATCACATTGGCACTGCTGAGGGAGTCAGACGACTCTTGCCGATAACATTCTTAACTGGGTCAAATGACACACCGAAGCGTCACGGTACTCGAGAACTATTTTAAGTTAGTCAATTGACTTACGCTCTAGTGTCGCGTGGCTACCATTGGAAATAATGATGTATTCATTTTAAGCATGTCGAATAATACTTGCATTCGTGCCCAGAAACTGCAAAAAAAAAAGAATAGTTCAATTTTAGCATTATTTAAATAAAACTCATCAAAATAACAGAGCTTTTCCAGCAGAGTAATATAGGAAACGCGAAAAGATGGTCCGTGATCTCCAATTAAGCAGTTGAGGTATTCTTCGTTTACATGCTTGTGTGAGTATAGCCAACTAAAATGTGTGACTGTGATGTGAGTAGTGTCATATGCTGCAAAATAAACTGTAGAAACCGGCGTCATGTTTTCATATTTATTCCTTCTGATCATGAATAAATCAAAAAGTAGCAATGGCTGGAGGCATCAGACTTGTGACTTGCTATGCTGTCGCTCCTGTTCAGCGTGAGCAGCCATGAAAAATGGTATCTGAAAAACAGGACGTGACATTACGATGAAAAACGGAAATGTAGTAAGACTACACAATAAGGGATCTACATAGACATAATGAAGGCTGACAACAGAACTACAAATGCAAGCAGACATGGTAAGGAACAATGAGTCTGCCGTTATCGTGTAAAACGCAACTTGCAAATAGTAGCTTTTGTAACATGTCACTTGGTAACAAACTTGCCGCACAAGATGACGTGAGCCGCTTTTAAACAACAAACGGAATTGGTTTAGGCTCCACTCACCTCTTTTCCTACGTCGTCTTTTCCCAACCAAAGGGAATGTAGGACCGAGTGCCTCGTTGACAGGGCGAACGGCAAAGATGACTTTCCCATCACAAGTGGCAAGGCGACAGATCATAGCGGCACCTTCGTTTCCCCGAGCACGGCTGTCAACTGGAGTGCAGAGGCGACAGAAGCGATCACGGTTTCTGGGAATAACCAACACACGCAGACTGATTACTTGGATTTAAAACCACCCTTGGTGGAACACAGTTATTGTAGACACATCTGACACGAGTATTTCGTTTTAAATAATTTCGCAACGAAAACAAATTTTCACGTAAAAGAAGACGGGAACATTGTTTCGCAATAGGCACAGGCTATGCACGAATGAAAGCACCTCTTTTCTGTGAGATCGCTTCAAAATTTTGCTCCCGTAATAAGCCCGGCTTTGCGCTGGCACATTCCGACACCCAAGCGCAGCATCCTCCGGCCGTCAGGGGAACGCCGTGAGTGGTTACTGACCGCATGTTTTACAAACGTAACCCATCCTTAAATAATCATATAAACACATGCTAGTGCGAGCGTTCGAACGACAACCAGCGCTCGCGGACGCCGTCTACGTCGAGATCAGACATGTCATATGCTGGAATTACCGCACATACCTCCGACAGACACGTGTACTCACTCACTTCTGTTATAGCACCGAACGTCATCGCAGATGTAAGCAAACCCCGAAAACAGCAAACAGAAACGAGGGGGAAAGAGTGCACGGCGGCGGCCCCAACAACGCGCGCCTTCAAAAGTCTGGAGCTTTTTACCTTACCGGCGAGGCGTGTCCGATTTAAGTGACTGCCGCGTACGCGCTGAAAGCATCGCACTGTATCTGCACCTCAAACTACCGTCTTTAAGCCAGCAAAAACTATTACATTTAGTGCGTCTAAGTGTTCTGCATGCATACTTTTTATTTTTTTATTTTTTTCACGTTTGCACGCGCGGATGCACGCTGCACTCTGAATATCGATGGGAATGTTATAGGACGTAGACGAAAGCGCATCTCAAAACGACATCGTGCACCTTTAGGAGTGCAGACACAATGTGCGATCAGCAAACAATCGTCTTTGATAATTGACTGCATCGCTCATATTACAGAAGCTTGTACCACAACCCGCATAACGGTCTCAACTCATTAATTGAAAGTTTTAGTTGGGCATCCGCAACAGCCCCGCGGGCACAGGCTGCCGTTGGAAATGGCTGGCAGCCTACTTCCACAGAGCTGCTGCAGACGCCCAGCTTAAGCTGTATAATTAGTACTTACGAAACAGTACACTCACCGTTAACAGGCGCACTTTGTCCGTGTCCGCAGCTCCATGAATATGGCGCCCTCAAAGTGTCACTTCGAGCGTGGAGCCTCCGCGTACAATATAGCGTGACCGCAGCCGAAGATGCGCATATTCTCTCGCACACATAACTACAAAACACGCAACCAGCGCAACCAACGCAACGCATTCCAAGAGACAGAGGAGACTGAGAGAGGGAACGGAGGCGCAGCGCCACCGTGGCGCCCGCCTCCGTATGTGAGCCCCGGCGGCATAACACGAGAGTCAAGCGACTCTTGCAGAAATGTAAAGTCTCATTTTCTGATTCCATTTTCTAAAAAGGGTCAAATGGATAACCGAAGAGAGTCAGGGTGCCGTGGCCCTCTTTTGACTTTTTTTCTTAGAGTGTAGAAGCTTCCGGAGCAGTCGGGACGCCTCTCTTCTTACTGTCAATTGTCCACGCGAAGCCACCATTTCAGTCACCCTGGCGCGCGCAGAACCTAAACGCTGGAATGCCTCAAACAAACGTCTTCGTTCCGCAAGGAGATCGGTACATTCCAAGGAATAATACGTATAACATAAACCAAGTCACACATAATGGCGTTGTGGAAACATCAAGGACATGCGCACTGTGGGACACAATGTATTAATGGCTTCCATCATACGAAGATGTCGCGAGTAATGAGGCGACTGACAGACTTGCTCTGTCTTTGAGCTTAGGCCGACGAGTAAGGCTTTCAGAGAGCATCACCGTCTTCTAAAACAGGTGGTGGCCAGTCATTTTCATTCTCTACGGCTGCCATATAACGAGCCATGTGTGGCAAAAGGGCTGAGCGGGCCAGAGGCAGAGGCCTCCCTGCTACATCACCTCTTTACGGGGTCAGCGCGTACACCAGCATTAGGAATTTTGTGCGCGTTTTGCGATGAACGGTGGTTGTATTTCACACCAATGCTTTTTATTAGGACTCGTGAACACCACTCCGGCGAGTCCGAGCCTCCGGTGTTGTGTAAATAAATAAAAGAAGCAAATTTAGGGAATACGTTTACGTTTTCATGGTTGTGTCGATCGGGGCGCCCTCTCTGTAACACCTGTGACCTGATAGACGTGCAAGTAGGCTAATGGTTTTCGTACCTGGAGAAGACCACAGCATCGAGGTCACCGCAGTTGTAGTGCCGGATAAGATCGTCGGCTCCGTAACCCGAGCGTTGCGCGCCGCGCCGGATGCGCTCGTGTTGCCGCAGCGTCTGGTCCAGCGCGAACAGAACCTGCGTGCAACAAAGCTCCCCATCAACTGTCTGTCTCGTCAACGCGTTGCTCGAAAGTACACGATATAGGCGTGCACTAAGGCAGTAACCGGAGAACACTCTCTTAGCGTGAAACGCGTCATTATAGCAGTAGTTGCAGATACGCATGGCGCGATGTGTCGATTAGGGCGTTTTGCAGCCACTTTCTGTAGCAAGGTATGATTTCCACCGTGGCCTCCGCGGCCATTTCTGACCAACCTTAGAGGTCTTCCTTAGCGAGTGAAGTGGAACTAAAGGTTATTCATAATCAAGAGACCGCGAGCGTATTAAGAAATATCTCACGTAGATGCCATAAAATCAGCGCGCTGTTTTACTGACGCCATTACCTGAAAGTTATTTTGAATGCATACATACATACATACATACATACATACATACATACATACATACATACATACATACATACATACATACATACATACATACATACATACATACATACATACATACATACATACATACATACATACATACATACACGAGGCCAAAATTAAAAGCTTTATGTCAGTGTTAGCTGCTACGTACGCTAATGGTTGGCTTTGTTGCTTCTTGCTTTTGGCTTTATGATTTCTGTCCGGCTTGCACCTTCCTTTAGTCGCAGGGCAGCTGACGCCGGGTGTGGTACAGCAGGGGGGGGGGTGACGCACCCCCCTCATATCTTCGCCTGCCCCCTTTGCACCCCGCCCCTAAGTAAAAAGATTCTGGCGCCGCCCCTGTCCCAGAGTCTCGGACATGTATACAGATTTCGAGGGAATGGGAACCAACCACACCTCTGAGTTTTACCACGAAAACATCCGGACGCCGCCCTATAGGATTGCTTGCACGTAGTGCGGGCTCGCGTTAACATTAGTCCTGCAGATCGCGGATCCGCGTTACCATTATCTCTTTCGTAAACACCCGGGGGGTAACGCTTTGCCAGCACGGAAACATGTGCAGGCACTGGGAACATGCGTTGAAAACCGGCTCCCAGCTCGCCTTCGAGCCACTGGGACAGCCTAATGGCTCTTGAGATTAATGAAGATTAAGTTAAACGACCTTCACTCGACACTTCGCAGCCAGGAGAGGGAGAGAGAGAGGTCACATGGTCCTATGATAGCACCGGCGATCAAATCGATACTCTCTCGAGGCTGGCTTGCGTGATCTGCTTGCACGATAGGGATGTTATTTGTACGTATCTCGAATAAGTCGAGAAGACAACGCACATTACCGCGCCAAACGCTTCCGCGCATCACATTCGCAGAACTGCCCATTCGCACGGCTGTGTGCGCCATTACCGATCTTAATCGGCATTGCACTGTTTGTGTGCATGTTCATCCGAATTTTTTAAAATTGTATTTGCCTAGAAAGAAACTTGAAATGTGCTGAATCTGCTAAGCTACTTTGAGAAACAGCTAAAAAGGGCGAAAAAAGAAACATTTCGCGCAGCTTGGGTCTTATGGTTTTAAGATACTAGAAATAAGAGGATAAAACGCGGGAAATTCAATTCGGCGGTCAACATTTTTTTTTTTTCAAGCGAAAGACTTGGATGCCTCAACAAACGCGAAAATTGACCGTCAGTGTCGGCGGCGTCAATGCAAGTCATGCAAAAAATCATCATCACGTGATGGCGTCACCGTATGACGTCATCACGATGTCACAGATCGACAACTTCGTTATGCAACGTCATCATGACGTCACATAACGTGTCGCCACATGATGACATCTACACATGTCATCTTCGCTTGGTCAAAGGAGGGCCGATCACGGAGCCAGAGCAAAACCAGGTGACGTGCAAAAGCCTGCAATGCCTCCGATCCTGGAGGCAGTGCAAAACTAGGTTATGTGCAGAAAGCTTTCTGAGGGAGGGAGGGGGTCAATAAATCGACTGAAAAGAAAAAAGAAAGATGGCTTTCGCCTTCGAGTCGTCTCAGGCGAACGCACAAAGTACCCTGCAAGTTTTTTTGTGTTGCTGAGGAGGTTGAAGCGTTATATTTTAAACATATTCCGTTGCTGTTCGGTTGAGCTTCCGCCAAGGTAATTGGTCTAAATCTTTCGGGAACGCGACCTCTGATCTTGTTTGTCGCAGACGCCACGAAAGCCGTGAAAAAACCCAATTAGATTATTGTTATTATTATTATTATTATTTTGGAATAGCTGGATGGTGCCCCATTTCGAACGGAATAGATGGCTGCCCGCCGATGGTTATGGCTCTGTGTACTCGTAGCAGTTGGTGAGAACGAAGAATTTATTTGCGCATAATTATATTTTGCGTGGTCGTATAACGGCCGTCGAGTCATTTCCGGCGAATTCCGGCGAACTATTCACCGCCATTTTTTTTACTCCGTTTCAAGACGACTCGCTACACAGGCGCTTACAGCGCGCCTGCGTTGTGTGCTCCTTTTTCTTTATGCTCAACGGGATGGTCGATTTGGGCTACTTGGCGATTAATGATCTTTGGTTTACAGCGAAGAAGCAGACATTCTTTGTCCCGTTCCACGCTGTTTACGTATCTTGTTTTGTTTGTTTTCTTGTTCTTCGCGTTACTGCAGCAACTGAGAGTCGAACTTCATTGCGCCGTGGAAGTAACTTACTACTCAAGATACACTCACCTTCTGCCTTTCTTCTGCTATCTTATAATAATTGATAATATACGGGTTTTTACGTGCCAAAACTACGATATGATTATGAGGCACGCCGTAGTGGAGAAATCCAGTTCTTTCTACTGTCTCGTCTTCTTTAACGTGCAGTGACATCGCACAGTACACGGGCCTCTAGCACTTTGACTCCATTGAAATAAGACTTCCGCAGCCGGGATCGAAACCGCGATCTTCGGGTCAGCAGCCGAGCACCGTAACCACTTTACCGCTGCGGCGGACTCTTTTGTTATCTTGACCAGTAAATTTCTTCGTCGACGCAACAAACATTAGAAAAAAGAATGTTGCGCCGCTAAATGAGTATACGTAATTTACTGCTCAATATACATGATAAATTAAGGCAGAAATAGAGACGGCCCAGGGTGAATGTTTATATCTTGAGCAGTAACGAACCAACCATACAATGAAGCAGGCAAAAAAAAAGCGTTAGACAATACTCGCCGTCACGGCTGCGATCGACGCTAATCACCCTCAGGTTTAAATGCACAGAAATACGCGATGAAGTGGACGGGAGGATGACCGCCACTGTACCTCAACTGGTATACACCGGCCGCGTTATCCGAAGGTCGCATGAAGGTGCGGTCCTTGACGGTGGCAAGTTGCCTCTCGTCCGCTTTAATTTCTTCGTATTTATGTGATAATTACTACAATGCAGGTAAAAATATTACAAATACTGCCCCCTATACTTTCCTTGGCTTCATATTGTCTGTTGGTTTTTATTAAAGGTTGCGTCCAACAAAGAAAAGCGAGCCCTTATAAATTTGCCTTCTTTCGTACCGGTGTAGTCTGCCATATGTGCCAGCATATTACGGACGGCGCCGCGTAGGCTTCGATGCTGAGGACATTAACACATTCAACAAGTACGTGGGGAGTGGATGGCACGCGCAGCTGCCGCACCTGCGTTCTGTGCAGAAATCGATGCGCAACGGAAGTGCCGGCGAACGAACGTCGGTTGCGACGCGGGTAAGCGTCTTCCTTACATTTCTTTGGAATATTATTCACAGATGACACGCCACGGTCTGCCACTGCTATAGCACTGCGCTGCTGAATTGACCGTCGTGAGTTCGGTCCCGGCAGAGGCGGTCGCATTTTGATAGGGGTGAAGTGGGAAAAAAAAAAGAAACTTGACACACTCATAGCAAAAAAAAAAAGAAAAGAAACCTCACGAAGATCTCTTATGTATTCGCCTAAGACGAATCGAAGGCGAAAGCCAACTACTATTTCTTCACAGTCGTTTGTGAAGAAAAGCTTCTCTTTCTTCACGGTGATCCTCCCTCGCCCCTCTCCGAAGCTTTCTGCGTCCAACGTGGTTTTGCACTGCTACAGGATCGAAGGCATTGCAAGCTTTCTTCACATCACCTTGTTTAGCACTGCCTCCGTGATCCACCCACCTTTTACGAAGCGACGATGTCGTATGATGAAGTCATCATGTGACGGCACGCTATGTGAAATCATAGTGACGTCACAAATTTTGGCGATCTGTGACTTCATGGTGGCATATTGTGACGTCATCACATCATGATTTTTTTTTGCATCACTCGTGTTGACGCCGACGACCCCGACGGTCAATTTTCGCATTTGATGAGACGTCTAAGGCTTTCGCCTTAATAATTTCTGGGTGCCCACTCACAACCCTAGGTGGTCAAAGTTAATCCAAAGATTCCCACAACAACGTAACTCATAGTCGGATCGTGTAGTTTAGTTTGCACGTAAAATTCCAAACTTAATTTTAATGTTATGTGCAGGGCGACGCCTTTACAGCATGCTTTCTAAATTCTCATTCACGCCAAGTAGTAATTTTGTATTATTGCGATAGCAATTATATGGACAGTCTCGGCTGGAAAATGTCCGTCCCCGTCGCCGTCATGCACCGTATATGTGTAAGTATATATATATATATATATATATATATATATATATATATATATATAAAAGCCCCAAAGAAAAATAATTCAGAAAAATGCTTCCGAAGCGCGGAATCGAACCAGGGACCTCTTGCTTCGCAGCGAGTGGCGCTAACCACTACGCCACGGAACGCAGGTCCTCCGCATAGCTAACGGCGAGCGTTATATACACACCCTTTGCCGCTGGACGGACTCAGAGATGGCGGGCGCTCATAAGCGTTTCTTCATTACCAGCGAGATGGCGCTAGGAGCGCGACGAGCGCATTTAAAAGTCGTCGGCGAGCTCGCTCGCTTCTTCTTATATTTGCGCAAGGAGAACCTTGGCCTTCCGCTGTCCGCTCGCGCGGTTTTCTCGTGGTGAGGGCAAGAGGGATGTTTCAAGCTTTAACCGTGATGTCCGCGCACATGTTACGGAGCGCCGCTAAACGACGCCGCTAAACGAACAAACAGAAGATGAGCGCGAACTATCAAGTGTCACAGCTCGACACTTAAAGCACGCTAGTTTCCTTCGCTGCTTCGGCCGCCTTTGTAGCGCTGTTCAAATTGAGAGCATCCATTGGCGAGCCTCACTTCGTATAGCATTAGTTTCTTGCTATCGCATTCATTGCTTCGCCCTTGCGGCGAAACTGTGATTTTTTTTTAACAACTAAACGAACAGTGCTACAATAGACTCGTACTAATATTAACGGCCTTACGCGGATGCATTCGGAGCTTCATGACCTGGTTATATAATTTGGCGTCATGAAATACAAAGCTGAAAAATTGTTTCCGTAATAGCCGAAGATGCCGCTGCCCAAGAATCTAAAATGTAACCGTTTAAAGGCAATCGATTTGCGGACAGTTAAGGACTACCGCACTTTTTATTAGGGTTCCCGACGCAGGCTTACATTTCGCCGACATTTCGAGGCGCCGATTACACATGGTTTTAGCGCATTGTCCTTTCTGTTTTCATTTTCTTTAAACTTTCAGTTGCACGCGCGTTTTGTGAAAGGCCTGAGACTACACAAAAGGACTGTTCTATGAGGAACAATGATCTGCAGCTGGGCTCCGAAGACGGCTGCATTGATGTGGGCGAATTGAAAGGCTCCGGCAAAGTGATGGGCCGTGTTTCGTCGCGCGCGCACGTGCAAACGGAGTATCCTTCTCGATCGTAATCAGTGAAAAAAAACGCAAGGGCCGTCTCCGCGACACGTCTTGAAAAGCGCCGAAGAGAAAGTTCATGCCCCCTCCCACCAATTCCTTCATCTTCGCTCGCTTTAAAAGCGTATCGATTATTCTCCTAAATTATTTCTCGGCTGATGCAGCACTATACGAAGAAAGCTCGCGCACACGGCTTCACTGACCCGAAAAAAAAAGAAAAAAAATAGACGGAGGGTTTAAGATAGGGACAGACAAATGCGCCATCGTCCCGGCCGAACCTTTGTTGCTTTTCTTTTTAACGCAGCCTATTTGAATGCTTACAGTACGGCCCTCTGAAATTTTAATGTCTTTTTGTCTTTTGTTTTAAGTACACGTATCTCACGTATAGTTCCTTTGTTTCTCGCTTTATTAACCTCCAATTGCGTTTTATTACTAGCGTTTACTATGGTAATCTTTATACTACCTTACTTCAATTAACTACGGGTGGATGGATGGATGGGACTGTGTCCTTCTGATCGAGCGGCGGCTCACGGCACCTAGCCGTAACTCGTAATGAAGTACTAACTGTATGTAGTGAAATATTAAATTTTACTCCTGCCTTGATTTTAGCCGCCAGTCAGATCACCTGCTCTTGATTTTTTTCTACCCGCTTAAAGTCTATGTTGCCTTCACTGTCCCTAAACCCCAATGCTTGAAAAATTCAGCCACATTGCCTTGGACTATAGGATGAAGCACTTTACAAAAAAATTAGATGTTCAGCCGTCTCCCCCTACCCTGCACACGCACCGCGCAAAGTGCGTCTATCCCTTCGTACTTGGCTCGGTAAGTCTCAGTGCGCAGTACTCCCGCACGGCTTTCAAACAGGAGAGAGCTACCCCGAGAGTTATCAGATCTTTTAACTCGTAGCGTTAAAGAGCTCGTTTCGCAGAAATTCCCGTGTCGGTTTAGGCGTAGTTGGTTGTGAACGAAAAACCAGCGTTGCAGGTGAGCGAAAATTCGAGGTAGATACAAATAAAGAAATAACAAATCTTCGCTTCGAGTGGGACTGGGAATTCGAACCTGCGACCCCTCGCTCCGTGGCGCGATGCATTTAGTCGTCCGACCACCACGCATACATCCTCAGCATACTAACGGCTAGCTATTTATATAAACCATATATCTTTGGTGGTACGCACATCTCGGAGGTGCTTGAGCGTGGCAGAGGTTTGACTATCACCCGCGAGATGGCGCAAAGGGCCCACGGACGCGCTTTCAACGGCATCGCCCGTTATGTTTGGTCGTGCCGCATGCATATATATAGGAGCCGGAGGGCGTCCGCACTTTGGCTTTTCTTGCGGCACGGTTTAGGTGTCCGCCAAGAAGCGAAGCAAGCTAGCGATTGGGAGGGCGATACGAACACGGTCCGATTACGCTATCCCGTTTTACCTTTTGAAAGCGAAGCTCAAGCGTCCTCCAAGTTTTTATTTGGCAATTTCCTGCTTGAAAGGGCTGCATTTTTCCAGTGCTAATTTCGTAAGCATCCATATCTTCCACTGGCCCTTGTCCTTTTCTTTGACCTTTTTCTTAACCGATGAGCCTTTTCCCCCTGGTCTCCTGCCGTTGTCTAAGTATTTACTTGACAATTTTCTGGTTCGCTTCCTCCATCTTGTATCGATTTTCCTCATGTACAAGTCACTGAAAACATCCCTGAAAACACCATTTACCTTCATTTGCCATCTACCTCTTCACATCTCTTCTACACATTGAAGCCGCGGTGGTGACCTAGTTGGTTACGATGCTCGGCTGCTGACTCGAAAGTCGAGGTTTGGATCCTGGCCAAGGCGGTCGAATTTCGATGGATGCGACATGCTAGAGGCCCGCGTACCATGTATTTTCTGTGCACGTTAAAGAACCCCAATTGGTCGCAATGATCCGTAGCCCTCCACTACGGCATCTCTCATAACCTGAGTCGCTTTGAGACAATAAACCCAATAAACCAACCAAGAATACATGAGCGTCATACGTCCACAATGTACCGGTTTCACCGCAGTCACACACATTCAGCTCTTTCCCCTTTAACACTCCTAATCCTCATCATCGACCTGTCTTATCACCACTGCAGCACGAAGGCCTCTCCAAATGATCAAAAGCCCATCCTGTCCCGCGCAAGCTTATTTCATTTCATGCCTCCAAATTTTTTAATTTCGTCTCTCGACCAAAGCCTTTGCCATCCACAACCGCGCGTCCCATATCTTGGTATCCATTCCGACGCTCTAACTGACCATCGGTCGTTTGTCCTTCTCATGACATGATCTACCCAGGTCCACTTATTTCCTCTCAATATCTACTAGGATTTCGGCGACTCCTATTTGTTCTCTGATGCCACTCTGCAGTATGCCTGTCTCTTATAGTTACGCTTAGCATTTTCCGTTACGTCGCACGCTGTGTTGTCCTGAGCTTCTTCTCTAGTTTTCTAGTTATTCTCCATGTTTCAGCCCCATCTGTTAGAACTGGTAAAATACACTGGTTGTACACTTTCCGCTTTAGTGACAGTGGTAATTTACCTGTCATAAGTTGAGAACGTCTACCGTGTGCGCGCCATTCCCATCCTTATTCTTCGGTCGGTTCTTTTTTTTTTTTTTGAGTGAGCAGGCTCCCCAGTTAATATCCGGCCTAGACATATTAATGATAACGCGTCAATAAATAGCTCCCATATATATGGGGGGGGGGGGGGCACCGTCGTTCGCTTCAAACTTCGCACACGACTGAGTTTATTATTATTATTTTTTTTATACATAAGAGATTACATAACAGAATAAAAATACATCAGAGTAAAAAGACGATACAGAAAACTGGGGCAGCTGCGCACTAGTGATGCCAGGACTGAGGAAACAGCTGAGCTGGTGGCGTTCCCCTCCTCGTTTCCCTCCTCAGCCTTACCTCCCTGTCTCACCTCTTGCGACTACAAGGCTATGCTACTATACTATGCAAGACCATGCGACTGTGATACAAGACTATGCCATGCTTTACCCTCTCCTCTCCTCCTTTCCCTTATCCTCACATCAACTCATGCTCAACTTCACTTCCCTTTCCCACCGGCAACTCATTCATACGTATCTTAAGTGTTGAGCGCAGATTTATCAAGACGGGACAAGACGAAGGGGACACACACAGGCGCAAACTTTCAACAATTAATTTATCTGAAGCCGGATACTTGGATACTTGAAGCCGGATTATTCATACGGTTCTCATAAATGCTAATAGTCGGTAGTGGGGCTTTCCTAATTCCTGTGGCGCATACCCGCCCGAGTTTTCTGTACGATCCACGCGGACAAACGAAAAGCTTAACATCTCCGCTGTAAAAAGGTACTTCATTACACAATAATAGCTAGCATGGTATTACAGCAACGCAGCAATATATGTGAGAGCAAGAAGGAATAAGATTGTTTACGGTACAGTGTTAGCTATTAGTGCGCGAAAGCAAACGGGGTCTTGAATGGAGGCTATTGATCCGGGAAGGCCATTACAGTCCTTAGAAATGCGTGAAATGAAGGAGTACGGGTATATGTTTGTGTACAGCACGGCGCAATGCCGACTTTGTTGACGTGATCGATTCGCAAAGGTGTGTAGTGGCCTAGACGCGCAACAACTTTCTGAGAAACGCCTTGCGAGGAATAATCGACCACCTCGTCTCGTTGAAAACGATCGAGCCGTCACGAATTCGAAGCAATCACCCGCCGCCCTCCGCCGGCCGTTTAATAAACATTCCGAACTTGTCCGCGAGTATTGCTCGGTCGTATATCTGGGGAAAGCGGGGCGGTTATTATTATTGGAAGCGCTCGCGGAGCGAGGGAATGTTTATGCAGAGAACCTGCGCGCTTTCGAATTGCGGACTTCCGAAGTCGGCGGTTCGTCAAGGGGGCGTAAACGTCGCCATTTATCGAGCTACGGCAAAGGAATTGTACGTCTCCCATAAACCTTTCAGAATGGTTCCTTTTCAGGCCTTTCGGAATGGGTGAAGGTGGGAGCGAAAGGGGGCAATCTGTTTACGTAGTAAATTAGAAAGCAGGGAAGAAGGGTTCCGGGAAAACTAATGCCGAAACATACATTTCGCTGCTGCTTATATAAGCAGAGAGGGAAGGACAAAGGAAAAAAAAAGAGAGAAAGAAATCGGCCAGTTTCACGTTGTGAAAAACCGTCGGACAGCAAAGCTGTAAAGATGATGATGATGAGTTTCGGTAGAAAACGTCATCATCATCATTTCGTTTATTTATTCATTTATTCACTCCCCCTCTGGTCACGTGATCTGCGTGACGCCTACTACTACTTACTACTACTACTAGTACTAGTACTACTACTACTACTACTACTACTACTACTACTACTACCACTACCACCACCACTAGTACTACTACTGCTACTACTACTACTACTATTACTACTACCACCACTACTAACACTACTACTACTACGAAGACGACGACGGCACAGGATGCTCCGCTCTGAAGAGGAGGTAGGGGACCGGTACAGCATCGAGTGAAGAACTGAAGCAACCACTGTCTGCCACTCAAGCGGGCAAAATTAATTGGGAAAACTTTACTTCGTTAGCAAGTTCGCACGCTGCGAATAGAAACCTGCCTGCGTGCCCTTGGGATAATATATAGTCATACTAAAATGCGCAGACTTTGCCGAGCGATGAAAGAGGTGGCGAACTTTGCGCCCGAAAACTGCCGCGCTTTCAGCCGTAGTCCCTGCGTGGCTAAGCGGTTATGCTGAAAGAAAGCACCATTACTCAATCGGATAAGGACTTTCTATGTTATATACAGCGCCGGCGTGCGCGCTATTCACGCGAACAGCTCTCTTTGCATTGGTTCACGTCCAACGTGTTAAGAGACGGAGAAGTTTCTTTGATCGCGTTCGTGCTACATTGTGATGAAACGAAACTTTTTTTTGTCTGTGTGTGTGTGAAAGGCCATGGAAGGAGGGCCTTCCGCGTGCGTGCTCTGGACGCCTAACTCATCCATTTGCGGCAACGTATTTACCCCGTGAAAAATGTATGCCGGTGTAAAATGTGCGGGACCAAAACGTCAACACAGAAACATACACTCTGAGAACGTTTCACACCGTTTAGGGCTTAGCGCGGACTAGAACGACAACGTTTGAGTGCAACTTACCGAACGCAAGGCTATCTTTTTTTTTTCGAATTTAAAATTTTATTTATACTGATAACCAAAGGAAAAAAGATTAAAGCAGCTTCGCATTGGTGGGTGTCAAGCCTGAAGGAAGTGCGAACCTGGCGGCCTTCTTTGTTTCTTTTCATTTTTCTCTTTCTTTTTTTTCTCTCTCTCTTTGTTTCTTTATGTTTCTTTCTTTTACGCTCTATCTTTCTCTTTCTCTCTCTCTCTTTGTGTTTCTCCCCTTTTTTCCTCTCTATTTCTGTCTTTCTATTTCCTTTTGTGCTATACTCTCCCCCTCCTCCTTTTCCACCTGCTCACCCTCAATTCCTTTTCCTAGCCCCTTGCTATATTCTTATATACAAGTCTATGATATGCTTTGCTAGTGTGCCTGGATAGCCGAGTGGCTACATTAAGCTAGCTGCTCCGAATCTAGCAAGGCAGGGCAGTTTTTTGTCTACGGCGGACGGAATAAGGAAAAGCTTAAAAAGGGCGATCATCGCCAGATAATAGCAATATAGACTCCGTCTGTCTTTATCAGATTAAGAAGAGAGATGAGGAGGGCTAGATCGCATGGCTTACACAAGGTTCGCGTGGCGCCGCGGTTCTTCACCGCCGGAAAATTTCTTCGCATGGCTGCGGTCACACGTACCGATGACCCGCCGTGGTGGTGTAGTGGTTATGGTGCTCGACTGCTGACACGAAGGTCGCGAGCTAGAATCCCAGCCTCGGCGGCCGCATTTCGATGGAGGCGGAATGATAGAGTCCCGTGTATACATAGGTGCACGTTAAAGAACCCCAGGTGGTCGAAATTTCCGGGGCCTTCCACTACGGCGTCCCTCATAACAATTATATTGTTACGGGAAAGACAGACTTGAATATGTATAGATGTATTTACAAATGGTTAGGCGAACAGCGCTGCCGATACGAACAGATCGCGCCAGTCTATCTTTTCTCGTCCTTCTCTTCGTCTTCTTGATCGCGATGCCACTGGTACGTAGCAATATTAACGCTTACAGATGCTCACAGAATTATTCGGAACGCGGGACAGGCATGTGCTGGCCTGCGGAGCGCGCCGCTGAAAAAAAATAGCGCCGTGGTCTGCGCGTGCGCGGCATCCCTTTCGCCAAAAGTATAGCGTTACGTGCTTTTTAGGGCTAAGCAAGCGCTATTCACCGGCGTGCTACATATATATACTGCCAAGTCAGGATAGTGACGTCCAAAGAAAATGGCGCCAGACGGAACAAAAGATAAAAGGTGACCAAGCGTTCAAACTCGAATGGACGAACGGGCATGTTCCAACGCGCGCGCGTACGCAGCTTGTCACAGACCCCATCCGCCCAGCAAATCTGTGACACCGCTAAGATGCCCTTAACGTAAGCCTTTTGGTGCAAACAACGCCATTCCTGATACGATAGTAGCGAGGCTTGCTTGAGACCACGCACGCACAGAACATGGCTGTATCTGCACCGCCGGACTGCTCCTCCGGTGAGTGGCCACCTGTCCGGCGTTCCGAATTATTTTGTGAGCATATGTTCGTTCCTACGGCATACCTACGATTGTGCGTCGCCCTTGCGAAATGTCCATGCTGCAACTGGTGAGCACATCCTTTATAATGATCATACTAATTAAAGCGTGTGCGGCTGCATGATATATAGTGGGACTCGAACACAGGGCTATGCCTTTGGTACCGCGAACGCGAGCACTGGTGTGTTATAGAAGCTATTGAACTTCTATTGCGTAAACATTCTTGGGCTCAATCCGTATGTCAGTCAGTGTACAGTGGGCCACAAAATGATACGGACCACGCAAACTCTTGGCGAAATTGCCGTCTGCGCAGTCTAGCGACGAGCCGTCTGGTGCCGAAAGCATAGCTCTGGTCGCTCTTGCCAGAGCAATGCTCTCGACACCACTGACCACAGAAAACCATTCTGAAGCAGATCGTCGTATCGCTAACCTCGTTGCTTCTCGGCGGCATTAAGCAGTATATACCGTATCCTGGAGTCGATGCTCGCGCGATACTATTAAAGAATGGCTAGGGTGTACGGCAGCGGTGCAGACAGAAAAAATTTCGGGGAAGGGGGGGGGGGGGGGGCACGAACATACATACTTTATGTATGTTCGTGCGCGTGTGTTTGTATGAGCGCGTGTATATATATACACATACTAATTTGAACATTTTAGGGGAGATTTGACCTCCCCCCCCCTCCCCCCACTGTGTACGCCAGCGATGTACGGATAATTGCGTTCCAGAAACCGGACGCGAAAGGAATCCGCCAAAAAACAAGGTAAAACGGAGATCACTTATCCAGAAAACTGTCGCACCGGCATGAGATGTTCGTATACAATCGTGCAACATCGTGACACCGCCTGTATACAATGACGACATACCAAACACGTGTGAAGTTAAAAAAAAATAGTTCTGGTGTTTTACGAGTCGAAACCACGATATCGTTATGAATTGCACCGTACAGTGGGGACTCGGAATCTATTCTGACCAGAAGAATTTTGGAATAAGCTGGGGTTCTTAACGTGCACCTAAATCTAAGTACCAGTGTGTGTCTGTTTGTTTTCTTTTAAATTTTGCCCTAACTGAACCCCCGCTCTTGAATCGGGGCATTGAATCAAATCTGCGTCCTAGAGTTTAGCATTGCAGCACCTAAGCCGGTAGGCTACCACGGCGTTTGACGCACGAACCGTCCGTGATATGTAAAATTTTGAAGCTGTGAACACATAGCCGCTCCCTGCGTACGCACAAGAAGCTACAAGTGGTTGTCATAATCACGTTATTTTAATACCACTGCAGCTCGAAGATCTTTCAAATCTATTGATCGTGGCGTCTGGCAAGCGAGCCCGTTCTTCGTCCCATTCTAGCGACCTCATCTAATCTATACCGCCGCCACTCAACTGCTTCTTCTTCTTGACGTGCACTCGGTATTTCGAGAGAGGACCGACTCTGTATTTTATGCCACTGCTCTACAGCTTTTCTCCTCATAACGTAAAGTCCTCCAGTGAACGTGAGGTCGCGTGAAAAGCCGGAATTTCATCTTCAATCCACACCTTTTTTTTTTTTTCGTTTTCTTTTTCGTCGCGTGCTGCGTTTATCCTTTTCTGCTCTGTCGAACGTCGCATGGTGTAGCACCGCAAGCTACGTTGCCGAATCTGGGGTTGAATATAATAGCGATCCATCTGATTTTATATTATTTTTCAATCTCCATGGACGGCCCAGACGCCACCGTTATCGCTGAGATCAGCCATTCCGCGCAGCGGCCAATATGAAATAAGAGAGTGTGTGTGTGGGGGGCGGGGGGGGGGTGGGGGGGGGAGGGGTGATGAGAGGTCAGCTGCAGCGTGGTCTTTTGTAACGTTCTATGCCAGTTCTTTAGATTATTTTTCTTCCTTTCACTTCGACTGGCTGATCACCGCGATAACAGCGGCGCCGTGGTCTGCGAGCAACGTTCGGGAAGGAGAAGGGGGGGGGGGGGGGTATTGAACTTCGCACAATTCGGTCGATCCCACACTTATGTGACAGTCGCCGTGTTAGCCAAGACTGATATTTACGCGGTTGTTAGGGCAAAAGCTATCCGTCGTCAACGTCAACACGTAACTTCCGGTGCATGTAGTAAACGAGGACACGGTTTTCGAGATATGTACTACTATTTACATTGTTATGGCACATAACCCTGTAATATCTTATCTTGAAGGCCATTTATGTAGTGTAATTTTGTGCACTTCTCTCTGTAGACCATTGCTTAAATTACCCGCCGTGAAAGCTTAACTAAATAAACTTTCTCGATTCTCGGAAACACACAGAAAAATGACACAGGACGAGCGCTGCAAGGGAAAGGACGAGGACGCAGGATTACCGCTCGACCTGTGTGAGGGGCTTACGAATTGCATTTTGTGGCAACATGTTTGTTATGTTGATGATGGAGGCCTAATCGCACCGCTATTGGACCACTGCGTATTCTTAGTCGTTTCTTTTTCTTTATTACTGTTAAAAATAAATAAATAAATAAATAAATAAATAAATAAATAAATAAATAAATAAATAAATTTATTTACAGGGTTTCTGTTGGCTTCAGAATGAAGCCATAAGCAGGAGTGGGTAACATACAAATATAGCAGACTGAAAATTTGCATAATAAATTACGCACAATATAAAAATACCGCGAACATACAATTTGGAACGCGATCAAAAAATACAATGCATGGCATGGCATTGCACAAAGCGTAACATATATATGAATGCGTACTGACGTCAAATGAAAACAAGCGAGAAAAAAACACAACTCCGCCAACGTCACGAAAACGTTTTTATTTCATGTCGTTTCTTTTTCTGGGTGTTTCCTGCGTTTTCGCTCTGGTATTTCAAGTGTGCAACGATTCCAACTGACCCACCTTTCTACCTTACTTAATTATTATTAATTCATTTCGAATGTATCACATATATAAAGAGAAAACACAAGAATATCTACGCAAAATTCAAATCTTTATCGCGATTTTTGTGTATGTTGATCATATGTTGCTCCTAGCGCACAATTTATTGGTGGCACAGTTGTGGTCTTGCTCGGGGCTGTGCTTCCAAATGTTAGGAGGCGACGAAAAGGAGACCTATAGGCGGGTCATCGGGCGTCGAACTGCGCGGTTTCGCGAATGGTTTCAGTGGCGTCGCGTCCTCGCCTGGCGTCGTGACTCGTGGCTCATTTGTCAAGCAGCCTCTCCTGTCGGCCGCAAGTGCACGCCCGCCCTGTGCATGCAAACATCGCGGCGCGGTCTGGCCGACGCCTCGTCAAGGCGACACGTGCTTTGAAAGCGGTCGCGCAGGCATCATTCCGCCAGGGGGAGACTGTCGTGCGTCCTTGCTGTACACGTGTGCGCCGACTGCTTCGCTCGGCCGTTCCTCTTCTTGTTAGTCGTGAAATAATAGAGAGCACAAAGCAACGAGAAAAAGAAGCTGCAAGGGAGGTATGGAAACTCTCCAGATTCCTACCACTTGACATATCTTAAGTCATTTTTCGAAGAAAGAAACAAAAAAACGCGAAAAAGAAAATTGCAAGAGAAGCTTAGAATAACAGAGAGCTGAGCTAGTTGGTAAGTATTCATTCTAAAAAGACAGGGCGTGCAAACACGGACACAAGAAAGAAGTCAGGACTTCTTTCTTGTGTCCGTGTTTGCACGCCCTGTCTTTTTAGAATGAATTGCAAGAGAAATAGACTGGTGTGCGTGTGCAATAATTGTTCGTGTTTAACGTCCCAAAACCAGCATATGATTATGAGGCACGCCGTAGTGGAGGGAGCCGGAAATTACGACCACCTGGGGGTCTTTAACATACACTTAAATCTAAGTACACGGGCCTCAGACATTTTCGCCTCCATCGAAAATGCAGCCGCCGCGGCCGGGATTCGATCCCGCGACCTTCGGGTCAGCAGTCGAGCGCCATAACCACTTGACGTGTGTGTGTGTGTGTGTGTGTGTGTGTGTGTGTGTGTGTGTGTGTGTGTGTGTGTGTGTGTGTGTGTGTGTGTGTGTGCGTGCGTGTGTGTGTGTGTGTGTGTGTGTGTGTGTGTGTGTGCGTGCGTGCGTGCGTGCGTGCGTGCGCGCGCGTGCACATGCGCGCGCGACCTTTTATTTACAGAAGTTCTGAGGCGCGACCCTTTGCACAGATTGTTATTGCCACTGCGAATGGCATCACGGCGACTCGACCATTCCCTCAGCTTTGCGGAAAACGCGAACGCACTTGCTTGCAATCGGAATATTCCGCCTGATTAGGCACGTGCCTATGGCGTATGGTGGCTAGAGCATCGTGTTTGGGTAATGCAGTCCTACTGTTCAAATACAGCCGTCGGAACATTTTAAACGTTTTTATGTTTCTTGTGCAGTACTCACAGATTCAAACGCGACATCATTTTTTTTAGTATAACGACTGGTATGCGCACTTTCTCGAGATAACCACGTCATGTCATCTGATCTGGTCTCTAAAGAATACTGGCTCTGATCTACGCGTTCGAGTCAAAATTACGTTGGTATGACACGAACTGAAGATGGTGGAATGAAAAGTATACGCAAGGGGCGCAGCCAGAAATTTTTTTCGGGGGGGGAGGGGGGTCAACCATACTTTATGTATGTTCGTGCGTGTGTATATACGCAAGCAAAATCGAAAATTTTCGGGGGGGTTTTGAACCACCCCCCCTTTCGCTAGCGTGTTACTTAGCCCTAAACTGTCCTCTTTCAATCCGTGAGTATTGCACATATATGCTGTCCTAATGTCAACCGCGTGCATGCGCGCGTGTGTACGTGTGTGTGTGTGGGGGGGGGGGGTGCGTGTGTGTGACGTCACCTGCATGATACATCACCCATCTAACACGCGTCTGAAAAAATGAAAAAAACTGGTAGGAAGCGATCACGGTAGTTTCCGACCACAATGCATCTCCGCTACAAAAGCAGCAGAGTATCTTTTTTTATCTTAGAACAACAAGCTCTACTTTGAGAGATTCGTTGAGGATGAAAAGCGCGCGTCGCTGCAAGTTGTAGGGTATATCGCTAGCCTTGCATTTGTTCGAGCTTCAGTTCACGCCAGTACACGAAATGGCGCTTGAAATTTTCCCGCTTAAAAAGAGAAAACGATTATCATTTTGCACTTTAATGCGGTATTGAGCCTTTGTGCTCAGTGGAGCATGAAATCGACCGCCAGAAATTTCTCTCGGGCTTCTTTACGCGCCCGTCGGCATCTGGTACGTACTGGTGAAGCGGTCTCGCATTGGCTGCCGTTATTGTAAAAACTTGCACAAAACGGTTCCTTACAATACGAGCGTGCATTTTTAAAATCTCATTAAGTGCGGTATTAAACGACGGGTTGGCGATGGAAGAATAGAGAAGGGGTAGAGTGCTTTATGATTCTTTCTTTCTTTTCTGCCGTACCGCCTGATTCATAGACTTAACAAACAAGAGGTCAAATAAGCGCTGTCACTGATAAACAACCGCATTGAAAGCATGGAAGTGAATACTGTTGACTTAACCGGCGAATAATTAACGAACTTTGTCATAAATGTGGTACTATGACGTCGTTCAAGCTTTGCTCATCTTTTCGCGCATTCCACGGACATCGTGTTAAATTCACTGCTGTCATTACAGTTAATCCATACTACACATAAATACAAATAACAAACACGCCCAAGCTACCCTTGTAAATGTCGTTACAGGCCAGGTTTAGAAACAACCAAACGGTTAGTGTTGTTAAACAATAAGCGCTGCCAAATGATACACCCCTCTTTGTAATGCACACCATGGGCCCTAATACTATTTTTTTAAATGTGAATCTTTATATTTAACATTCAAGCTGAGGCGGGAAAGACATATTATAACTACGCTATAAAAAGTTTCAGAAGACCACTGAGGATGGTCTGAGCCGGTAAGATTGGATGAATAACAGGGCGGAAAGTGAGGGGGTTTATCCCCTCACTTTCCGTGGTTTATCCGCATATAAACTATGCGGATAAACCATGGTACCCAGGGGGAAAAAATGAACACAACTGTCAGACGCTGACAGGAACGTTGACGCGTCTTTATCATTACGTTTCTTCTTCCGCTAGCGCTCGCCCGTCTCCGCGCTTCAAAAAAAAAAATAAATAAATAAATAAAATAAAAATAAAAGCCAGAGTTCCTTATGAATTTGCCTAAGACGACTCGAATGCGCAAGCCGTCTTTTTTTTTTCTCAATCGATGTATTGATCCCCCCCCCCCCTCCATGATTTCTGCACCTAACGTGGTTTTGCACTGTCTCAAGGATCGGAGGCATCGCAAGCTTTCTGCACGCACCTGGTTTTGCGCTGCCTCCGTGATCGGCCCATCTTTGACCAAGAGAGGATGCCATGTGATGCCGTCATAATGCGACGTCCCGTTATGTGACGTCATGATGACGTCATCACGTGATGGTGATTTTTTTTTTCATCACTCGGGTTGACGCCGGCGCCGCGGGAAGGCGGTCGACGCCGACGGTAAATTTTCGCGTTTGATGATGCATCTAGGACTTTCGCTTTTAAAATGCTAGAAGACTAACGAGGATGATCTGAGCCGATAAGCTCAAGATTGGATAAGTGACAGGGCGGAAAGTGGGGAAAAAGAAACTATACGGATAAACCACAGTTCCTAGTGCAAAAAAAAAAAAAAACGTCAACACAGCTGTCAGACGTTGATAGGAACGTTGACGTGTCCCTATTATTAGATTTCTTCTTTTGCGAGCGCCCGCCCGTCTCCGCAGAATAAGATTGGGCTTCGAAAAGAATACTTTAGCCCCCACGAAGTGAGGAGACGTACGGGGGAGTGAAATCGGCCCATAGGGTGTCGGGGGTCCCTTTTCAAGACCGTGGCTCGCGCCACCCGCTGAAGGACGCGATGCGTCACACGGCTCGCGACGCAATGAATGCAGCATCGCATCGCATCGCATCGCATCCAAAGATTTGGAGAAAGTTGCGGCGCATTCGGGCGGACGAGGAGTCCTTCAGCATAGTAATAATAAAAAGAAAACATATGAAGGCGTCATCCAGCCGCGATCGTGAATTCCTCCTGGCCGCACCGGTATAGGGAAACGCGCGCAGGCATTTTTTTTCTAACTTTTTTTTTTCTACTGTGTCGAGCATTCGATCTTCTGCCGGCCACGATGGACGGTGACGTCGGCTCCGGCGGGCAACAAGCGACGCGAGACCCAGCCCGCATCCGTATACCGTTTTTGTCTCCATTCAACTGCGTGTTTCCTCGCGAGCTCGCTCCGTACTGAATAGTGTGTATGTTTAAAGGGGCAGTAAAAATAATAATAATAATTGGGGGGGGGGAGCTTTACGACCCAAAACCAAGATATGATTACGAGGGACGCCGTAGCGGAAGGCTTCTGAAATTACGACCTGCTGGGGCATATATGATGATCGGTCACGTACAATAAACAGTTCGTACACTGAGCGCTGTGTGTGGGGTGTGTTCTTGAGTGGAAGCGTGTGCGAATGTGAGTGTGTTTTTCAAGTGAATGCCAAGTTGCGCTAAGTATCTTCAATTATGGAGTTCTTTAACATGCGCCTAAATCTGACCACACGGGCCTCTAGCATTTTTGTCTCTACCGAAATACGGCTGCAGCGGACGGGATTCGATCCCGCGACCTTTCGGTCAGCACTCAAGCACCATAGCGACCAGCGACGCGTAAAGAGACACCAAAGAGAAAAAACGTTTTCTTTTTTTCACCCCCAGAAGGCTACCCTTTCACAATACCAGAATTGCCACTTAATTGTGCCGCGTAAAAGACTCTTGGTAAGCGAGCAAACGTGCAGAAATAAAATTCAGGTGGCTACGCCACCTTGAAGTTTCTGAAGAATTCACTCGGGGAAGCTGCCTGTCGTGCGAGCAGCGACTCGGTTTTAATCAGCGCGACTAGTAGGGCGGAAAATATGGTAAGCAGCGACGGAGAAGACGAAGCGGCGCCGCGTCTCCCCCGCAGTGTCGGGCTGTCTCGTGGTGGCGGTGCAATCTCTCAAGTGCGCGGTTGAAGAGAACCGGATAAAAAAAAAAAATCGAGGATAGGAAATTGAGCTCAGTCACGGTGGTTGGAGAGGTGCCAACGGATGAAGAAAAAAAAAAAAACGAACGCGGCCACGCCGAATGAACTCCAGCACGAGCGCCGGTCAGCATCTGCCGAAAGGAGGTACATGTATTTCGTTTGCTTTCAAAGAGCCCACGGCAGCAGCCCCTTTTTTGTGTGTGCGCGCATGCGCGAAATTCGGGGCACTACGAAGTTGCTAACTCTTTAAAGACTGAGCTTGGAATAGAGTCTCTTTTTAGCCTTCCTATATAGGCTAACGGCCCTTCCGCGTTTGCACAGAGTCTTGTTTGATCATTCACCGGTAACACCTTACTTTCCGACTTCTTTGTTGGCTTTGGGAACTATAAAATACGCCGATGGCGCTGTGCCGTTCTTTCTTCGCTACCGCTCCATTTCTTATTCGCCGTGACTTCGATTTTCATTACGGCCGATATAGCTCTCGCCGAAGCGTGACGGGCTGAGATCGATACGACAGAAATCGCAAAACGATTTCTGACCGAATCAATCAGCGAAGTTTATCAGCGCCGCAAGGTCGTTACTGGACGTCATACTGGTGGAACTGTTGCTTATGTCCTTTGATCTGGTTCATGACTAACTAGCTGCACTGACGGTCGGGGTATGCCCGACGGCGCATTGTGAAAGAAGGCTTATTCGGCACTGGCGCGAGAAGAAACGCAAGAAGAAAAATAGAAAAAGAGGAATATCTATCAACTGTAGCGCTAGGTTCGGCGCCTATTTTATGCAGGCTTAGACGATCAATATCAACTCTGAGCTCCCAGCTATCCGGTCTCTCTCTCTAGCTCATTTCCTAGCCATTGAATCATGCAGTCGTGCGGTATGTACGACGCTATGAGTTGTCGCGGAGTCTTGGGCTTCTCTTTTGATGGCATCGGCGAGAATTCACGATGAGTTTCGCTACGGCACGGCTGCCACACGTCGACAGTAGTGGTACTTAGCGTGGCGAATAACATCCGTGTGCGGTGGGGCGCACTATGTGTATGCCATTGCATAAACGAACTTAATCAAAGGATTGTACAGTAGCAGTGGGCTTGGAGACTCGCACTCCAAACTTCTTCCTAAAATTGTGGTTCTTTTCTCGGTCGATCGTATTATTCCCCGCCCCCTCCTCCCTTGAAAGCTTTCTGCGTCCAACGTGGTTTTGCACTGTGCCCGGGATGGGAGGCATTGAAAGCTTTCTTCACCTCCCATGGTTCTGCAGTCCCTCCGTGATCGACCCACCTTTGACCAAGCGACGCCTGTGATGTCGTGATGGCGTCGTATGGTGACGTCATCAGCTGTAGATCGTTTTTGCATCACTCGTGTTGACGCCGCCGACTTTTCGCGTTTGATGAGGCATCTAAGACTTTCGCCTTCAAATATCCTACGTCGCATTCTCTCAGCATGTAAGACCTAAGTACAGCGGGGAAGGCTGCGAGGGCTATGCACTCATCATGACGCCGGCAGAACCGGCTGCGCGCATGCGATTTGGCCGTGTAGTCGCCTGCCTGCAGCCAAATATAAATGCATGGAAGTACAAACGAAAGCTTTTTTTTTTCATTTTCTCCTACTTCTGCGGATTCGGCGCCTCTGACCGGATATGAGTGGGCTGCGGCCATCATCTGGCCGACTGAGAGAAATGGCCCCTTCGGCTTCTCGCCATTCACCGCGCGCTTTCTTGCTACACCGGAAGCACCCTGCGAAGTGCTGTGGCTTTGATGTTGGGCAGCGAATTTGTTGAGACTTCGCTACGCCATGTTGTTCCTGTCGTTATCAGAACATTTGGTCCATGCACAGCGTGAGGGGTTGGCCAAGAACCGGCCATCAGTAACAGAAACATTGTTAGAAGTTCGTATGAGACCTAAGTAAAAAAAAAAGTGGGATGGGGAGGGAGGGAACCGTATCAGTCACATTGGGTTTCCAGAAATTCCTCTGAAACGGGAAACCAAGCGATTTATTGGCGATTAAATTAAAGAAAGGGTTACATATCTTAAAATGACTCAGATTTCACTACAGTAATGGAATCATACATAGTAGCTGCAGAAAATTTTGTGAATGCCCTTTTAACTCGAGAACTCCATGACCTCCTACCGAAGCGTCCGATATTTGAGCAATAGATCTAACGCGATGGCCGCATCACCAACCGTCCTCTTGAGGCTTTAAGCAGATTTATTTATTCTATAGCACTGTGAGCTATAAAGTGCCATGTTAAATACCCATCAAGCCTTCGGCATCGCGTGCTAGGTTGTTTTACAGTCATTGCGTGGTATACTACGTGGGTAGACGCGGGCGCGAGTCTAAGCACGCGTGAATAGATAATGAAATAAATGAGACGCCGGTGCTTAACTTCTCGCGTATCGAGGATGTCATGTGAAGCTCGAAGATTTGGCTCCCACCCGCGACAATATTGTTCGTTTCCTCTATAACTCTTCTTTACAAAACTCACAGGGTCCCTTAGGCATTCACGCAAGACGACTCGAAGGCGAGAGCCATATTCTTTTTCTTCTAAGTCGAATTAGTCGATGTATTTATCCTGCCCCGCCACCCTTCGAAAGCTTTCTATACCTAACGCGAGTTTTGCACTGCCTCCAAGATCGGAGGCACGTCACCTGGTTTTGCATTGCCTCCGTGATTGGACCACCTTTGACCAAGCTACGATATCATGGGATGACGTCATCATGCGACGTTACTCACGTGAAGCCACAGTGACGTAATATTGGCGTCACGAATTATGGCGATTTGTGACGTCATATGGTCACGTCATCTTGTGCATAGAGTTTCCTACAACACTTACTAGAGGGAACTCTGGCGCTAGTGTCTATGGGAGCTGCAACGCATGACGCTTCAGCCAGCATGGGAATGATGGGTAGTACACAAATTTGTCTAAACTTCGTACTTTCGGCTCCGTTTGGCTCCGCGTCGGCTGCATCCGCTTTGTCGCAAAACGAAGTTCAGCAAAAGTCAGCAGTTTCACATCACCACTTTAACTTCTTTAGGCTCAGCGCTTCAAATCTGGTCACGAAGTTCACAACGATCCATTCTTTTATCCGAAAGAAAACTAAAACATAGCAATAAACAAAGCCACAAGTACGTTTGAAGCCGCAAGCACGAAGACTAGGCAAATTTGTGTACTACCCATCATTCCCATGGTAGCTGAACGATCGCAGCGCCAGAGTCCCCTCTAGTTAATTTTAGGAAACTGTATGATCTTGTGATGACGATGTTTTGCATCACTCATCCCAGACGCCGCGGGATGCCGGCGGTCGAATTTCGCGTTTGATGAGGCATTTAAGGCTTTCGCCTTTAAAAAAAAAGTTCAAATTCGAAACATATTATGAATGTATACGAATTTTTTTTTTGTTTTACTTAGGTGTCAGAACATGGGAAGGAGGGCTAAGTTAGAGCGCGGTATATTGAAGTAATATCGAATCAACACACAGGAAATGAAAGAAAAAGAAAAGAAAGAAAGAAACGGAAGCAATATCTACACGAAATTTGTTGTGCACGCGGGGTTGACAACCCTTTCGCTTACGAATGTTAATAAACAAACATTTCATTTCACCCATGTTTGCTTTGGCTTCTTATGATCCTTATTAAAGAGCAAGCTTCCTCGGTTCTCCTGTTCTTCGCGTCCGACGCCATAGTCCACAAATCACCACAAATCAATGAAAGATTATCTTTCATAAGGGCTCTTTGCCATCGGGAGGCCACCTTCGCATATTGTACACGTTTGGCATCAGCAGGGACTGTAAACGGCTCTTACAAACAGTTGTGGCGTGAGAGGTTTTTGGTAAACACGGGGCCTATACTTTTCTGTTTCGTTTCTGGAAGATGTATACACACCTCCATCTTCGCCAAGAGCTGAATCTTTCCGGCTTGCTTGCATGACTCATGCCGAGCAAGCGAAGGAACTTGATCAAGGGCTCGTTTTCTTTGTTACGTACAACCTAATCAAGCCAAGGAAAGTAAAGGGGCATTATTTGTAGTTTTTAGCTGTAATCTGGACATTAGGATATAAATGTAAAGTGACCGAATCTACAACCTTCGGACAACGCGTCCGACGCTCTACCAATTCAGAACCGCGTTATCAGAAGGTTTCAGGTTCGGTCCCTACCAGCGGAAAGTTGTCTTTTCGTCCACTTTAACTTCTTTACATTTATATCCTAATGACCGCATTACTGCTGATAACTACAAATAATGGCTCTATACTTTCACTAGCTTCATTGTTCATTGATTTCATGAGGCTGTAGAAGCTGAGCGAATAGTGACAACGGTTCTGCAAGTGGCAAAAAGCCGCTTGCAACATTGTCGCCAGCGCACTTCACGCTTTGGCCCAACCGTGGATGACCGAAGGCCCTCAATCCCGGCGGCATGTTTCCATCACCTCGCTTGCGAGACCTGACATTCGGCACGTTTTTGTGCGTGTATCCACAGCAGCGATGCAGCGGTGGAGGGCAGCGACAGCAATATACGTCCGCTCGGCGTGCCCACAAATCCTCCCCTACTTCAAGCGTTCTCGCCTCAAGCGCCGAGAGCCCCGGCAGTCCGTTCCCAGAGGATTTGGGGGCGGAGGAGTGTCGGGAATGCACCGATTTGCGCGGGAAAAAAGCGCCACTCTATCTGCCAATGTGTCCCACATAGGCAGGGAATTCCGTCTCTCCGGGCATGGCCGTTACCGGGAGTGCGAGCGCGGGACTGGGTGACAAGCACTCGGACCCAATTTGTACTCGCGCGTGGACGCGTGCCACACCGGTCAGCTCTCTGCGTGGTCTTGTTTGCCTTTCTGTTTCCGAGGCTCTTGAAGGGGCCGCAGAGGCTCCCCCGAGTCTTCGAGCGGAATCTAGGGGACGAAAGCGGCTTAGCGCGCGACCGCTCCGTTCTCGCTGCCTGCGCACTCCGCGCGAACGACGCCAGTGAGGGAAAAAAAATGGGGGGGGGGGGGGGGGTGAGGCAGAGGGTTGGGGAGGGGGGGGGGGGTTGTACACCTTCTATTTCGTTCTTTTTTCCATCAACGATGCCTGAATAGCGATGCCGATAGCTGTCGGGTGAAGCAAAGGGCCTCGCGTCATATAGAACCAAGGAAGCAGCTTTTCTTTTTCTTTCTTTCTTTTTTTTTCGCATGACAGGCGCCTGTCATATGGGCTTCGACAATCGGCTTTCAGACAGCCGCGAGGAGACCTCGAAAGGGGCAGTCGATATTGCATAGTCTCCGCAAAATATCCCTCGCCACCGGTGGTGATCTGTAAGTAACAATACTAACATTCGAATAAGCTATCGCAAATCTAGCAAATATCGCTCTGTTCTGTCCTGCTTTGTTGTGTACTGTTATTTTCTAACTTCCTTGCTATGGACAGATTGAGGTATATAGCAGCTCCGCTACTAAATTTCTCTGTGTTCTCCAGCACACGTACACATACACAAAAATCGCTACCCTAAATTAATTTTTTAAAGTAAGGAAATCAATTAGGAAACGTGAACAAACGAAGGAAATAACGTGTCAATGAACAGTTCGACGCCAAAGGTTCACTTTGACACTAGAACTTTCACAAGCACACATTTCTGTTGAGTTGTGTCCAGCAGCGAGCGAGTGAGCCAAAGCAGTCGCTTTCGATCAAGGCGACCATTTGCGACTAACTCGGTCGCGCGACCGGTGCTGTAGTCGCACGTGTGGGCGAGGCTAAACACCAAGATGCGAAGAAGGTTCGGCATGTGTAGACTCGAACATATCTCGTTAGATCTGCGACAACGTGTGTGTAATATATATATATATATATAATGTCGTGTTGTCACTTATTACACTACAAAATGGAGGAATAGGAGTGTGTGTTGTTGCTAGAACACTGTAGTTGTTGCGAATGACGCAACTGGCAAACGCAAGCGAAGAATGCTTTGCTTTATTTAATGAGCGAATGCTATCGAAATCGTCAGTCCTTGGCTCGCTGTCCCATTCGGACTTTCCTTTCGTTGCGGAATCTGTGACCGCATCGCGTTCTGGCTTCACACATCGGTTGACAGGCACCAGTAAATGGTCGTTTCCCTAGCAGCGGGTGCGTCGAGGGTCTTCAGTTGCCTCCATACCAGACACGCATCCCCTCCCAGACGCTGCTGTCGGCACGAGATAGCGTTGGGCGTCACCAAACCGAAAGAGCGTGTATAGCGAGTCGCGGGCCTGCGACAAGCCAGACGAATCCCAGGTGACCAATACGAGCCCTGAAAGCGGTGCGCCAACCTTATGCAGCGGGAGTTCTAAGCTTTCATTTGTGGGGCAGGTTGCGCCACTCCTTTGCGAAAACAAGCTCGGGAATTAAAGTCCGTGGTAAATGAGGTCGCCTCTCTAAATACGAAAGCAACACAGCGTAGGAATGTCAGTGGCTGCGTTAAAGGGGTCATGAAGCACCCCTTGGGCTGATTGAAAAAACACATCCTGCGGAAAGCTGACACGGCTATGAACTGCTCTGCCAAATATTACAGTCGTGCGCGCCGCGTAATGGCCACAAGCGGAGCGCGAAGTTGCCGTTTCCCCAGGCACCCTCTTTTCAAACAGAGGCCGGTTCTCACTCTCGTCGGTGGGCGGGGCGTCTGTCCGCTGTACGTAGCAAGAGACATAGCATGCTTATTGGCCGATAGCCGACGTAAATCGAGAGCGGCGTTCGGATCAGATGCGCTTCTTGCCGCGGGGTGCCGCCACTTGCCGGCGCCGCACTCCTCAGTACACGGTAGCCGCACTCGCGCAAGCGAATCACAGCGGGAGAGCGATCGCGTTTCATGACGCGCGCTGGCGTAACTTCTTTCCCCCATGCCATCCCTCCCTGTCTAGCTTCCAGTGCGCTCGCCGGCACGAGAAAAGAGAGAAAGCGCTGGGAGCGTGCGCCAAACCCCCGTAACTCCGCTGATTCTTGACGGATTCGAGAAATTTTTGCGGCAATCGATTCGGGAGGCAGTACACTCCGATACTGAGGCCACTAGATCATTACTTGGAAAAGTGGTTCATGACCCCTTTAAGAGAGAGAAAGGAAAGAAAGAAAACAAAGCCTGAAAGCAGGGGATCTTGACTGGTAGGTTTCTTCTTTCCTTTATTTCCTGCTTTTGTCAAGAAAAACGTGACATAAGGATTCATATATTTGAATTCTACACTTCACAACATACTTAAATGCACATTCTGAAAAACGAAACCGACATCTTGTCCCGTATAGGTAAGTTAGTAATATTTGACTGTCAGCAGTTTTTCAATCATGGGCATCCAATCGGGTGGCTCTATAAGTCCACGTAAGACATCTCTAATGCACAATAGATATTCATAAAGGTATATCTTGGCAGGCTTCGCACCTTCATGCTTGTGCTTGATAACCATTCTGGTCAATATATCCATCTTGACAGCGATGTTAACCACGAAACCATCTGGATGGCTACGCTACGCTGAGCTAATGAAGAAAGGAGAACAGACAGGCGATAATGGGAGTGGGAAAGGTTGTGTGCGGTGAATAAAGACGCGCGTGTGGGACTGCACCACTTAGAGAAAGGTGGTGAGCTGACCAGGTTGCAGCTGGTTTGCTACAGACCGAAAAAGAGACGCACAAGCTTTCTTTGTTCGTGTGCTTGTTCGTGGTGAGCGCAAAGTGAACTTAGCGCTAAGTAAAACTCAGACTTGTCTTCCGGGCTTAACTTATGCCATGAAGCGTTCATAGCACAACTAATATGATGGTCGCTGAGTTCTGTTGTCTTGGGGAAGAAGTCCACACAAAGCGCAGACGTTAGTCAAAGCCGTGGTCTCAGCATATTGTCTTCTGAGGTTACGTTGAAGTTGTTGCTAGAGCTTCCGAGCTGCGTTAAAGCCGCAATACCTTTCTTTCCCTTTAACGTGCATCATTTTCAAAAACCCAGACTATCAATTGTGAACGGAACCGTCCCTCCCCAGACACCAATGAGGACGAAGTGAACCTGGCCAAATGCAGTGCGATAAGTATAGTGTCTAATCTGTTCCTGCCACCAGCTTCTTTCTCAGCGCATGCAATGTATACGGGAAATGATACGTTCCTCCAAACACCTACTAATAGTTGCTATAGGCTCGACTATGTGCCGTCCATACGCACAGTATCTACTAGAGGCCAGCAACACAGACAACATACCCACTCATACGGCTACTGCTCATTTCGAAAGTTCTGGCGATCTAAACCAGTCTCATCAAAGCGAGCACTCTCGATCAATGCCTTAGAAGTTTGAAATTCGTTTGTTTTACGCACTTGTACGCAAGACTCCGGCATATAGGCGTGTTGAAAGCATGCGCTTGAAATGTATTCGAACTTAGTTTTGTTCATTGCAGCTCGCACTCGTAGAAATCATGTGCTCGTGCACTGCATACCTTTACGTCAAGTAGTAGAGGCACTGCGGTTCGCACATACGTAATAATGATGTAGAAATGACTACTTGCTGCCCGTTTGACAGGCGTGGACTTTGTAGCACCCGTCTGGATGTTTATTTTCATCATAGATTGCAGTCTACTTCATGTGTGAGAGTCGCAGTCAAACCGTACACTGTATCAGTACGCAGTTTGAAACCTGCTGGGTATATGCGCGGTGAACGCTGCTATACGTGAGAGCGTAATATTTGTCGTCTATTTCCTTCTTGTATTCTTTTCCTCCCCTCCCCGGGTGTGGGGTAGCAAACCGGGTGCAACCTGGTTAACCTCCCTGGCTTTCCTTTGCCTCGTTCTCTCTCTCACTTTCCAATTTTATTATAGTTTCCCCGAATGCAAAAATCGGTAGGTTTCCTCGAAGATAGAAGAAGGTAGGAAAACTACGTAAAAACCGGAAATAACGTTGGGTGAAATTACGTATATACCTTCGAGGGTTGTTCAGCGAGAATTCCGGCGCGCCATCGGCTAAATCATTTGTAGCCGCAGTTTACAAATTACCTCGATAAGTGTTTGGACTAATTGTGCTCTCCATTCATAGTGTGCAACATCGTCAAAAAAGGTAATCATTTATACGTTGGTTGCCGCGTATATTTTCCTCGCTGGCACGTAATCTCATTACCGCGCGTCGTGCCTCGATGAACTGCGCCACAACGGCGATGAGCGACGACGGCGCGACTACCAAGGCGACAGGAGACGCCAAGAGCGCCGTCTCTGTAGGCTCGTGCAGCGCCCCATCGCGCCGGCGGGCGCTAATCCGGCCGGCTGCCACGCCCTCTCAGGGAACAGAGCACACAAGCTCTCTGCTAATCCGCGACGAGATCGTGAACGCTCCGTCTGGGAGCCACCGCGGTGCCAACTACTGCAAACAACTGACGTCCTGCAGAGATTTCATGCCTTGCTTCGCATCGGCATGCTCTGAGCGTCGCTGCACAGCACCGGCGGGAGACGTGAACGAGATGGAGGTTGTAGTGAGAGCATGGGCGTGCTTACGTTACCCCCCCCCCCCCCCCAGCCCGGGTGCTATACCTTGCTTTCGTTACGTTTTTTCGCGCGCTGTTTCTGGCTGGTCGTTTGCAGTCAGTTTGCGCAACAGCGCTGCTTTTACCGCTTTTTTTTTTCGCACGTCCGTGCACGGACGTAGTCGCGGCGAGCACCTTCGAGCGCTCGTTAGCCGGGTTTCGCCAGACAGCCCGTCAGTCTCGGTTTGTTTTGCGCACTCCCCGTGCCCTGTGAGAGGCTTTCCAGTTTCTTTCACTTACATTTCCCACCTCTTCCCGTTCATTTGTTGCTTTTGTTTTTGTTTACATTGCATCTTTGTTTATGGATCTCGTATTTGTGTATAGCATTCAGTTGAAAGTAGGCGCTGGTGTCGTTCCCTTACCTATCCCTGTCTTAGTCTGCGCTTATGTTTTTAACAATGTACGAGTCATTCAATCAAATCAAGAAGAAGATGGTCATTGAGAGTAACAGACTGGATTCCAAGAGAAGGCAAGCGCGCGAGGAGGACGCAGAGAGCTAGATGGGCAGATGAGAATAAAAAGTTTGCGGGGATAACGTGGCAGCAGCAAGCACAGGACCGTGTTGCATGGCGGGACATGAGAGAGGCCTTTGCCCTACAGTGAACGTGTAGTCAGGCTGATGATGATGTTGCTGATGTATAGCATTCCATTTGTGCAGTTGTACAGCGTTGAAGAGGCTCGGTGATGCGTCTCTTGTCTATCAATAGAGAGCTTTAGTGCCGGGAACCTGTAGCCGTTGGGTCCTCAAGCTCTTACATTCTTTTGTACTCTCCCCGCCTTCTGTTCGCGAGTCGCCCGCAGAGTAGAAAAGAACGACCTTGGATATGCAGATACAGAGTGTTAATGCCCCCGTAGTTTTGGATACGCAAGCCGTTAGGGGTCTGTGGCACTAAAACTCTCTAATAAGCGCGTAATGCAGCTCCATTCGCGCTATTGCCATGCAGCATTAGTATAGGTATTATGCAGTGGACACCTTTGGACGCTCTAAACACGCGTTACATTCGACGAGCTGAAAAGACACAGAGGCGATGAAAGCGGCAGCGGATGTCGCGTGGTGCAACTTGATCCCTCCTAATGGAGAGCCCTGCGAACGGCTATCTAGCCATATGCCCTCCTGCATATACTTACAGCTGTGTGTGGCGGCTGTTGTCAAACTTACCTGGCTGCCGTTGAGTCCGTTGAGGGGCAGGCACTGCTCGTGCACCTGCTCGACGGCGCCGGTGCGCTTGGCCAGGCGCTGTGCCTCCTGCGCCAGGAAGAGGTCGAGCACGGGCACGCCGCGGGCGCGCACGTCTCCCTCGGTGAGCGAGTCGACCATGAGGAGCACCCAGATGGGCCGCTTGCGCTCCCAGTCACCCGTGATGGCGTGGAACAGGTAGTCGGCGTACAGGCCGCGACCACGCTGGTCGGCAGTCATCCACGACGACATTTTGGCACGAACGTAGTCCAAATGCCTGCGGCGAGGCCGTGTGAATAGTATTCTTTAACGTCCTCGTGGCCGCCATCTTGGAGCACTTTGAGAAGATGTGTGCGAAAAAAGAACGTAATAGCCCGCTGATATATAAATTGTATGCAGCGATAATACGCTGCCCAGCTAAGCCAGGGCCGCTGGGCAGCTATGGGAACATGTGATTAATTATTACTTCTTCGTGCTTGTTCTTATTATACCCACCTGATTTCTGAAAACACCTTCAACAATTACACACTGTTCGCTACATTTGTGCGAAGCACCCATTCGGTTTTCGATTTCCTAAGCGCGTATGAATTTCTTGAAATCGATCAACTTACTGTGGCTCCAGGCTTTACGGGCGCGGACGTTGTGACTTGTAATGCGACAGTGGCATATAACGTAGGCCTGAGTACATTGCGAAACAATGCTATTTCGTCGTGAAAACGTGCGTTGCATGACAAGAAAGAAAAGGTCGTTCTGTTAGCCATAGTGCAAAATGGCAGAGTGTTCGCCTCCAGTGCGGGAGGTACAAAAGGACAAACTGACGAGCTAGTTGGTAGTGTAAACTCAGAACAGTAGCGCAAAGAATCAGACCGACAGGTAAAGACGGAAAGACGGGACACAGCCTCCCCCCTCCCCTCTTTTTTTCCATCACGCAGTGTCGTGTGTATATATATGCGATCACGTGCAATAGTTTTTAGTAGCGCTGTGCCCCGTTTTTACCTGACGCCGTCCAGGTGATTCTCTGCTTTACTGTTCTGAGTTACACGGGAGGTACTCGGTTCGGTACCCCACTCACCGGTTCTTGTAAAGTTGAGAGGGGTTCCCAGACCTGGCTTTTCCTCTCCCCTCACTTCAATCCTTCACACACCCCACCCACACGACGCTGCGCCGTGCTCTCTCATGGTGACAATATTTGCGCGAAGAGCAACAGAAGGACAAGAGCTTACTGCCAAAAAGCCGACTCGCAGTATAGCCTCTCTCATGATTTGCAAGCAGGGGCGTAGTCCAAATTTTTTCCGGATGGGGTGGGGGTGGGGTAATCAACCACCTTTTATGTGCGCTCATGCGTGCGTTTGTATGTGTGCGGGCAGACACACATGCAAAATGGTAAAAAATTCGGAAAGGGTTCGAACCCCCCACCCCTGGCTACGCCAGTCGTTGCAAGTGGTAACGTACGTCTCTCCTAACCTCAAGCCGCTATCGGCCAGATAAAATCAGATAGAACAGGCATATACCTTCGCAACCTCGAGAGTAGGTCGGCCGGCAGGACGTCGGCCAGGGAGCGTCCCTCGGGCAGTAGTTGGCAGCTAGCGAGCGCCTCCAGGGTGCCAGGGTCGAGCAGGTCGAGCTCGAAGACGACGCGGTCGGCGTTGCCGAACGCCCGCTTCGCGTTCTCCGGCACGTGGTCCCAGACACGGGTGTACGGCACGTGGATGGTGCCGAAGAAGTACGACGGCGGCTCGCTGCTCGTCGACCACAGGAACGAGCGCACGCCGCTGCCCGTCTGCGTCGTGAGAAAAAAAAATGTTAGCAGTGTCTTATAATTGTCCACGCATAGTTTTTCTCCATGCGATGGCATATCTTAACGTATCCACTTGGCGATTTGTGGAGAGTGGTGTCCTGGACTACCACATTTATCGGCACACTACCAGTATCTTACCGTATTTGCTTGCAATCTACCTGCATTGGTTAGCATTAACTAACGCTGGCTACATTATCGACAATGTCGGATAGTGGAAGCTAATGTAAGAAAAATGTCAACCGCCTGCCGTGGTTGCTTATTTATTTATTTATGTATTTATTTATTTATTTGTTTGTTTGTTTGTTTGTTTGTTGTTTGTTTGTTTGTTTGTTTGTTTGTTTGTTTGTTTGTTTGTTTGTTTGTTTGCCCTAAAGGTCCGAGAGCATTCAATACAAGGGGTTGGGGGAGTAGTAAACACACATAAAATAAATACAAACAGTCAAGTAAAAAAAAAGTCACATAAGCTACATTAAAGACCATATTTTACTAATCAAAGCATCACAGAATAAGCTAGCTAGTGTGAAAGTTCACACCTTAAAAAATTAGCCAAGTGAATTTATGCACATGATATAGAGTGCTACACGAATCAGCATAATCACGTATACAAATCTGACACACGCACACCCACACAGCGGTCCCAAGATTAAGCTTTAATTTGTGAGTAAATAAATTCGTCGTGGTTTGTTATACAGACGATATCTTCTGGTAGCTGTTTCCAATGACTAGCAGCAAGGACTAAAGGTGAATATATAAACAATTTACTTCGAGCGAATAACGGTTCTAATTTGAATTCGTGGTCTAAACGAACAAATATTCGATGAACACGTTCGATAAGTGCAGATAATAGGGAACCGTAAGGATAGGTATTGCAAATGCAGGTACGGTATCGCTCTAGGACGTGGGTTCGATTCCCGGCCGCGGCCGCTGGATTTCTGCAGGGACAAAATGTGGGAACGCCGGTCTACTGAGATTAAAGCGCATGTTAACGGACCGCACGTGGTTGAAATTAAATCTGGAGACGTCCACTGTGGCGTGCCTGATGATTACGATTTCGGCGCGTGACTCCCTAAAATTTCATTTTTGCTCTAAGGCGAAACCTTTGAAATCCTCATCAAACGCGAAAACTGACCGTTGGCGGCGTCGGCGTCAAACGAGTGATGCAAAAAAATCATGAACATGCGTGACGTCATCATGACGTGACAGGTCGCCGAAATTTGTAACGTCATCGTGACGTCGCTATGACGTCATCACGCGACACAGACGCTTGGTCAAACGTGGGCCGATCTCGAAGGCATCGCTGCGAAACCACGTGAGGGGCAGAAAGCTGCGATGCCTCCGATCCTGGAAGCAGTGCAAAACTTCGTTAGGTGCAGAAAGCTTTGGGGAGAAGGGGGATGAATCAATAAAATCGACTGTGAAGAAGAAGACCTTTGAGTCGTCCTAGGCAAATGCGCAAGGGTCCGTGTGACTTTTTAACCTTCAACATGTTAATGTTTCATTCGAGGCAGATAGATGCGAACATTTCGTTGTTACGTGCTACATTTGGCACGAGTGGGCTTAGAAGCACGATCGTCGAAACTCTTTGCGTGTACCGAAATAAAACGACACGTCTTTTCTTTCTTTTTCTTCATCACACGCCTACATACCAACAGTCTCGGCCCCCGCACTTCACTGATCACACGGCGCCCGCACAATGTAGCAACAGCAGCAGAAACACCGAAGAGCCGGGGAGCGCGACAGTCGCCCATCGGCAGCATAGAAGAAACGCGGTCACGCAATTAAATGGCCAGCTAATTTCACCGCACCCGGCTTTCTTTTTCACCCATCGCTACTATTCCCCCCAAAGAAGGAACTATCCCCCCTCCCTCACCCCCGTCAAGCAACCGCCCACTCACCCTCCTCAGCAACCGTCCACTCATCTCCCGCTTCACCGGCGACCGCCCTCTCCGTCGATGAAGAAAAAGAGCGGGAGCTCGAGGCGAACACACGCACAGAGAAAGAAACAACACGAAGGGGGCAAAAATATACTTAGTTTTCGGCCGCTTTAATGAATTACCCGTAGAAAATGTCGATTAGAAGAGCGCGAGGTCGCGCAAACGGCTTTTTAAAGTGCTCGTTAGCGTCGCATCATTAACTCGACGCCATTTGTTCCGCCGCCTCTTCGTCCTCCTCCTTCCCGACTTCATTAATGTCGCAGCCGTCGTACGCCGCCCGATCTTCCTTTTTTCCCTAACTTATTTTTTTTTCGCACTGATGCACTATACTTGTTTCAATTCGAACTCTCGGCGACCCTGTCACTCTGATGGCCGGGGCATGCATTTGAACTTTTTTTTATGGGAAGGCTGTGAGCCTTTCGCACATGCCCACACGGGGAGTGGATTGCAAAAAAAAAGGCCATGAATACGTGATTGGTTTTCTTAGAGAGGGGGGGGGGAGGGGTGTCGACGCTGCTATTCAAGAGAATAAGAACGTTTCCTCGTTTCTTGCAAATTAAACAAAACTTGCGCGATGTATTCACAAAAAGTGCGACACAGATCAAACCTAACATTCAAGTACTCATGTGTCATTGCGTAATGAATGATTCTGCTGCGGTTTTCCCCGGCACCTCCACCAAAATATAATGAAAACACAGGGCTACAAGCAAGTCGCTTGCTGCTACAAGTCGGAACAGCAGCAGCAAGAGCAGTAGCAGCAGTAACGCGGGCAGCGTTGCAGCAAACACGAGCTAGCCAGCTCCAGATCGTGCCTCGCGCAGGGCTGGCGATGTGGCTGCAGCGCTAGACATTCCTCTTCACCACAGATTATTTATATTGCGAACTATGCGCGTTCTCGCCTTCATGTTTTACTCATTCGCGATCACAATACGGCATTAATTTTACGACAGAACTGTCCTCAGAAAATTTTGTGAATGGTCGCGAGCGCGCCCAGAGGAGAGCTCGACTTTAAAAAATGCACAAACAAAACATAAATAAATCGTGCAAGACGTTTGTGTATATTGCATGTAGTACGTGAATTGTGACTCCATTTTTTTATACTTGAGCCCATTACGGCTGTCTCCATTCGGAGGTAGCAGTATACCTGTAAATAAAGAATGACACAGATCCGGTCAAAGTACCGAAAGAAGCATTTCAGGTAATGGAATTGACAGGCTGTACGCATTTCAATGCTGCTATGTAAAGTCGCGGACAAATGAAATGCAAACGAGAGATCACAAAGTAGAACACGTTTCGCAAGCGATAACTCGCAGTCGCTATATCTCAGACCACTAATTACGAGGTTGCGAAAGATGGTGTAGGTGTCGAAATAAGCATAAAAGCCCAATTACGCCGACATTACGCATACTGGCGCAAACGAGAATGAAAGAACGCGACTTTGTTAACCTTAACTTGTTCCTATTTCATTTGTCCATGACTGTACTTGCAAACATATTTGCAATTGCTTTCACTAATCGTGGCACCCAGCGGCCGCTGCTTCTGCGATTACCTGCATGCTTTCCTCTCCTACCCACGTCGTGACGTGCATGACAGCTTCCTTCATTCCTATCACTTTACAGCTGACGTCGCTCTTTCCTTTTCTCGGTTGACTGACCCCTCGCGCGGCCTGTCGAGACTCGCGCTTCAGCCCCGGTCGTCTAGCTCCGGAAATGCCGGAGAGACGAAAACGGAGTCGTCGGGGTGAGCCTTCTCGCGTGAGGTGCTTCGCGCGCTCGAGCAGCCTCGATAAATCTGGAACTATACCCTATCTGCGTGGTACATACGTCTTCGTTCACGTAGGGAACATTCCGACCCTGCCCCCCCAACTCAACACGACTCCTTGTCAGCAGGGTCCTAGAGGCTATTCATAGTCACTATATAAGGGTGGGCAGGGATCATCGAACACGACATGTTCCACTTCCCGCGGCGCCCCGGTGTCCAAAACCCCGCACACATCTTATACAGGAGCGATGAGACGAAAGACCTCGTGCAGAAGCTGAGATCTGGAAACCTTGGAGATCTTGACTCCGTTCTTGGCGGCTCGCAGCTCCGGAAAGCTGCGAGAGTGTCTCCGAGATACTTCGGTAATGACTTCGACAGCCGCTCATATGCAAATGCTGTGCCTTCTCTGGCAGTAGTTCAGTTTGCTCACGCATTCATTCCATTCTGCCTTCCTTAGCCGGCTATATATATTCGGCGAGCCTTCGACTTCGTCAATCGAAGTGGCAATTTGGACGAGTTCGTTATACATATTGAAAAAGAGTTTGCGCTAGGCCACTACAAAGAAAGAGAAATAGCGCTTCGTGTGTCCTGTGCGCCCTCTTTCTTTGCCCGCGTCGTCCGGCGAAAGTTCCTTTTATATTTAATTTCTTAAATTATTTTCTCTTGTCTTTTTTCTGGTATACGTGCCTGCCTGTCCCCTCCTTGCACTCTGTCTTACCCTCCCTCTCTCCCTCCGCACCAGACGTCACACCATGTGAATTACTTAACGATTGGGTGGCTTAAAACTGCCCGCCAATTACAAAGGGCTCAGCAGTAATATATAGTAATCATCATCATCATCCGTCACACCGTCATCAAAGTGGACAGATACGTAGGTGCGCATATTTTCTTACAAACGCGTAGTGGTTACTCCGCTACTTCGCGAAACGGTGAATTATGACGTACGTAGTGGGTACTTCGCAACTTTACTTGCAGTAGGCGCCCTAGAAAAGTTTACAACGGCCAGTATCTCGATCGTACAGACGTTTCTTTTTTTTTTTTAATCATATGGCACTGTTGAGGCGTCCACCGAGAAGCGAAGCATGGCAATCGAATGAGAAAGCGATGGGAACAGGGTCCGATAACGTTATCGCTTTCCACTCGTAAAGGCGAAGCTTAAAGGGCCCCTTAGCCACTACTTCAAAGACGATAGAGTGGTTTCTTTTTGCCGAAGTTGTGCGGAAAAGACTGGAAACACCAGCAGAGAATAACGCGATCATTCTTTGTACTTTCAAAGGTTGTTCAGGGGCCTTTTAACACTTTCAGACGTCACCTGTGAAGAACTGTCTGTGACTGTGTCAAATCTATACAATGTTATTTCAAGGCACTCAATAGTCTATTGCAACAAAAATAATGTCATAATACGCTAATTTATGTGTGTCATGGTAACTAATCCTAGTTAAGTTGTAATTAAATATCTCCTTATCCTGAAGTGATTGATGCTCTGTTTTGACATAAATAGAATGAAATCTCAGGATAGAAATATAGTGCAAGTTCATTTTTGGTCATGTCCATTTTGAGCAAAGAAAAATTATACTTTTCACGTGGCTCTCAGGAAGCGGCACGTCGAACGACTCGTCGAACGTGGTAGTTCCTTCGGCCAAATGATCATATGTGATCAGCCAAGTGCATATCAGCCAAGTGCAGCCAAGTGCAGATCAGCCAAGTGATCAGCCAAGTGTGTACACTGCAAGGTTACCCTTGCTGCTAACCGTGTGAGTGCCCGTCCTGCGAGTGCCCGATTTTGGTCTCCAGTGTGCTACAAGTGCATACGTAAATCTACAAAGCTTTCCAGTTGCGACTCCGCGGGGAGCTGTGAAAAGCGCTTCTCTCGACACGTGGCGACAGCTTGCCTCAGCTCGTGGCGGGCGAACACCAGAATGAATCGGCCGTCGGGCGTAACAAGCGAGCACCGCCCTCGTCTGGCGCGCGTAATTTCGTCACCGCGCGATCAGATTACCGCGATCCATTTGGCGAGGTCGCGGTGTCGCCTCCTGTTCCTCGCTTTTCTCGCTTGAGTAACGGTTTGTTTGTTCGATTTTCACGGCGCGGGAGCCCGTGCATTAGACGCGTGTCTTGCGTTGATTGCAGCGTTGTTGACAGACAACGCGCACAACGCACTCGCCGATCAACGAACAAGGTTAGCGCAGCCGAGGTGATCAGAACTTTGGGTGTTTAGTCAGCTGTCTTTTTTTCTTCTTTGCGTTGCTTCATTTTTATCACGCTAATGAGCGTTGTTCGTGCCAAGGAAATATTTAGCCCTTGAAAAAAATAATAAGAATATTTGAGGCATGTTATAGTACTAATAATACTAGTCGATAACGGTGTTTCGGTTGCTGCTTTGTATTTGAGATGCTTATTAGCCGTTTTATTTTAAGAATGAGAATGCTGGAAACAACGTACACGATCATGCTTTCACAATGCCACAGACTCAGAGCACCGAGATATATATTCTTTATTATTATACGAATATGACTGAGCAAATGTATGGTGTCATGTCTGATGTTTCAAGTGCACACTTACGGCGCGCTGTGCTCATTTCCGTTTCCGTGTCGTCGTCCCTTCAGTTTGTCATCTCTGCTCGATTTCAGTACTGTTTTTATTCGTGTTTTACAATCATCCCACTCTTACCTTCTGTAATGTAACTGTTAAAGTCATTTTGGAAATATTTTCTAATATCTATCGGCAGCGATAGATTATCAGTAATGTATACACCACATGACTCACTAGGACATGAGGTTTGCATATGAAATTATGGTTTGAGCTGTGGTCAGTTACTCGATCGTGATCGGTTTAGTCATAATTTCGTTTTTGAAAAATTATAACACGTATATATGGAGTTTATATGCCTCTGTAAATACATAGCCATCGCGGACGATCACATACACAGTAATGTTAATGCACGTTTTGGGTTCCTGTACTACGGCTAAACTGGTTACTACAAACATGTGTAAAATAAGTCTATACCTGTTGTATCTATTTCAACGAAATTTTCTTATTTAATTTCAGAGGGGGATTTGTCCTTAATCATCACCATAAGATATATTATTCGCTCTTTGACTAAAGTACAGATTATGTATCTCAAAGACACTAATCGCTGAAGTGGGCTTCTCCTCACGATGACTGTTGTTGTGAAAAAGCTAACTTTAAAGAACGCTTTTCGAGAACGCAGGTTCGCGTGTGTATAGCCCATCAAGAATGTCGTTACACATACCATCGTCTGAAGAAGTAGCGGCGAACACGGTAGTACTATGTGCGAATATGCGAATGCGGTATCGCATACTTCCCTAAATGCAACCTGGTTGAATAACTTGTTTACCTAGTGTAATGTCGCAGAGGGGTTGCCATAGACACCGGGCATTTGAAGATGTCGTTTTTCCTGAAGGGTTCGTGGCAACGAGGAGGAGCGTGCAACGAATTTTTATGGCCTTCTTGCGAGACACTGGACTGCTCACCATGTGGTGACAGACACCTAAAATTCAGGAGATGCTCAGACGGAACAATTGCCGGCCATGTTGGTCAGGCTAACCCCGCCTGCTGTAACACCACAACCACCACCAACACCAACACCACCCGAAGCAGCGTCTGGGCGATGACGGACACCGTAAAGGTAGACTGCGAATTAACGTTGACTGCCTAAAGTTCGTTAAGATGGCCCTAAATCCATACATCTACAGGCGCCGGAAATCGAACCCGCAACCTCTTGTTTAGTAGATCCGAGTCCCGGCCACGGCGATTGGGGCGCAAAGTAAGAAAAGGTCCGTGCATTTTAATCCTAGATGGCCAAAATTAACCCGGGGCGCCCTTTCGAACGTAACCTTATAATAGCATCGTGGTTTTGGCACAAAAGACTACAAATTTTCATGTTATTCCTTGCTTATGCGTAAAGATGTCGACATCACCCCCCCCCCCCCTTTTTTTTTTAAGCGATGCGAGTTATACGTTGGAAGGGGAATTTATGAAGGACTCATTTCCTTTGTTATGTACAACCTAATGAAACGAACAGACAATTAAACCAAGAAAAGTATAGGGGAAATATTTGTAGTCTAACTGTAGTGTGCTAATTATGATATAAATGCGAAGAAATTAAACTGGACGAAAATACAACCTGCCACCGGCAGGAACTGAGCCTGCAACCTTCAGATAACGCGTCCGATGCTCTACGAATTGAGCTACGGCGGCGGTCGTCCTTCCGTCCACACTACAGAGCATTCCTGTGCATGCAAACCTGGGAGTGTAAAGTCAGTGCCGCTCGTAGACATGACGGTGCGTGTGGCACACTCTTTTTTGCCAGCTGATGTCACGTAGCGCGCAATCTTTTTTACGAGCTGGCAGCTGACCAATAATCCCTCGCATACTACCTGAAGGCATTCTAACGCAATATGATAAAACATAAATAGGGGCAGAGCTCGCCCCCGGAAATAAACGCCCAAAGATCAGCTTTAGGCCCGTGTAGCACGTTATCAGCGTGCCCACCACAGGTCGCTCCATCTAACTGATAGAATGCCGAAGACCCGAGAGTACACGCACCGAGTGTTTCGCAGAAAGCCTCCAGTTTAACATTGTAGCTGCAGTTTTCGCAGCTGCACAACGATGACTGCGGAATCCGCCTGTAGAGAGAGGGGGGGGGTCTCTCCTCCTCTCTCTCCTCCGCTGCGGGACGCAGGGTACGCGAACAGCGCCAGGAATGCCGCCTTCTTCATCTCGTTAAGTGGTCCTCCGAGAGCCGCGCGTTAATAAAAAGAGAAGAGAGGCAGACAGCTGAAACGCGCACTCTTCTCTTAAACCCCCGCGACCCGCTCGCCCCGCGCTCCCCGAGTCCAGCCAGAGCCGGCTTCTGTCGTCCAAGACGGATCGGCGGCCCCGTGTAGTGGCGGCGGCTTCGCTTTCCGTGCGTCCTCATCGCCCCCCCCCCCCCCGCTCCCCCCGAAAGCCCCCCCCCCCCCCCCGCATGGCTATTCCTGCTCTCGCCTCCCTCCCGCATCTTCCCCTGCTCAATTGAGACAACTAGCCGCGTCTTTCCGCCCGTACTCCGGCACTTTCTTTCTTCCCGCTGCAGTTTAGTTGCCGCGGTAAGAAAAAAAGAAGAGACCTTCGGTCTTGTTATTTATTTTCACTGAGCCGCCTGGCAGTCTTGATTTGAGGTGAAGAAAGACAGGCAAGCTAGAAGTAGAAGAAAAAAAAAGAGCAGAGTTTTTCTTGGCCGAAATCTCGGCCCTTGGTCAAGAAGACTTCCAGACGTACGATGCGAACCAGGCAGCAAGGAGCGAACGTGATTTGTTGCCCCGCGTCGGCGTACACGGATCGGATGGAGTGTGTACCGATGGGTTCGGAAGAAGACAGGAATGCACTCGACTGTCCTCGCGCTGCTGCTGCGGAAGGAAGTGTAGCCGTGCTTATCTGGTCCACTGGTGACCATGATGCGCGCAGCGCGTGTCATCAGTGGGCATTGGCGTAGCCGGGGGCGGAGTGGGGGGGGGGGGGGGCTTCTTCAATTTGGCATGCGCATATACATACACGCACACATATAAACGCGCGCACGAACGTGCATAAAGGGTGGTTAAACCATCCCCCCTATCAATGGGACCGTCGGGGTAGCTAACGCGTTGCGCTGCTAAGCTCGATGACGCGGGTTCGATGCCAGGCAACGGCGGCGAACGCATTTGGATGGGTATACAAGAAAAAGCACCCGTGTACACCTATTTACATGCACTTTAAGAAAATACAAGGTACTAAGCAATAACCCGGATCCCTGAGGCTCCGAGTTACTGATAATGAGGTACTCCTACAACGTACCTCATTATCATATTAACAACAACAATTCTTCCGACGGGGACAAAACCAAAGAGAACGACACGGACAAGCGCTGTTTCTAGCGACTGTCCGTCTCGTTCTCTGTGGTTTCGTGCCCGTCTGAAGAAGTGGCGTTGTTTCCTCATTATTATTATCAATAATTTGACATCACGACGTACAAAACTGAACAATTTTTCACGTAGAAGTCCGAGATGGCGACCGCCACAAATATAACAAAAATATCGCCTCTGCACTGCTCTGCTTTCGGCCTTCTTTCCATCTTCCGTTTTCCCTTCCCTCGCACAGAGCAGGCTTCTCACAATCACAGTACTCTTCCTTCCGGCAAGCCGATTCCGCCACCGCTATTTCCATTTGAACAGTCGGTACAGCTCTCTATGTACTACTACACACTCCGTTGCATCGTCCTGGGTGGCACGGCCAACAACTTAACGGCGCCCGTGGTCTGTTCTTCGTCGTCGCGGTCCTCCGCTGAAACAGCAGTGTGTTACAAACGTCGTAGCTGCTTTTCTTTCTTTTTTCTTTTGTCTTGGTAGAGCGCGTTTCTCTTTTTTGGATGGGTCACCGTTCGTGTTTAGTCCACGTACCGCGCTGTCGGACGCGATGCGCGCTCTAGCATACGGGTTTAGTTTCTGCTGGAAAGCAACGTAATATTTAAATGGCCCCTTAACTACACGGAGATAAGACGACAGCGCCGTTTTTCTCGCCTTCACTACCCTTCCGACAGGCGCTATCTCTTCCTCGTCACTTACTTCTTCAAAAAACACGCGGACGATGCCACCACTAAGCACTGAGCCTATCGGGATTTCGCGCTTTTTGGTTACACTCTGTTATCTCCGCTGACGCTGTCGAAAATGCACAAGACGAAGTGAAATCATCTGCTTGCGCACAATAGTCATGCGAGACAAGGAAGAACGGGCGTGGCCGCATGGCAAAGCAGGGTAGGAGGCAATTCGCAACTGATATCCCTCGTATATGGGCCAATCGAGAGCTTATTTCCTGATGACGTCACGTAAACTGTCTGCTAGCGTCACGAATTGTTCCGAAAACACGGGACAACCAGGAGAGAATGACGAGCTCGTTCTTCGTGTTTTCAGGAGTTTGTTTAGGGACCCCATAAGGAAGAGCAACAATTATTGGCGTTCTCCTATTGGCGATTCGTGAACTTTTATTCTTTCTTCTCTTTTTCCGCTTTTCGTGCCTCTTCACTTTTCTGATGGCTAGCCGACTATACGAATGTGTTCCCGGAGCACTTCGCATCTTTCGACGCGATCTAATTCACTGCTCGTGTTTGTGCACGCATCCCGACTATTTGTTGAGAAAGAGTGCGCTGCGCGAGAGAGCGCTGGCCGCGCATATGCGTCGTTCCGTCTTCGTACCGGCACTCGGCTTTCACCACGGCTTGGTTACGCAACGCACGCCGGGGTTCCGTCTTCGTAGTGTTTGTCATGGCTCGCTGTAGCAGCCAGTGGCCATCTATCACGCGTATCTCCGCACGAGGGTTATTCCTCCCAAACGGACGCACGATCCGTCCCCCCACAGAGCCGTGCGCTAGGATGCTGGTCTGTCTTTCCTCTTCACTAAGGGCTGTAAAGGCGTCCCAATAACCGCTGAAGTCGTAGCACGAGTCAGACCACGAGTCCTAACATCTGTGTCATCTAACGTCAAACCACATTATTTTAAATCGAAATATTCTGAGGGTCTCTAACACTGTCGCTAAGACGACTCGAAGGCGAAAGCCTGTGTGCCGATGCGTTAAAGACCATCTCCCGCCGCGATGGTTAGGAATTATGGTGCTCGACTGGTGATCCAGAGGTCGCAGGATCGAATCCCAGCCGCGGCACTTGCATTTTGATGGAGGCGAAATGCTATATAGGCCCGTGTACTTGGATTTATAGGTGCTCGTTAAGGAACCCCAGGTGGTCGAAATTTCCGGAGCCCTCCACTACGGCGCTCCTCATAATCATATCGTGGTTTTTGGACGTAAAACCCTGACAATTATTTGGTGCTTGTTGAGCCTATTCTCGATATAACAAAGTAAGTTTCGCCGCAACGGCGAAGCAATGAATGCGATAGCAACAAATTGGAATGTAACGCGAAGAACGGAAAGCAGCTCGAAATTGCCAGCGCGTCGATCGAGCCCAAAGGACGCACGAAAAGTACGCACACAGGACGAGCGCGAACTATCATGCGTCACAGCTCGATACTTGAAGCGCAATGCTGAAACATAAAGCAGGACGCACAAAACGAACGAACAGGTACACACAGGTCGAGCGCGAACTAAATGTCGCAGTTGTTACTTATTTCTGTTTGAACACCGCGCTCCTTTCGCAAACGCGGCCGCTGCAGCGAGCGAATGCGCTCCTCGCGCCATCTCGCTAGCAATGAAGAAACGCTTATAAGCGCCTGCCGTCTCTGAGTCCAGCCAGCGGTAAAGGGTGTGTATATAACGCTCGCCGTTAGCTTCACAGAGGATCGGCATTTCGTGGCGTAGTGGCTAGCGCCACGGGCTGCGGAGCGAGAGGTCCCTGGTTCAATTCCGCGCTTCGGAAGCATATTTCTGAATTATTTTGCTTTGGGACTTTTATATATATATATATACATACTTATACATATACGGTGAAGTTGCATTCACATATGTGGATGCAACTTGCCATTTCTGTCGACCAGTGGCCAAGAAAGATGGAAATACCGTGCGCATTGGAGGGATTGAACCTCCCACATAATGGTTGCATGACTAGAGCTGATCACTTTTGTGAAGGCACTACAATGTTTGATGCACCACGTTTTCAGGAGCTATGCTGGAAGGATAATTTTTCTTTGCAAAACATGAATACAGCCATTAAGAAATTGTGTGTGCATTTTGAGCCTGAGATTTGATTATTGTTATGCAAAAATGGAGCATGACTGACTGCCAAATAAATGCATCTTTAATTACAAGTTAATTACTATTAAGTACTGAAACTTGCACAAAACAACTCATCACATCATTTTCTTTTTTGAAATGTAATACCAAGTTCCTTGCAATAACGTTGTGTAAATCTGAAGCATTTGCCGACTGTTACAATTCCCAACCGGATTAAAAAAAAAAAAATCCGCGTGATGATGGAATTGTGTAAAAGGCCTGGGGTGCAGCCTCACTGGCGACCACAGCCAGCAATGCACTCCCTCACCAGAGCAGGATTGGCCACCCTGGTGTAGTACTTGGCCACTACCCCCCACATGAATACACCAATTAACCCTCGGCCCTCAGTCCCCAGCGGCTGCGAAGCAACTGACCAAGGCGGCGGTCAGACCTGCGACGCAGCAGAGGGTGCTAAGAATCTCTGGGTCCGGACAGGCCGCCATTGGAATCTGAACTTGGCTACATATAACGCTAGAACTTTATCTAGTGAGGCGAGTCTAGCTGTACTATTCGAGGAATTAGAGGGTGTTAAATGGGATGTAATAGGGCTCAGTGAGTTTAGGAGGCCACAGGAGGCTTATACAGTGCTGAAGAACGGACACGTCCTATGCTATCGTGGCTTAGCTGACAGAAGAGAACTAGGAGTGGGGTTCCTTATTCATAAAAATATAGCTGGCAATATAGAGGAATACTATAGCATTAATTAGAGGGTGTTATGTATCGTGATTAAGTTTAATAAGAGGTACAGGATGAAGGTGATACAGGCCTGGAGCAGGCTGGAGATCATGCAGTTGGGGAATATGGCATCGGCTCTAGAAATGCCAGAGGGGAGTTACTAGTAGAGTTCGCAGAACGCAATAATTTACGGATCTTGAATACCTTCTACAGAAAACGGACTACTCGTAAGTGGACGTGGAGGAGTCCTAATGGCGAAACTAAAAATGAAATAGACTTCATAATGTGCGACCACCCGGGCATTATACAGGATGTGGAAGTAGTTAACAAGATCCGATGCAGTGACCATAGAACGGTAAGATCTAGAATTCAACTAGACGTGAGGAAGGAACGGCAGAAACGGATACGCAAGAAGCCGTTTAATGAACTAGCTGTGCGAGGGAAAGTACAGGAATTCAGAGTTTCACTTCAGAATAGGTACGCGGCTTTAACCTAGGAAACCGACCTTAGCGTTGACGCAATGAATGATAATCTGACTAGTATCATTAAGGAGTGTGCAGTGGAAGTCGGGGTACAGTCGTTAGACAGGACACTGGTAAGCTATCCCAAGAGACGAAAAACCTCATTAAGAAACGTCAAGCTATGAAAGCCTCAAATGCAACAGACAAAATAGAGCTGGCGGAGCTTTCGAAGCTGATCAATAGGCGTAAAGTAGCCGACATAAGAAAGTATAAAATGGAGAGAATTGAGCATGCTCTAAAGAACGGAAGAAGCCTCAAAGCTACGAAGACAAAACTGTGCATAGGCAAAAATCAGATGTATGCATTAAGGGACAAGGATGGCAAGGTCACAACCAATATGGATAGAATAGTTGAGGTAGCGGAAGAGTTCTACAGAGATCTGTAGAGCAGCCGAGACAGTCAGGATGATAACGTAAGAAGCAGTAATATCCCAGAGGAATCTGACATCCCACCAGTATTAACAGGAGAAGTAAAGAAAGCCCTAAAGGGAATGCAAAGAGGCAAAGCCGCTGGTGAGGATCAGGTAACATCATACCTGTTGAAAGATGGTGGAGAGGTTATGTTAGAGAAACTGGCCACCCTGTATACGAAGTGTCTCTCGACAGGGAGGATAGCAGAATCTTGGAGGAGTGCCAACATCATCTTGATCCATACGAAAGGGGACGTCAAGGACCTGAAAAATTACAGGCCCATCAGCTTACTGTCCGTTGTCTACAAGCTATTCACAAAAGTAATTGCTAACAGAATTAATACGACATTAGAGTTTAATCAACCAAGGGACCAGACAGGATTTCGTAGAGGCTTCTCAACAATAGACCATATTCATACTATTAATCAGGTGATAGAGAAATGCGCGGAATACAACCAACCCCTATACATAGCCTTCATAGATTACGAGAAGGCATTTGATTCGGTGGAGACATCAGCAGTCATGCAAGCACTGCGGAATCAGGGCATCGACGAAGCCTATATAAACATAATGGAAGAAATCTACAGCGCATCCACATCCACTATAGTCCTTCATAAAGAAAGCGACAGAATCCCAATAAAGAAGGGCGTACGACAGGGAGACACGATCTCTCCGATGCTATTCACCGCGTGTTTACAGGAGGTTTTCAGGGCCCTAGATTGGGAAGAATTAGGGATAAGAGTTAATGGAGAGTATCTCAGTAACCTGCGATTCGCTGATGACATTGCATTGATGAGTAACGCGGGAGACGAATTACAGCTCATGGTTACTGAACTGAATACGGAAAGTAGAAGAGTAGGTCTGAAAATTAATATGCATAAAACTAAAGTAATGTGGAACAATCTTGGCAGAGAACAGCGCTTTGCGATAGGGGGCGAGACAATGGAAGTTGTAAAGGAGTACGTCTACTTAGGTCAGGTAGTAACCACGGAGCCGAACCATGAGAGTGAAATAACTAGAAGAATAAGGATGGGATGGGGCTCATTCGGCAAGCATTATCAAATCATGAATGGTAGTCTACCACTACCTCTCAAGAGGAAGGTATATAACAGCTGCATCTTACCGGTACTTACCTACGGAGCAGAAACCTGGAGACACGCAAAGAGGGTTCAACTTAAATTGAGGACGACGCAGCGAACGATGGAAAGGAAAATGATAGGTGTAACCTTAAGAGACAGGAAGAGAGCAGAGTGGGTCAGGGAACAAACGGGGGTTAAGGATATCATAGTTGAAATTAAGAAGAAGAAATGGATATGGGCCGGCCACGTAGCACGTCGGCAGGATAACCGGTGGTCATTAAGGGTAACTGACTGGATTCCAAGAGATGGCAAACGCGTGAGGGGAAGACAGAAAATTAGGTGGGTAGATGAGATTAAGAAGTTTGTAGGTATAACGTGGCAACAGAAAGCACAGGACAGATTGATTGGCGGAACATGGGAGAGGCCTTTGCCCGGCATTGGGCGTAGACAGGCTGATGATGATGATGATGATGATGATGATGAGCCTACTCTGGCGATGCATACTCACGCGAACGCAGATTTTTTATTTCTTTAGTCATGCGAACGTCGCAAGGACGAAGTGAACGCGCATATCGCATGGTCACGTCATATTTTAGCTTCATTTCTTTCACGCCGCTTACGCCGGCTTTTCTTTCAAAGTCATGTTCTGATAATAGTTACGTGGTTTCAATGTAATCTATGCTTAAGTAACCATTATATCTAGAAAAGCGCAGTTGATCCAAGTGCGCGCACGGTTTTTATCGAATAAGGGTTGCATGGTTTTAGCGTCATCAATGCAAGCCTATTATGGTGTGACCGGCCAGCGTGAATCCACACAGAACGCTTGGGCAATCATAGTTTCTAAATGAAATGTACGTCCGTGTTCTCCGAGATATTTTATGGCGAAGGAGAAAGCGTCGCTGAATTTTATTTTCAAGGACAGTAAATTACAGAGATCGCATGCTCTCGCTTAGATACCACTGTCCCGCAGTGGTGCGACATCGACCGACTGAAATCAGTCTATTCCCGGAGCCATCTATCATCGGCAAATGGAGATGAACAACGCGTCAAGATATCCCGCAGGATACCATCACTGAATTAACATGTGCTGCAGTTCTGAATGCTAGGAAGTAACGTGGTCTGAAGCAAGCCAACGTATTCGACTTGAGATGGTCTCTATACGGGCGCCTGTTTTTCGCTTGCCACATCCCAGACAGTTACGTGGAGTTATCCAGAGTTTGATATTAGCCTTAGAGATCTGAGAAAAGTCGCGAGGAAAGTGGCACCCCGTCTTTAACTCTCAGGGGTTCTGGGTTTCGAAGTGGGTGGAAGTATTCACCGATCGGCGTTTTATATTGGCAAGAGAGGTTTAGAATATTGGTGGGAAAAAGGCAGGAAAGAGAGCGATTGATAGAAACGGAATCGTTACAGGCATATATAACAATACACCGTAGAAATCGAGTCTTGTAACAAGAAAGAAAACAATAAGAGGCAGTATGCTGTAGTGCCATAAGTGAAACAGCACCTTATTGATAAAAAAAGAAAAAAAACACGCTACGCGGCCACTGGTTACCATGCCGTTTCAAATAGGATGCAAATAAAGATCGTCATCCGGAAACCACGAAACGATCTGGGCATCACTCGTGCGGCGATGGCATCTGGAGAGGCGGTAGTGCCGCGTAGCAGCTGTCACTGCCGGGAACCGGAACGTGGTTCGTGATGGGCGCTGATTGCGGCCGACAGGCTCGTTAGCCGGCCCGTCGCCCCCACGTATGTGCACCTCATTCAGGGGGTGCCAAGCGGCTGTCATCATTGGCGGCTCCTGTCACGGCGCTGCCAATGTCGTGCGTGTACTTATACCGCAGGGCACAGTGCTCTTCTGTGCCGAGGCAAAGCAGCACTTTTTTATCCTGGCACCCGTAGCCGATAACGCGAGAAGTAGCCCAAGTTTTTCTTTTTTCTTCCGTATATTGTCAGGGAAACTCGCACGGTCTGCACCGAAACACGGAAGGAAAATGCAAGACGTATTGAAGGCTATCACGTGTTCATGAAGGCGCGTGTGATCTCGTTGGGGTGATGTGTGTAAAGAGCATTGGGGTGATCTGAGAATGCAGCAGCTGCTGCTGCTACCGCTGCAGACGGAGGAGGTGGAGGGTCCCTGATGCATTCGCCCAAGACGACTGGAAGGCGAAAGTCGTCTTATTTTTCTTTGATACTCCTACCCTCACCTTCCGAACGCTTTCTGCACCCTGCCTGGTTTTGCACTGCCTCTAGGATTGGAGGCGTTTCAAGCTTTCTGCGCCTCACCTAGCTTTGCACTGCCTCCGTGATCGGCCCACCTTTGACCAAGCGACGATGTCATGTGATGAGGTCACCATGCGTCATCACGTAATGTGACGCCATAGTGACCTCACGACGCCGTCACAATTTTTTGGGATTAGTGACGTCATCGTGTGATGCTTTTCTGCATCACTCGTGTCGACGCCGCCGATGGTAAATTTTCGCGTTTGATGAGGCATCTAAGGCTTTCGCCTTAATAAAGTGTGCTATACAAAAAAAAACACAAAAAAACACAGAGGACGACAAAGAAAAACCTACACGAAAAGAATGAATGTGGTGTAGATCTTGGCTCTCCCGCGACTCTCCCGCATGTGAGAGCGACCGGAAATTTCGCCATTGCGCTCTTTAGGATATGTAAACACGCGTCTATATGCCAGGTCACAAGTATATTGTCGCCTATTGTCAGGGGAAATAATCTTGGAACACTGCAGCCGAGACAACTGGAGCGACACATAACCCTGCGCTTGTTTGATGGCCCTTAAAGCGTCGGACTCGAGCAAGTGTGACAGGCTCCCTGCATCCGTGCTGACCTTCGCACTGTCATAACAAAAGCTGAGCTGTCTCGACATCGCTGGGCAGAGCGGAGCTGCTGTCGTCGGCTGCGTTATTTGAGCCTCTTTTTATGCCTGAGCTCGTGCGCCTGCAGTGTGGCGCTGACAGCAAGACGACAGTCGGGCTGACACTCACAGCGCCGTAGGCCCTGACGTCCAAGTTTGCTGTAACCTACGCAGAGTGTTTCAGCTAACTCATTTATTTATTTATTTATTTATTTATTTATTTATTTATTTATTTATTTATTTATTTATTTATTTATTTATTTATTTATTTATTTATTTGTTTATTTATTTATTTATTTATTTAAATACATACTACGGACACGAAGTCCATGCAGGGTGGGTAGAACACATTAGGTCAACATAAGTAAAACAATCTTGTAAGTTGAACGATACAATTTTGAGCACACACAAAAAAAACAACAACAAAAGGAAAACACGTTTGTAAGGAGACTATTTTGAACAATGCAAGTGTAAAAAGTAAAATAGTAAAATAATACAGCGTTTATAGAGGCAAGTTGTTCCAATGATTAATGGTGCTCGGAAAAAAGAGCATTTGAATAGGTTCGTTCGGGCAAAATAGGGGGTTAGAGCATTTGGGTGATGTTGGCGAGTAGGCCTCGTGGACTTGGATAAACTGCCGGGTCGAGTGCAGGTTGTTAGCAAGTAACTGTGAAAGAAAGTCGAGCCGCAATTTTTTTCGACGCGATTCAAGTGTCGGAATATCGTTAGACTGCATTAGTTCAGTTGGTGAGTCGAATGTTGAAAACTTGTTATAAACAAACCGGATAGCCTGTCTTTGAATTCGCTCGAGCTTTTTTTATGTTACATTGTGTATAGGGGCCCCATGCAATGCAGGCGTACTCGAGCTTCGGTCGAATTAAGTATTTATAGGCGAGAAGTTTAACAGAGGCTGGGACATGTTTAAATTTGTATTTAAGAAAATACAGTTTTCGCGAGAAACACCTCTTGATCTCGGAGGCTTTCGTTCTGGCGATACGTCTTGTCCAGGCCCCCCTACCAAAACAGCAGAGGGCAGCACAGGAAAATGAGAAAGGCGGATTCCCGGCATGGAGAAAGGAAACAGTTAGGAGGGAGCATTGCGCATTGCGAAAGAAAGAAAGAAAGAAAGAAAGAAAGAAAGAAAGAAAGAAAGAAAGAAAGAAAGAAAGAAAGAAAGAAAGAAAGAAAGAAAGAAAGAAAGAAAGAAAGAAAGAAAGAAGAAAGAAAGAAAGAAAGAAAGAAAGAAAGAAAGAAAGAAAGAAAGAAAGAAAGAAAGAAAGAAAGAAAGAAAGAAAGAAAGAAAGAAAGAAAGATGTACGTCAGGCACGCATACACCAAGCCCCCATTGTCCCGATAGGGCAAGTGCTTCTGAATATGCTTAATGTGTACTGATGGGCTAGTTGGTGAGCCATGATTTTCGAATAGGCAGCGCACAAAAGGGCAACAAATACGTACACATAAAGTTTTTGAAGCTTCTGAAGTTTTTTTTTTTCCTTGCTTTTCCCTCAGTCGCCATTCCTTATTAGAATAGACGCCTTCCTCGTTATTTGTAGCGTTGTTTGTGATTCTAAACAAACGCATAGCTTTCCCAAGCCAAAGATTTAATCAGTCTCAGCTCTGTCAAGTACGCCATACCACCTGACGGCTATAGCCAGAACGAATAATTTAATTCCATCCGGTACCGGCTGCCTTCAAGGAGTGTAAATATGTGCGCAGCATACTTGCGAAAGTAAGAGCGTCGAAGTCTGTGAGTGACGTTTGATTTTGTACATAATTTTTTCTGGTCGAGGCATGATCTGCGACCGATGCAGCGTTAACGCTGTTGTAGATGATGATGTCCTACGTCAATGGCCCACACCCACCCCGGGGGACTGGCCAAGAAATGGATAAGTTCTAAAAGGAAAATGGTAGCGCATGAATTGTATTACCCTTTAGAAGTTTCAGAATAATCGATATAAATTAAAACGTGGTTTTGCACTACCTTCAGGATCGGAGGCACTGCAAGCTTTGTGCACCACTCCTGGTTTTGCACTGGCTCCGTGATCGGCCCACATTCGACCAAACGACGGTGTCATGTGAGGACTCCATCATTTGACACCATGGTATGTGACGGTGACGTCATGATGACATCACAAATTTTGGTTATCTGTGACGTCGTGATGGCGTCATATGGCGACGTCACATGACACCGTCGCATATGACCTCATCGCGTGACGATGTTTTTTTTTTTCATCGCCCGTGTTGACGCCGACGTTAAATTTTCGCGTTTGATAAGCCATCTAAGGCTTTCGCATTAATAATGATAACGTAAGAATTCAGCATAAGGAATCGTCAGTTTAAAAAGTTTTCCGACAGCGGACCAAACATCACTTTGAAAACGCCCTCGCGAGGAGGCTCCGAAGGACAGAGTATTTGAAGTAGAGCGAGGTCCAATCTAATTCGATTAAGTGCTGCTTTGAGAAGGTTTTTTCTGAGTAAATGGAAGCGACTGCATGATAAGAAAATTAGTGTTCTGTTGATTCGTCCTTATTACGAAATGAACCCGGAGGGGAAAAGAACCTGACCAGCTCTATGCAAATAAAAGTTTAATTATGGAACTCGAAAGCGTAGTTTTGTGTTGAGTACTACGTAACAATGTTGCTTCGTCTTTCTCTTTGGGTAAACGCTAAGAAATGCATTTTTCTTTCTTTATTGCCTATGTATGCACTAGCACACAAGCAGCCCCAGGCTGCCATTTCCTTACGTTGAGCAATGAGCGGTGGCGACATGGCCCGCATTTATTTACATACTACGAAGTACCGGCTATCAATGGCTACAGCACTGACTAGGGATGGCTACACGATTGCTAATTTTCGGATAATGTTGGCATGCTACTGGAAAATGTCATTTGTTGGCTATGTCGGCTACCGTTGGCAAATTAGGGTTAATTTATTGTTAATATTTGTTTTGTGTTGGTTTACTAATATATTAGGTATTCGTAAACGTAAATGTTGGCTGTTGTCGTGTGGTGTATACGGGTGTGTTACAATACCCGCCGTCAACGGTAAAATATTAAACTAAGCGGACTACGTTAAGCCATGTTAAGTCTCATTACAATTCTCGCATAGCCGTCAAAATATACAGCTTCGCAAAGATAACACAGGAGGCAAATACGATGCAGGCTGCATACCTGTCCAAACAAGATGGCGGCTGAGCGGAATTATTAGATCTGCGACGGTACGGTCGTTTGCCCGCAAGATGGACGCTTTCTTTCGCGCCTGTAATGCAAGCTGCGTTCAATTTTTTTTTTCATAGATTCGAATGCGAAACAGGTTAAATACATAACAGTTCTTGTTTTTTCTTAGCTTTGTCTTGTCGACGTGAGGTGGCGTCACGTCGCACAGACGTCATTCAGACAAGTTCCATTACTCGGATGATACTGGGTTCGATGCTGTCTTCTAAGCCGTCAGTGAGGACCACGGTGTTAGAATAGGTCGGTGTAGACGAAGTGTCTAAAGCAGGCGGCCCGCGGAACTCTCGCTAGCGCCCCAGCTCATACTTGACTATCTTCGTCTCATTTTTTTTTTTCTTGTATATTCAAGAACTACACAGACGCTGTTGGTCTCAAGCATTTTCTTCTTAGGTAATCCCACGTGGTCACCGATTGTTAAAGCGTAAGCATGGAACGAAAACTCTTTTAGTATCAGCGTCCAGGTTTGAGTCATTCTAGAGATCAGTATATGTTTTTTCGAAAACTGACGTCAAATTGGCTTCAGAAATGACCCACGTATAAGATATGGAAAAGGCCTTCTTTCAAATGCAACGTTAGCTGACATTTTGCTCGAGCTCACCCCTCACCCCTCCTCCCCACTTTCCCACTTCCCCCTCTGCAACCTTCTTCCCTATCCAGGCCCTTGCGTCCTGACTGGGGCCCGTTTGCTGAGGTGAGTTTGAGGCCCCTGGCACAGACTGCCTGCACTACAGTGCTGGCCAGAATGGGAACACGCCCTAAGTTATGGCTGATAGTAAGTGCGGCTAATGTTGGCTAAATGTGGCTAATGTCGCCTAATGTCGCCTAATGTAGCCTATCCGCCATTATAACAACGTTGTGTCCGTTTAATCGAAATTTAATGATTCTTTCGCACGGAACAACAATCTGAGTTCTACCCGAATTTCTTTTCCAAGTTCTAGATTGGAATTTGAGATGACAGTTGATAGAGGAAGGGAACAAAAAAAAAAGAAAAACCACCAAGCGAGACACTAATCGCTGTGGCTCGTTCTCCTCGCAAGCGCATTGTAGCGAACGAGTTTGGAGCTAACGCTCGAAGAGCCCGGTCGCAGTTCTGTCAGACGCAAAACCGTGCAGCGTTCTGGAACTGTGAGAAGTGCAACCCGCGGACTACGAACGGTAAATTATGTACCATAAGTATGCATGCATTGATTTAACAAGAAAACTTGCACGCATTGCTTTAACCATAATGTCACGTAGGGGTATGCGAATAGCGGCCTTTGAGACCGATTCGAAATACGAGTCGAATACGCCAATCCGCAAAAGGATGAAATGTGGCGTATTAGGCACTTCGCAAATGCACTTGCAATATGAATTCTAGGATAGTTTGAAACGGTCCTTGTTACGCACACAGACGTTCGTTCCCTTGCGGCACGTCTGAAGTGTATACGGAGAAGCGAGACCATGGGCTAGTCATTAAGAAGGCTGTGCGAACGGGACCAGATTACGCTGTCGTGTTCTATTCTCGAAGGCGAAGCTCAAGCGTCCTCCAAGTTTTTTCAACAATGATCCTTAGGTGGGCTAGTTGGTTCGTAAACATTGTGGCAGAACAGCGCAAAAGACGGCACAGTGAACACGCAGGACACAGGACACACACAGTTTTTTGTGTGTTCACTGTCCTGTTTCTTGTGCCACCATGTTTTTTAACAGTTTTCACATACTGAACAGCCGTTTCTACAAACAATATATAGTTATGTTCACATAATGATATGCATAATTGTATCATTAATAGCGTTATTCGAGCATTAGGAATAAGTAATTGAAATTTTCGCATGCGCGGAACTTTTGAGAGTGCGAATAATCGTTTTGTGTAGGCGATAAAGTATGGCTCTCCGTGCGACTTGTAGCCCGCTGCTCGACGTAAGCTCTCATATTTTATGTATATACTATAACCGCGTGGTTTAATTGTACTTTGCTCCGATCTTGCCAGTTTATCAGGGTGAAGTTGGGACATTCAAATATTAATAGACTGTTAAAAACATATTTTTAGTATTTACAAATGCGGCAATTCGATTCTAAGGCCGAATCGAATAGGACACTTGCTCGATTCAATGTTAGAAATGTTAGAAAGATTCGAATATTTGCATATTTGCACACCCTTAAAATAACACGCCACGCGACAGCGCGTGCAGTAGAGAATAGCCTCAGCTGTAAAGGAATTCGGCTCGCGAAGCTGTTCGCGCCTTGCAATTTGGCAGCGACGTATAGTGTGCCTTGATCATTCGCGACAACCACGTATAAGCTGGCCGACGCACTGTCCATTGTGAACTACCCGCCGCGGTGGTCTAGTGGTTATGGTGCTTGACTGCGTAACCGTAGGTCGCGGGATCGAATCCCGGTCGCGGCGGCCGCATTTCGATGGAGGCAAAATGCTAGAGGCCCATGTACTTAGATTTAGGCGCACGTTGAAGATTCCCAGGTGGTCGAAATTTCCGGTGCCCTCCACTACGGCGTCCCTCATAATCATATCGTTGTATTGGGACGTAAAACCCCCAAAAGTTATATAGTTTACTGGGAACTCATCTCCCCTTTTACAAACACGCAGTGGTAGGTTAGCGCGTAAGGTCTCGCTCTGCGAAGCTCGAAGGCGCGGGTTCGACTCCTGGCCACGGCGGCCCAATTTCGATGGAGGGCTAAATGCAAGGAACACCCATGTGCTTAGATTTGGGCGTGTACGTTAAAGAACCCCAGGTGGCCGAAATGAATCCGCAGTCCCCTCAGTTCGGCGTGCCTCATGACCATATTGTGATTTCGTCACCTAAAACACCAGCAATCGTCATTTATTGTATTTATTTACACATGCCGCAATCACCATTCGCTGGCCTTAGCAGGGTGGTACATAAAGGTCGTTTTGAGCAACGGCGAACGCGCGGACATATAATATATAAAGGCTATACAATATCTACGGCAGATAGAAACTCTCACGTGCAAGATAAAAAAGTGTATACAATAAAAATAGAAGATTACTAGTGTACAAGTATGTACAGCTCAATGTTGCGCACTTCAAGTGGGAAGTGCACCTTCTAATTTCGAAGAAAGCATCATGCCGTTCTACACGGATTCTCTGTCCGGCTGCACGGTTTTAACGAAGCGGCCTGTGGATGTCTTGGAAGCCCTGAAAACTGAAACAAAGTGAACAAGTAAAGGGTACGCGTGCTGACCGAGTTTTCTTCTTGTTTTCTTTTAATTTTTTTTCTGTCAGGGGGAAAAGACGGGGAAAGGATTCTCAAGGAGTCGTGGTCCATATGGTTGGGGTGCACTTTATTTTTGGGACCCTCCTTTTAGCCGGCCGCGCTGCGACCTCCACGCCCATTCCTTGTAAGAAAGGAAATCCTCGTTTTTTTTTTTTATTTAGATCTCTCCCTCCTTCCTTCACAAGCTTCCCCTGACCAGAACAGCTCTCAAAGCCAGCCACAAAGTGCATCCGAGTTCACTTAGTTTTTGTTTGCACACGGCCGCCTTCTCTCTTTTTTTGTTTCTTTGTTTGTTTTTTTAATCTTTGTTTATCGGGGTTCTGAAGGAAGACGCTTTCCCCAATAGTACGGAGGATCGAGAGGGAAAAAATGCAGGGAATAGGGTAAGTATTTATCTACAGAAGAAGGGAGGCGGCGGGAGAACCGAGGCCTGCAGGAGCCACGGATGGCGTCGTCGTCTTCATTCGGTCGTCTGCTGCACGCGGTTTGAAAAGCGTAAAATGTCCGAAGAACATGGACGCTTCTATGGACGAGAGAGCTGCTGTGCGCGCCCGTGTACGGGACACACGACACTTTTTGCGGCTGTCTCCTACTTCCGGTCCGCCGGACAGTGCGCCATAAATCCGCGCCCTCGGCGGTGGCGCGGCGGCGCGCCTCTCGGTTCAGCTCGCTTTAATACGGTGCAGTACTGTCGAGGCTAGAATACGGGCCTACGTGGGCACTAAATACGTAGCTCACTAGATTCAGTAGGGGCGTCCGAATAGGAAATTCTTAAGACCGAATCCGACACGGATCGAATCGTGACTGAAGCGAATGGAATCAAGTTAATTACCAAGTCGGAAGCCTTAGATGCCTCATCAAACGCCAAAAGTGACCGTCGGCGTCGGCGACAACACGAGTGACGTAAAAATCATCACGTCATGACGTTACAGTTCACCAAAATTTTCGGCGCCATCACGACGACACTATGACGTCACATAACGTGACGTCGTATGATGACGTCTTCCGATGACATCGCTAGACGGTGATTATTTTTGCAGTAAGCGAGTACCAAATACTTCTCGAACAAATGAAATAAATTCTGGGGTGTTACGTGCCGTATCCATGATATATAGTCATAAGCCACGTCGTTGTGGATGTCTCCAGATTGGGAGCTAACTCCCAAAGGAGATTCTGCCTGGAGTTTTTGAATGCGAAGCATTTCTTAGCGAGCCTTTCCTATCTATCTATCTATCTATCTATCTATCTATCTATCTATCTATCTATCTATCTATCTATCTATCTATCTATCTATCTATCTATCTATCTATCTATCTATCTATCTATCTATCTATCTATCTATCTATCTATCTATCTATCTATCTATCTATCTATCTATCTATCTATCTATCTATCTATCTATCTATCCGCCTACGCTTGGGTGCTCTCATGATCGCCTCCTTAACTTGGTGTAGACCAATATTCGCATGGGAGGGTAAGAGGATTTGACGAACATGATTGTCGGGTCATGACATGAATAACATGAAAATCCTGTCGCGTACGTCGTCAAACCCTTTCCTCCAGACACATGTGACACATACCCGTTTACCACGGGCCGCGGTGTACGGGTATGCGCCACAGGTGCTTGAGCTTGACAGTTTATACCTACCTATGAACGGCGAGAACAGACATTGGTAATTTAAATGCGAGAGCGTTAAGAAAAAGTGACATCGCCAGCGTTGACCCGACGAATGCGAAGAATAAAAATTGCGAGTCCAGCAGAAATCGAACCCAAGCATTCTGCGTGGCAATCAGGTATTCAACCGCAGAGCCACGCCAGGTCTATATACTGGTTTGGAAAGACAGCCTATGCGGGCGTAATGTCGGTGCAACGTCAACTGTGGTTGTGCTTCTGGCTATATAATTTTACAAGAAAGCAATAAACACTACATATGTACTCTTACGATACAGGCGTCATATCAGATTAACGTCTGTGGTTCCAGTGTTGGCTCCACTGAACGAAATTTACGTATGATATTCACATGGTTGCACTATAAGGTGCACTTAGTTTCGAAAATAGTGACGTATGTACTCTAAAGTGAGGGCTGACGCTACGTCGCACCATAACTTACCCTTGAAACGCCAGTGTTGTCGACGTGCCTGGTAAGCCCACGATTTGCACACATCTACTGCTGTGTATCATTATCACAGCTACTTCACTTACAAAGACACGTCGATCGACCTCGTAACGCTTGGCTCAAAGCCGTAAAATACAGCATATAAGTACTCGTTGACTGCTTCGCATGAAACCGATTCCTACAACGCGTGGTATCTGCCGAATTTTTATACTAGCCTCTTGCATGCTGTTTGAGCAATTTGGTTGCGCCTATTGTTTTTAAACGCTTGTATTCTCACTTGAGCCGACAAAGTCTTAGTTCTCTTAGTTCTGCACGGTATTTCTGAAAGAGCAGCAGCACCGAAACCGCATGTCAATGACTGGCCTTACTTTGCGGCGCCTGCTTTTTCTTTTCTTTTTTTTTCTCCTCCGAGTGGTAGCACCCATATATAGACGCAATCTCGTCGGCGCTAGCGCCGCTGGTTTCGTCAATGGCGGTCTCATTTCCTGAGGTACATCTGTCTCTTGATGATGGCAAGTCCCTGCATAGTTGCGTAAATTGAGTGCTGCTTCCTCCAAACGGCCTTCATTCTTTCATTTTATTTTATCTTATTCTTTGTTACGCCTGTGTACTCCCGTTTCTGTTTTCTTTTTTTGATGTCGTCGCGATAGAGAACTGCCACCTTTTTTTTTGTGTGTCCTGTCAGAACTCTTTCGCAACGGAAGCCCTGCGCGGTTTTTGTCAACGACCCAAAAAACAGAAGAAAGAAAGACATTGAAATAAGCGATCGTTTGCTTCTACTACTTACAAACAGCTTGTGACAAACGTTTACATGTGAAACGTCTTGTGCTTAGTTGCTGCTGATTTTCGGGTCGCTGGAATGGGGCTGAGTTTTCTTTGGCACTGCACCACCAGAAAGACTCACTCCGCTTCTGTACTTTCTGAAGTAAATAATAAAGAAAATACGAATCCGTAGAAATAATAGCGCATAACGAGCTTTTCAGAGAAGACATATATGCGCACTGACGGCAATCTCGAAAATAACTGGGACACCGAGCGAGAAAAGGCATCGTGTTATATTCTGTAGTATTTCTCTGCAACCGCATTTTCTCGAAAGGCGCGTCCGTATCGACGAACATCCTTTTGTGTTTTTAAGAGCCAAGCATTACACCCGTGAGCAGTGACTGTGCAATGCAAGTGATAGGACGTCACAATACAGTCGCTTGGACGTGTACGCGTTGTTGCCCCCGTACCATTCATACAACAGGCAGGAAATCATAACTGTGGTTTAACAACAGAGCTTCAACGTCGCTGACCGCTTCGAGTAGAGGGTGTAGCATTTGTTCAAGGATAAAGCCATGTTGTGCCGTGTGCCACTAAACATTATACATATAATCAAAAGCCATTGAAATCCCTGCGTGGAGATGGCGTCGATTGGGTGGTTTCACGAAAGTGTGTTAGGAGTGCGTACCTCCGCGCTATGACTGAGTTCGTACGCAGCTTATGCTTATTTATTGCTTCTAGTGTCTAGATGCAGTACCTCATTTAATGCGCTTGCGATGTGTGCGTGCGTACGCGTGCGTACGCGCGCGCGTGTGTGTGTGTGTGTGTGTGTGTGTGTGTGTGTGTGTGTGTGTGTGTGTGTGTGTGTGTGTGTGTGTGTGTGTGTGTGTGTGTGTGTGTGTGTTTGTGTGTGTGTAGAGAGAGAGATAAAGAGAACAGTGCTGCATCACATGACGATTGCCGTTTGTCCTGTTCACAAGTCACTGCAAAGTGGTGAGCGAATTATGAGAGCAACGCTAACAAGGGTCGATCACCTTCCATGTTCACTTATTGTCTAGCGTCCACGAAACATGCCAGCAATGTGCCACAATTTGCTAGCGGTGTTGTTCACCATGCACTGTGGTACTTTCTCAGCAGTACTTTCACTCGTTTGATCGCCACGTGCGGCTCTTATATTAGCCGTGCAGGCAGGGGTCAAGTTTTCCTTCTACCATTGTAAGTTACACCACATCATCCAGTACTGTTGAATTATTTGTGCGCCGAAATACGAATGACTTAGTATGTTTTTTACTAAATCGAAGGAGGAAGAGAGCCGACAAACAGCAGCAACATTCGTACGTTTTGACTCAGCCAAACTATATAGCTTTAGCAATGTGGCATCTTCTTGACACGTCACATTTTTTTAGTGGGATATGTTGCCGCGACACACCACAAACAAAGCAAAATGCGTGGATTGAACCTGCCCCCAAACAAAATATGAAGGCATACCTACATTCTGTCGTATTGCTGTGAAAAACGTAAACGTTCGGAACTTTTTTTTGTTACATTCACAGTCATACAGACTTTTGAAAGCGCTGAAGTGCATAGCTTTGTCTGCGCGACTGATATCACGTGGCCAAGGGACATAATCGATGATGGTCATATTATGGAGGATCGTGTTTGTATTGTCGGTGCGAATATAGATCTTTAAAAAAAAAACGCGCGCACAGAACGCGTTCAACATCGCTAACTCGCCCACCCTTCCCGCTATCCTCTCTTGACAAAGCCGATATGCAGTGATTGCGTTTGGTCATCCTCCGCGCGTCAAAAAAAAAAAAAAAATAGGTACGAAATATTTATTTAACACAATCTCTTGAACGCATCACCTTTTATATATATACAGCAGCAAAATGATGTAGCCATCTTCAAAAAAAAAAAAAAATCTGATTTGCGGTCGAAGTTGACAGGGTGTGCCGGCAAACTCCTTTCTGCGAGCCACATAGCCAACCGACCTGGCGTGTTCATTGATTTATCTCTAATGTATACGGCTGGTGCGTTTCAATTTCCGCTTGTGTCGGCACGTTTCAGTGTTTACATCTTCGAGTTTTCATCTTGCGAGAAACTTTGAAAGTTCTGCGGTGCATAAGCTATGCGCGGGCGTATAACGGTGGCCCAAAAGCGTAAAATTCAACGTGATACGCCGAGCGAAAGCGTTCTTTCCGCTCGTGTGCTTCCGCCGCACAGGTGCGTGTTGGTTCGCACGCGTTCTTTTCCGAGCGCTTGTGCGCTGATGCATGTGCGTGCCCCGGTATGAGAAAGACGAGCTAGAGGATATGAGCGCGCCACTTATTTTTTAAAGGAACACTAACGAGAAAAATTATTTTAACAGCGAAGCTGATCAATCTATCGGTAACTTGTGCACCGTCGTAAAGAACTATCATCACCATTAACCGGCACGCGCTCTCTTCATTCTCTTTACAGTGAAGTGCAAAACTCCTCAGAGGGGGTATGCGCCACAGGAATTGGGTAAGCCCCACTACCGTGTACAGCAGGTGCGAGTGTCAAACGAAAACGAACACGTGAAAAAGAGAGAGAAAGAAAGAGGTAGCGCGTTTCAGAGGGGGAGTGGAGAGGAGGTGTGTGAAGAGGGGTGTGTGGAGAGGGTTTGCGCATGCGCGGTAAGGGTGGTCACGCCCACACACCGGATTGAACTCCGCCATAAGGTGCTTCGCATCTAAAAGAAATAAAAGAGATAAAGAGGAACAAGGAAGTCCACCTAGCTCCGCTTTTTCCTCAGGCTTGGCACCGCTAGGGCGAAGCTACCGTAATTTGTTTTTCTCATGTTAGTAAACTACTCTTTCACAATTCCAACATCGCCGCGCTTACCGCGAGAAGACGCTTGGCAAGCGAGAAAACGTGCGAGAAAGAAAATGCGGGTGGTGATGCCACCTTGAAGGTCCCGCACCAAACGCCGTGACGTCATAGATATTGACGGTGTCTGCTAGGTTCTACGTAGTTCATAGTGAGCAAAAATGAAGTACAATGTCCTCTGAAGGGGCCATGGACTTAACATACCAAGTTTAAGGAAGTTTCGCTGAGCCAATGCCGTCAGAATACGAAATATATGCTTTGAAATCCGTGACGTCGCGCGCTTAAATTTAGGCGCGAAACTTATAAATGAAAACTTGGCCTTTATTTTCTCCTGTATTCGTATAAACCTACGAATGTGAAATTCACGAAATTAGAGTTATCGGAGCTCAGTTTATCAATCCAAATCTATTCATTGTTTCACTTTAGCGTGCCTTTAAGTCGCCAGCAGCAGGCATATAGGCCTGTCCTCGCCGCACTGTCGCCGAAGAGCACACAAACGTCAAAGCCTGCTGCCGCTTGCAGCAGCGGAAGCGGGCCGACCCTTCTTTGCTTAACCATACACGCTGGACGCGACGAAACCCTGGCAGGAAATGAAGCGACTAAGAAATGAGGGATGCGGACAGAGGTTATAAGAAAGAAGGAAAGAAAGAAGGAAAGAAGGAAAGAAAGAAAGAAAGAAAGAAAGAAAGAAAGAAAGAAAGAAAGAAAGAAAGAAAGAAAGAAAGAAAGAAAGAAAGAAAGAAAGAAAGAAAGAAAGAAAGAAAGAAAGAAAGAAAGAAAGAGGCAGCGGTCAAGTATTGGAGGTGGCGCCACGTTGCGTGGACGTCCTCGCCGCCGTGTTTATTAAGTGGGACGCGTGCAGGCGCACACTGTTGTGAACACGCCAAAATGTGAATGATGGAGTGAGGCCCAGCTCAGAAAGATATGAGCAGAGGCGCGAGAGAAAGAACGAAACGCCACGAAGGCGGAGAGCTGTTTGTGTGCTTACACACACGCGAACTGTCGGTTATGAAAAAAAATATCAATCTGAGGAATTGCGTTTGCACCAGAATATGCTAATGTTGGTGCACGTTGGACTGCTGTTGCTGCTGCTGCCTTTGCGTTTCAAGCGTGCAAAGCGACTGACACGGCACGGCCCTTGCACTCTCTTCGCTACCGTAAGAGCGCTGCAGCGTTCATAACGCTGCTCACACAACGGATAACAGCGATGCAGCGTTCGGGACGCTGCTCACACTATGGATAACAGCGCTGCAGCGTTCGGGACGCTGCACGGGTCGGTTATGCGATCGAGGACGGCGGCACTGTTCGACACTTCCCGACTCTTGTGTAATTGTCAACTGCTATGTCATTATGCTTCGTGATCCCCTTACGCCAATAATTTTGTCTACCGATGAACATAGTAGTAAAACTTTTACATAACGGTATTAAGGCAAGGACTGGAGGATCCCCTAGTCCAAGACCCCACTGGCATGTACGGCTCGCTGATCCTGATCGAGCAGAGCAACTTGGCTCTTCCGATCCTTGTTCGCAAGCCAGACCTCCCACTGCCTCTCAAATGGGTTTCTCCATAAAAGTCACAGGGTCCCGTATGTATATATTCACCTAAGACGACTCGAATGCGAAAGTCATCTTCTTTTTCCTCCGAGTCAATGTATTGATCCTCCCCCTCCCCTTTCCGAAAGCTTTCCTCACCTAACGTTGTTTTGCGCTGCCTCAAGGATCGGAGACATTGCAAGCTTTGTGTACATCACCTAGTTTTGCACCTACATTTGCTTGACTGTGGCACAAATTACATTTAAAAATGGGGGGATGGGAAGAGAAGAAAGTGAAGCGCCGACTACCAATTGTTGAACGTTCACTACCTGCTATTCAACAGTTAATAGTCGGCGCACCATCTTCTTCTCTTGTCTCTCGCCCCCCCCCCCCTTTTTAATTATATGTATTTTGCGCCATAGTCAAGCATATACATAAGCAATCTAAGCACCAACTCGCCCGAAAAGAAGTCCTTTTGGTTTCACACTGCCTCCGTGGTCGGCCGCCCACCTTTGACCAAGTGACGATGTCATGTGACGTCACGTTATGTGGCGCCATAGTGACGTCACAAATTTAGGCGGTCCGTGACGTCATGATGAGTTCACATTGTGACGTGATCACGTGATGGTTTTTTTGCATCTCTCGTGTCGTCGCAGGACGCCGCCGACGCCGACGCCGACGCTCAAATTCTTTTAGTGATGAAGCATCTAAGGCTTTCGCCTTAATAAGGGAAGGGTGTGAGGAGATCTTTCGACTAGCCAGAACTAGTCTTTCGGCTAGCTCTGGCTTTCGCAACGCTGCACGCTTTTCGAGAACTGCGGCGCAGACGGGGTACGCCGGCCGGTGTACTTGTGTCCACACACCTGTAAGCATGCAAATGACCGCGGACTTTGGGTTGAACACATAAGGACTGACTGTTGACGCCGCCAGCAAGCAATGTTATACGCGTAAGTGTGCCTGAACCGAATAAAAGAAAAAAAAAGGAAACATATCAATAAAACACTACGTTGCACTTTCAGAAAGCGAGGCTCAGCTTTCGTTTCGACTCGAAACGAAAGCTGCGTCCTCTTTCTAAAACATAATTTACATGTTTCAGTGTTGGTAAAGAAAAAAGAGCAGGTAAGAAATCTTCGGTAGCCCATGGCAACCAGAAACACCGCTTGACGCAAGAAGCCGAAATCAAAAGGGCAAGTTCGCCCACTCGAAAAAGTCTGCAATTTAATAAGGCGGCGTAAGCAGAAAAGCAGTTTCTTGTTTGTTAAAACGGGGCCTCAAATCCGTTTTGTTTGAGGCCGGCGATGGCATCGCCTGGAAGAACTATCAACACGGATGTTTGTATCGAGGCAGGAAAAACATTGGTCTCGCATGGAGCAAATAAAGTATACGATATCGTTTGCGCGTTCGTTACTGAAAGTGCGTGTATACATGGCTTGCTTCGATATTTCTTCTTCTGCGAGCATCTTGAACTCAAAGGGCGCCCTCGGCGCAGATGTTTGAAGGAGCCGGCAAAGAAGCGCTGAAAACCACCGATCGTCCGCGTTTTTCGTCGCCTCGGCGCGACCCCGCCGAAGAAGCGAGTGCCGTTTGAGTTCGCCGGCTTTGCCACGGCGAAGCCGCTGAAAGGCAAGAAACAGACCGTTCTTGGGAAACACTCGGGACGCGTTTCTCCCGCCGCGTCATGCTCTCGAAAGCGACAACAAGAGCTTGATTTGGGCGAGTTGGTTCATGCTGAATATCGTGGGTACAGCGCAACATCAGTAGGCCGGAGCACCTTCAATAAAGTCTAGTTGAAAGTCAGCGCTCTTTCCTGTGTGTCGTTTTTTTCCTACTGATGTTGCGCTGTACCCACGATATTCTCGAAAGCGAGTAATCGCCGCGCTACACAAACGTGCGACAGCGGACTATGTGCAGCAACGCAGCGCTTCGGGCGTGTTGGTTTAATATAAATGCGAAAGCCTTGTATGTCTCATGATCAAAGACGTTTTCGACATTTGGCGAGACCTGACCATACTTCGCGCGACCGGCGTCAACACGAATGATGAAAAAAAAAAAAAAAAGTTTAAGGCAGCTTCGCGTTAGTGTTGCCAAGCCTGAAGGAAGAACGGAGCTGGGTGGCCTTCCTTGTATATCTTTATTTTTTTTCGTTCTTTCCTCCTCTCTCTCTTTCTCTGTCTTGCTCTCTGTTTTTTTTTCTATATCTTTTTCGTATCTGTCTCTTTCTATGAAGGAAGAGAATTTTGAGGGCTCGTTTCTTTATTTGACGCAACCTTAATGAAAACCAGCAGATAATGCATGAAGTCAAGGAAGGTATAAGGGACGTTAATTGTACTGTTTTAAGTGTATTGTAATAATTTGGATATAGATGCGAAGAAAGTAAAGTGGATGAAAAGACAACTTGCCGCCGGCAGGAACCGAACCTGCGACCTTCGGATTACGCGCCGTCTTTCTATCTCGTCCCCTCATCTGTCGTCCCTGTGCCCATCTTTTTGTCTTTATTCCCTTTATTTATCTCTATTTTTCTCTTTCTTTTTTTGTTCTATCGCTTTCATTCTCTCTCTCTCTCTCTCCCTTTCACGCATTTCACGTTCTCCACTTCGCCGGGCAGAGTTTTCGTTTAACGCTCGCACCTGCTGTACACGGTAGTGGGGCTTGCCCGATTCCTGTGGTGCATACCCACCCGTGGAGTTTTGCACGACGGAGCACAAGTTACCGATAGCTTAAACAGCTTCGCTGTTAAATAACTAAGTAATAAAAGTGGGGCTAAAGTCACGTGATACTCAAGTGAATGTGTGTGTGCAGTCCAGCGTACCAAAAGTCACATGACCTCGTGACATCATGATGTCGCCACAACATGACGTCACACGATGGCGTCACCGCATGACATCGTCGCTTGGTCAGGGGTGGGCCGATCACGGAGGCTGCGCAAAACCGCGTGAGGTGGAGAAAGCTTTCAGGTGTGGAGAAAATCAAGAAGGAGAAACAGATGGCTTTCGCCTTCCAGTCGTCTCAGGCGAATGCATAAAGGACCTTGCGAGATTTTGATGTAGCTTTTAGCTCCACCAAATGGCGTGGACAGAGAGAGACGCCAGACACTCGAGTACTAACTTTCATCGCTGTTTACTTAGAGTCGAAGAACCAACTATTTATAGGCAACACTTTTTAGCAGCGATCACCACAAGTGCGCGTACTGCAAACATTACCCATCTTTACACATTAAATATTTACAGCAAATGGCGATGGAAGGTTTCGAAACAGTTATTGCGGAGACTGTGGATTGGTGGCACGAGTAAAAGTCGGTTAAATCGCAAAGTTAGAGAAGCCGGAAAGATCGACAGCCTTGAAAATAACTGTGTCTCGAAATCTCTTGTCTCCATTTCCTGTAAAGAGTGTTTTGCACTTTAGTCTGTTTATTCCTGTCCTTTGTTCTTAAGCGGAGCGCAAATAACCTTACCATGAATTGCTGCTAACCAGCATAAACCAGTACCACTCCAAGGAAACTTCGGCTGCTACCTCTGTTAATTTGCCGGTGGGGATTTCTAAAATTCAGTGTCCCTTATGCATTCGCCTAAGACGGCTCGAAGGTGAAAGCCGTCCTCTTTTTGTTCCCAATCGATGTACTGATCCTCACCCCCCCCCCCCTCTCCGAAAGCTTTCGGCACCTAACGTGGTCTTACACTGCCTCCAGGATTGGAGGCATTGCAAGCGTTCTGCACCTCTCTTGGTTTTCCACTGCATCCGTGATCGGCCCACCTTTGATAAAGTGACAGTGTCATGTGATGACACCATCACTTTACATCATGATGACGTCATCAAGAGATGATTTTTTTGCCTCACTCATGTTGACTCCTACGCCGCGGGACTCCGACGGTCAATTTTCGCGTTTGATGAGTCATCTAAGGCTTTCGCCTTAAAGACCAATTCGCACACCGATGATCGAATGGATGGAGAGCAGATACGTGGTAAGACGCGGACTATCTCTCAAAAGTTGAAAAACGAGTGACGTTTTGGTATCGTCTTGGCGCATACTTCACAAACTTTCGAGCGGGGGCAATCTAACGCGCACCACGAACGACCGGCGCCGCGAGTCAAACCAGATTGGCGAGCGGGCCTGCTGGTGCATTTCTCGCGGGGCTCGGGCGCGGCAGGTTGTTTATTGACGCGCTTCATCCCGGGCCCCTTTCAAGTGGGCCGCGACGCTATTTCGATCTGGAGAGGAAGAAAACCGGCGCGTGGTTCTCGTCGTGTGTTATACGCGAAGACCGTGTTGTGCGAGTGCGCGCTCGCTCTTGCGCGCAGTCTGTTGGAAGGAATGAATTGGGCGGTCAGAGCCTGTGTCCGAGAACCGTAAACGACGTGTCGGAGCTCACACGGGGTGCTTTTACAGTGACACAATTTTGACGGGTCGCTGTTTCGAGCCAGTCAGAGAGAGAGAGAGAGAGGAAGAGGCACAGGGCGGATGCGTCCGCCTTGGTGGTACAGTGGTTACAGTGCTCAGGTGCTGACCCGAAGGTCACGTGTTCGATCCCGGCCGCGGTGGTCGCATTTCGATGGAGGCTAAATTCTAGAGGCCCGTGTGATCTGCGACGTCAGTGCACGTTAAGAACACCAGATGGTCGAAATTATCAGGAGTCCTCCACCACGGCGTGCGTCATAATCCTATCGTGGTTTTGGCACGTCAAACCCCAGATATTACAATAAGGGAGCGGGGGAGGATGCTGGCAGATATAGAGGAAAGGCAAGGAGGCGAACCAGGATGAGCCCGGTTGGCTACTTTGCACTGGGGAAAGCGAAAGAGGACTGGAAGATGAGGAGATGATTCGTACTTTGTACTAAACCTGCTGTGCCATGTTTCTTTCATTGTTTCTGGGAGAACAGCGTGAACACCAGAAGATAAGAAGAAAGGGGGCAAACTGCAGCTCTTCTTATGTCCTGTTTTTCGCGCTGTCTCCCCAGCAAGTATGAACCAACCAGTCCAAATACGCACGTTTATAAAGTTCCATTGTCTTGTCTGACGTCTCACTTGCGCTAATCATATACCTCAAGTCTGCAAATTGCACCGCCTAGCCCGACTTTCATATCTGATATTGTACTAAACCCAAGCACTCTAAGAGGATCCTCCGTGGCACCGGTTACGAGTGGTCGCGGACTTCGTGGCTTGGTCGACAGAGGTCACAAAAGTGCGACCGCCAGCTCCACACGTTGGTTCAAAACTCCTCTCTCTATCCTTTTATTGTACTGCTCCTTTCTCGGTGGCGCTGAGCCGCGCTTCCTTATAAGCTGCAGAAAATAACACGCCTTATTAAAGGCCAAATGCTACTCGAAGGCACTGCGAGCCAATTGGAGCTCTCAAAGAATTTATCTGTCAATATGGCGGAATAGCATGGGCACAGTTCTTTTTTCTTGCGAAATGCTGATATAGTTGTACCTGTGAAATTCATGAAGTATTCACTTTCATTTTCAATTCTATTGCATTTTCTTATACGCTGGCATGATGATGCAGGCCTTTATCGTCATCCGTATAAGGCATCAATAGAAAGCTAAGGCTTTGGCCGACAAAACTCCGAAGGCCCTTACAAAGGAACTTTCAAAAGGAGTTGAAAATAATCACGCATTACTATTCCTGTGGACACCTGGCCACTGCAATATCCTTGGTAAGCTTACAGCGGACGGAGCAGCTGCACAAGATCATTCGAAAACAATAACGCATGCCATATTGCGGCATACATGCGATGACAGATTTCAGCCCGCGGTGTTGCAGAACGGCGAAGTATGTACGTACTTAGAGACAAGCGCTCCAGCGCCCGCATTTCCGTCGAACTACATAAAGCACAACTGACAGCCGGAGCGGAAGGATCATTTTCCTTGGTGTCTTTTTTTCCTTTTTTTTTTTAAGGGGTCCTGCAACGCTTTTTCAACATGGTCAGAAAGCGCTGCCGTTTGGTAGTCGACGCTCTTGAGAACACGCGAGCCAAACATTACAGCGCAACACGCGGCCCGGAATTTGCACTTAATTGTCAAAGTCAGCTAGAAATCGTTCTCTCTTCTTTCTACAAATGATACCATATACCCAAATGACCGCGCCATGTACCCGAATTTCACGCCATTGGCTGATTTGAGCATCGTGAGCTGCATAGTTACTGCGGCCGTCGCGGGAGGCCGCCACGTGCCCGCGCGCTCGCTCGCGATCACACTGAAAGTAAGCCGCGCTTTCGAAGAAAAAAAGAAAAAGTGCTCAGAGGTCATGACGCACGCGTGACATAACTTCTTTTCCCCGTGCTATCCCTCCCTGATAGTCAGGACGAGAGGAGTGAGAAAGCAATTACAGCGTGCGACAAATCTTTGTAACTCCGCTTGTACTTGACGGACTCTAAAAAATAAATGCCCCCACCTCCCCGAAGGGAATCGTGAGGAAATGCGAATGCATTTCTTGCGCCGAGAGTACATGGCGTAGTAATTTTAATGCCGTAAATCTGGACACATCGACGCGCTCAAGTGTCTCCCCTTAGGGCGCCTCTTTCAACGAACGCCTCCTACGTGCGTTCGTAATCACCTCAGGGATGTTGCCACCGCCTTCAATGCAGCACAAACGCGTTTAGAACGCGCTGTTTTCAGGCTGTGCCAAGGCAGCACAAACGCTACAAACACGTTTCAAACGCACTGCATTGAGGCGGTGGCGCAGGGAGGAGAGAGAGCGAACGGCGAGAGAAGGAGTGGCGAAGCACTGCACCTACCCTCTCCTACACTCTCTCGCACCACATGCTCCGGTTGCTAGGGGCGAGGATAAGCGCGAGCCCCCGCATAAGCGCGCGCCCCCGCAGCTGTTGCTATGGGAGAGGGAGTGAGAGCGGAGAGATAACACCTGCCGGCGCGCGGACAACGCCGGATGCCTCACATAGCCCGACTAAGAAATGCATTCGCATTTAAAATTTTTTCCTGCGGTCCATTCGTGAGGCAATACACTCCTTAAATGAAGCCATTAGATTGTTACTTGGAAAATTGTTGCAGGGCCCCTTTAAGCACGAGCACTTGAAACCACCGCATCGTCACTCCCGTAGAAAGTGCCATGATAAGCACATCAGGCAATACGTCACACGCTGCGACACACTCAAATTTTCATTCTTTCCGGCTTCCATTTAAATATGGAACGCGTTGCCCCAAGACATTATTGGCATAGCGTAGACAGCTTTGTGGAAAGGGTAGAAGAATATTTTTGTACGCTATAGCATAGCGGTATTTTTTTTGTATATTTTTTCTTCGCCTGATTACGAGGTTTATGCATTGTTTGTTGTTTTGGTTGTCATTATTAACGTCTTGTTTGGTTTATTGTGTACTGTACTTCTATGTGTACCTTTTGACCCACTCCCTGTAATGGCCTTTGAAAGGCTGACAGTATTTGACAAATAAATAAATAATAAATAAGTTACGATGTTCAGGAAATGTTAACGCAGGCTATACTCATTTGCAAAGAAAATGTGTGTGTTTGTGTGTTTGCGTGTCGCTGAAGCGGAACGCAAGGCTGACGCTTTTCAGTGAGGTTTGCTTCGGCCGTGAGGCGAATGCCATACACGCAGGCTGGATTGTTTTGAATGTCAATATCTCCCAACTGCGCTGCTTATTATGCTGAGAGTGTGCGTGTACGATGACAGGAAATCAAAGGACTCCCGCAACCCGGCAGTGGCGGGTCTATTTTGTGGCCTTCACGCTGGAATGCAATTGCCGCGGGCAGGATAACATGGAAGAGCGCTCTGTGACCGGCCCAGTTGACGCTGTTCTGTCTATACAATCGATAAACACAAGAAAGTATACAACGCTTCCATCGGAACGGAACAGAAACGATATGAAGCTGAATAATATAATATGGCGACCACATGAGAGCATGACGTGACTGCAGTGCGGACTTGCACGTACGCGTGTACATAACAAACCGTGTAATTAAATCTAATCAATTACACTTTTGGCAATGTTGCAATTTATCGATTTCCTTTCTTAATCGATTTTTTTTCTTACTCTAAATTGACTGCATTTTTTAGTAATCAACATGCAATCCGTCACTTTATTCAAGAGAAAGCAGAACAGGCGACGCAGCTCTGAGCTCTTGGATTTGGTGGAAAATATAACGGAAACGTTGCGGTCGTGCAATCCATTATCCTACATTATTCACTAGAGAGAATTGTGGCGCTGCGATCGTTCAGCCGCCGTGGGAATGTTGGTAGTACATGGATTTGCCTATTCTTCGTGCTTGCGGCTTCGAACGCACTTGTGGCTTTGTTTATTGTTGTGCTATGACTTTTCTTTCGGACAAATGAATGGTTAGTTGTGAACCTCGTTAGCTGATTGCAAATGGTGACCTGGTGAGGTGGGACTGCTGAGCTTTTTCTGAACTTCTTTTTGCGACAAAGCGGCCGCCGGCCACGCAGAGCCACACGGAGCCGAAAGAACGAAGCTTAGGTAAATTCATGTACTACCCATCATTCCCATGCTGGCTGAAGCGTCATGTGTTGCAGCTCCCATAGACACTAGCGCCAGAGTTCCCTCTAGTGTGCTATTCTCAGCTTCACGGTTGCGCATGCTATGGCGGGCAAGCCAGTGCGCTCAGTGTTTATGTTGGCGTCGGCTAACTGAATCGGCGTTGTTATGCCTCTATAATGATCGCCATGTCACCTTTTTATTGGTCCTACGAGGAGCGTCTTCTACAAGCCGTGCTTTGAAAATGTGTAGCGCTGCTTCGCAACGGTCCCAGAGGTGGGATATTGCGGCAATGTAACGACAGGCTTGCGCGCAAGGTCTGTTCGCATGCGCCACAAGCAGGGTCTATTCGTAAGCGTCACAACACCTACCTTCGCTCCAGCGTGAGCATCGATCGAGTTTTCAGTTTCGCTGCTGATGTCGTTAAAGAAGATATGACGGAAAAACGCCAAAAAAAATGTGGACGCAATTTTCAGCGATAATGAATAAGATGCGAACGGCATGCGGAGGACGCATGGAAGTAGAGGCAGACGAGACATTTAATTTGCTGTATTTGTAGAATGTAAAATATAAGTTGTGAAGAAAGTAACGTAGAAGCAATCGATTACTTTTCAATAATTCGTCAGTTACTTTCTTGGGGCTGCAATTAGTAAATGTAATCAACTACATCTTCGAAAGTGGCTCGGTTATTTGCTCGGTTATTTGCATCGTGTTGCTAACCGTATGCGGGCATAAAAATTAGCCCATGCTGCAGCAGTTTTGAGTAGACTAATACCAAGCGATTAAGGCGATTATACGACCCACCTGAGCGTGGCTCCGCTCTTATTTCTACGCTGTGAGGGCCATAGCATTTCCATTCGTGTCGAGTATTAAAGGTTCCCTGAACCACTTCGAGTAGAAAGAAGAGAGAGAGAGAGATTGGTCTCTCTCCCGCCTTCACTACCCTTCATACAGGTGCTATCTCCTCCTCGCCCCTTATTTCTTCATAAAACACGTGGACAATGTCAGCTCTAAGTGATGAGCCTATCAGGATTTCGCGCTTTTCGGCTACACGCTGTTATGTCCGCTTGGTTAGTCGAAAACGCGCAAAACGCAGTGAAGACAGTTGATCGTGCACGATAGTCATGCGAGACAAGGCAGGACGGGCGTGCGACTGCATGGCAAAGCAGGGTAAGAGACAATTCACAACTGATATCCCTCGTATATGGACCAATCGGGAGCTTATTTCCTCGTGACGTCACGTGAACAAACTAGCTGGTATCACGAATTGTGCCGAAAATACTGGAAACGCCAGATGAGAATAACGCGCTGGTTCTTTGTATCTTCAGAAGTTGTTTAGGGGACCTTAAAGTTCATATTGCACCTCCTCGAAAAATGCCCCTTTGCTGAAAGTTAGGCTGAGGTTCTGCAATGTCGCCCAAGTCTTCTGTCGTTTGTCTTTGTTTGCTTGTTTGTTATGTATTTGTGTGCGTGCGTGTGTCTGTGTGTTTTGTTCGTGCGGCGTGAAAAGGAGCTTTGCTAGTGATGCTAGTGACCCTTTCTTTGCGCAGAATCTCGACATCAGACCGCCCCTACGAGATGCTGCTTCTTTTTTTTCGTTATCGTCTCTTCGTTGCTTTGTAAAGCAAAGCGCAAAGAAAAAAAAAGAGTGAGAGAGTAGACGTACGGAACGGAAATTAAGCCCCACGGTAAACGTCGAGATAAAGCCCGCGACTGCCGAAAAAAGGAAAGAACGAACGAAGCATAAAGGGAGCAAGCAGTTAAACGAAAAGCGAGCGCAAGCCATCGCCGAAGCGTCGCTTTGCATAGGGGCCAGAAAAGCCGGTAGTCAGCCTTTTTTTGTTCCATAGCCTCCAAGTTTTGGTGCCATGGATGAGCACTCTGCCGGAGTACATTTACGATATACTCTTTTTTTTTATTCCTTTAAAAAAAAAGCTCCGGTTCTCAAACCCACATCCATCACACGCGGGGAGACTCTTCGCGACCTGACCTCTGTTGAGTTAGGACCTTCCTGGAAGGTCGGCGCGTTCCTATATATGCATATCGAGGGCGACCCTTCCTCGACGTAATCTCCGGCGAGCTGTATTCGGGCACGGCACCGTCCGGGATCCCTCGGCCCGCGCTGTGCGCGCACGCTTGCTAAGCTGAGCGCTTCACGCGGAGCCGAAGGCAATGGGCAGCATCTGTCTGGATAATCCCGAACGTTGTTGCTTATTATATGATAATAAGATCGGGGAGGTGGGATATGACTGCAGAGCTCACCGTGACAAAACAGTTCATCCCCGATAAAGCAGCGTTGCGTCCGTGCCTATAATGAAGTGTATAGGGGAGGGGGGGGGAGGAGGGGGGAGGAGAACGGCAAGAAAAAAATAGTCTATGTCAATGTTATTTTCCCGTCGTTTCCGTGCCATTTTTTTCTGTCTTATCACGCCCGCGTGTCTCCCATTGGCTCGCATCAATGTCGGGGCCTTTCAGTGCAGATAAAGTTTTTCGCAAACTTGCTGTGCGCCTCCATAGTGAACATGCGTCTTTTACGGGAAACCATGCTCAAAGAGCGTCCGAACTAAAAGAAGTGACTTGAACAGAATGATCGTTGGTACACGTCTAGGTCTAATATTCGTGCCTGTGGCTTCGAAAGTTCCAGCGTGCGCGCGGTACTGATTGCAATTTTTTTCGGATGTTTCTAAGAGCCCGTATATGTTCCTAAACGTATCAATGCAACTGCGACCCATGTGGAAATACCTGATCTTTGCCAGCTCTTCTTGCACCTGAAACGCAATACGTTGCTGAAAGTAGCGGATTTCGGGAAGTCGCAAATATGCTTTGGCGTATGTATGTGTGCATACTGTGAATAATTCCAGTGCTGGTTAAACCGTCGTATCTATAGTTCCCGTACAGACTATAGCTCCACATTTGCCTCTAGTAACTGTTCAACAGAAAAAAATACTGTCGTAGATTCGTTCTGTAGGACGAAGCTGCAGTACAAACTCAGGCAGGTTTCTCAGAAAAATAATTTCTTCCTTATCCAGCGTCATCCAACCACCAAGAGAGGAACAGTGGGAGGCACGACTGACAAGCCGAAGTTCCGAAGACCAGATACAGCTAATGAGCAGGGCTAGGCCCAAGCTCAAGCTCAAGCTCACGGCTCAAGCTCAAGCTCACGGCTACTTGGACTGAGGAGGCTGCCCACCCCCCGGCATAAGCAGCGTGTTCAAAAACATAGTTTAACTCTTTCTCTACTCCTTATCCAGTATGGCGTTGGTTTTGTGTTCGAATCCCGAAACAGTACGAATGGGTTTCATGTGTATACCTTCGTGCTGCAGAACTAGAACGAGTGGAAGGCTTCCATTTATAAATCTTCCTCCACTATGCGTGCTTTCTCGGGATGGATTTCTCTAGTAATTCCGGTAGGAAATTTATACGATTTAACCGCGGAAAGTCGTAAGCAACGGAAGAAGCGACAGAGAAGGGAATACACGACAAGCCACGGCGCTGACGAGCAACTGAAATTTTATTCGGCAAATGGTCATAGAACTTCAGTTGCTAGTCAGCGGCGCCGGCGTGCGTTCGCTTCTTCGACCTTTTCTACGGCGCTCGGTGACCGAAGTAGTATGTGGCATGGTCAGGGAGCTTACGGAATTGCACGAAGACGACAGCCGGTGCTTGAAGGAGAGGTCGCCGCTTGAGGGAGGAACCTGCGCACGGGAAGAGAGCACGATTGGTTTGGCCGCATGAAAAATCTGTGAGTCACTCTGTGAAGGTGAATGACCAGCGAAGCTGTTTAGTACACAACACAGAGGTGACACAGAACTTCGAACCACAGCCGATCACACACCCTGCAACCAAATCCGAAATGTCTGTCCAGAAAGTCCCTTTTCAGTTTAACCTATGCCGCTTTAAAGTTCTCTGTTCGACTCACCGAGCAAGCCCGACCCCACCGGAAATGGATACGCGCGACGTGCTCCTCACGTGTACCACGACATCACCTTGCACTACCGCCCGTGCGTTGTCTTCTTCATTTTTAGAGTGCTGGCGGTGAGTGGTGGAGTTTGCCTAATTTGTGTGGCACATACGTTTTCTTTTTTTTACGCCTAGCAGAAATACACTGAACCACTGCCATATACAGCCTCGTTATAAAAGAATCTTTCTGCTAGATCTTCACAACTGGCGCATCGCGACACAGCCATGCAGGCGACACGCGACACAGAATTGTACACATGCAAAGGCGCGGATGCACGTACACACAAATGTGTCGACCCCCCTCCCCCTTCATATAAAACCCTTGTTACGCTTCTGGACATTCTCGGTGTATGCTTCGGCCCTCATAGTCGAGTTAAGCTAAGATGTCCTTCTATGATTCATAAGCTTTAACTAGGAAATTTATTTCTTTTCAATTATCCCTTTAGTTCTTGGGATTCTGCGAGCTGCATTTTAACTAGTGGAGACTTCAGCGCTGTGGGGTTTATAACTTTCAGTGAGTTGTACGCAGAACTGCTTATGTAATCAGTCGACGAAAAATATGTATGACCGGTATGGTACGCAAGCTGTTCTCACTAAATATATAATTCTGATTATCTGCCTGGTTTCGATACATTATAGGCTCACAGGTCACAATTGGGTGTTTTAGCAGTGACGGTAGTACCGTTCCATGTTAAATGCACCAAGATCCCAATACGTTTTAGCTGTTCGAGTTGCCCATGAGTACGATAACATAATGAGATGATTAGATGATTATAGTGTCTAATACACCTCTTGCGCAAATTAAAGTAGCTACATGCCGCCGACGACGGTACGGTATTTCCGTACTTACCGTACAATAAACCAGCCCTGCTAAAAGACCCTAACGATTGCAAAACACGCAGAGTCTAAGCATAGTCCATGACGAATATATATATATATATATATATATATATATATATATATATATATATATATATATATATATATATATATATATATATATATATTGTGGCGGACTGCACTCAGAAGTACGCATGGAGAGGTTGCCGCTGCCTGCGCTGGTGCGCTTCACGCAATGCGCGCAAGACTGCCGGACGTCGCCGCGTTGACGACCGCAGCTGCTCTGTCGCTTCTGAGGGGCTCGCTGTGCTTGCCGCCGGGAATTCGCGCACCCTGTCGTCGACTGAGGGGTGCGTCAGGGCGCTAAGTTTAGGACTGCGACGCGCAGCACGACGCACCATCCGTCAGCGTTCCACGAGTTCCACTGTACGGAACCTGTGCAACAGACCCGCCCTGTAAAAGCTTGTTGCTTGAACCAGAGGTCCGTCCTGTCGCGAGCTCGAAACGCATGCGCGGCCTTAAGCGCTGGGTGCAACGCGTGCTCGGAATGGGCTCATTCGCGCAGTCAGGTAATCCGCTGTCACGTTGCGGCGGGAAACGGCAACGACTGTGTCCGTATTCGTCATGGATATGTCCCGTGATTCACTGCTTAAGGCTTTACATCCTCCTGATAGGCTTGAGGTCGCGGACTCGACACCGGCTCAGCTGCCGCTTTTCCACTAAGTACTGCAATGTACGTAACTGCAGTTACGAGTCAGTAACGCGAATAAACTTATATTCGACAATTAAGAAATAAACTTATATTCGACAATTAAGAGCACCACAGCCTTCGGGCGGGAAGAATTTTCTGAAATTTCGCATGTTTAGTGCGAACGTTTTCTAATAACACATTCGGGTGCTCGTTTGAGAGCGCTCTGACCGCGTTTGAAAGTGGTGAATTCAGTAGCTTTAAAGCTCTACGAAGAGAACAAGCAGATATGCGAGTCATGTGCCTCCCTCCTGATAATGAATTGGCCCGCTTATTTCAGTAGTATGGCTTTTAGTTGCTCATTTACACCAGTTTTTCAGAGTCTCCGGAGTGCTCTGAGACAACCACCCGAATGTACCATACTACTGAACGTCGAAGCATCCAGCTCGTACTGACGTCGCCCATAGAGGTGCCAATATTCGGCGCATGGCCTCCCTCCTCGGAATGGAGCGCCGTGCAAGAGGAAGACGGCCACTCGCGAGGCTCAGGGGAAGAACGGAGCCGTGTTTGCCTTTCTCCACCCTGCTCGCGATTTTTTTTTCTTTTCTTTTTCAGCGGGCGAGAAGAACGCGACAAAGCTGTTAGCTTAGGCAAATTGCGCAGCTCTTGTTCTCGTTAAATTTCCGATCAAAGAGAGGAGGACGGCTTCGCCCTCACCCTCACCGCAGCAGTGTGCGCTTCTTCTTCCACCGCTTCTGCCAGAGCCTCCTTTCCTCAGCAGCGACAAAAGGACTTTTTTTCTTGCGCACTTTCGAACCGTTTCTTGCACACTGTCGCTCTTCTCGCGCGAGCTTCCAACGTGAAGTAGTGGCGGGGGTTGCACGGAGCACCAATGGGGTGCTCCGTGCAACCCCTTCCCTTCACTTCCTCACTTTATTTCTTCATTTTCCCTTTAATTTCTTTATTTGACGCTCAAAGACGAAGTGGCGGGACTTCAGAATCCTGTCTGTCGGTGCGTGTACACAGGGAGAGCGGAACAAAAGGTATATAGACTCATTCCTGCGAACCGTGCTGCTTCTTCTGTGATGGTCAAAAGAAGGCAAAGAAAGAACGAAGCCCGGGCAAAGCTGAGTGGCTGCGACACCTTAGCTGCCGTCGTGCGCCTGCGAGGCACGGCCGCTCTGCAGATCTCCTGCATGACGCCGCCTTGGTGAGTTCGGTTTTCCCGGCAGTCAGGAAGAACTTGCAACTGTCAACAGAACTTTTTGTGCCATAAACATCGCCCAGTCCTAAACGAAGGACTTGCAGAGGGATGAAAAACAACGCGAAAAAACGGGCCAGATGGGAAGAAACGCTCAACACAAGCGCTTGTGTTGTGTCCTTCTTCCCCTCTGTCCCGTTTTCGCGCTGTTTTTCATCGGACTTACAGAGGGGTGCAGCAATGCTATATACCCGATGCCAATGTGATAGCCGCTGGAAGTACAAGCATGCATGTAGATAGCGCGTGCGTGCGTGCGTGCGTGCGTGCGTGCGTGCGTGCGTGCGTGCGTGTGTGCGTACGTTGCCAAGGGGGGGGGGGGGGTTTGAACCCCCCCCCCCCCCTTGGCTACGCCTCTGGTGGCGTTTAACGTCCCAAAGCGACTCAGGCTATGAGAGACGCCATAGTGGAGGGCTCCGGATAGTGTTGACTATCTAGTGTTCTTTAAAGTGCACCAGCATCGCACAGTACACGGGCCATTAGCATTTCGCCGCCATCGAAATGCGACCGCCGCGTTTGAACCTGCGGCCTTCGGTTCAGCAGCCAAGCACTGCAACCACTAGGCACCGCGGCGGCCTTGCTTAGGTGACGTGCACAAGCTGCACCCGTACGTTCCATTGCGCGTGTCGTTAGTCCGGTAGATCTCACACTTGCAATATTTGTCGGTGTCCGTGTTCATTCATTCATTCATTCATTCATTCATTCATTCATTCATTCAATCACCGTACAATTGCACACCGCAGAGGGACAAAGAAAGGTAAATGAACGACAGAGGCAAATAATGCAATCTTGAAGTATAGATACAATACATAAAATACAAACAAACAAAAAGTCATTACAACAAAAGCGCAAATGCAGACGCGTGGACGTTAATGCATAATAAAGAAGAATTATCCCGGAAGTGCGTTTAAGTGAATAGCTCAATAGAAAAAAAAATGCCTGTCATTGCGAAAACATATTGCCGTTATTATTTTAACACGAGCGTGGCGCCATTCGCATACGGACATTTTCCGAACACAAAGCAAACACTTGTCTCTCTTTTACGCTTCATTTCCCGTTCGCTCGCTTGAACTCGTCGGCCTCCTCCTCCTTTATTGACGCGCTCGATGTTATCAATACCGATAAACACGCACTGTTTTACCTCCTCTACGATGCCAAGCGTTCATTTTTTATTCTATTTCGTGTCAGCTTGTCTCTTATAAGCCAGTCGCGAAAGCTGAAATGAAGACAAACTAAGGGAAAACACGGCTCGACATACACATCGATTGACGCGGCAGCCAAGAACGCGCGACGCCGTTTCGGGAAAATCCGATGAACACGTCTCTCGTCGTGTGCCACGCGAATTCCGTCCGGTGCGAATACGAGCCAGGGTGGGTGAAGGGCGAGGACACGTGGGGGTGCCACCCCCCCCCCCCCTAAAGCGTGGCTATCTTGGAATCGATTTAATTTTCGCGCCCCGCGAGCGCTGGCTTGGCTGAGGTCGGCTTCGGAGTGCGCGTGGCATGCTGCAAAGCATGCGGCGTTTGTGAACGGCATGTACTTTTAACGAAGGCGAGAATGCATATAGCGTTGTTTTGAAGTGTGATTATACGACCGTCGTCAAGCGGTGGTGCTTTTTGTAAACATTCTCAAAAAGCAGTAAAACGCGAGCTTGGTGTTCCGCAACGAGAAAATGTGATTATATGCGACCACCGTGCGGTGCTTTTATAGACTTTTTTATATGTGAAAAAAAAGAACAAGAAAAGCTAGAACGGATAAAAGAATAAGAAAGGATAAAGATAATGAGATGTACTATGTACATATACGATATGTAGGCGCATAAACAATGAGCGAAGTCTAAGGGCAGAGTCCAATACATACATACAGGGTGACCACATAGATTACCGCGATAGAGTTTGTACAGATGGTTTTCTACGCATTAACATATCACACGATTATGAGATATGTTCATTAATAACGCAATACTGTGAAATACAGCAGTGATGAAAATTATCAGCAGACAATCTTTAAAACAGTAAAACGCGAGCTTGGTGTTCCGCAAAGCGAAAATGTGATTATACGACCGTCGTGCGGTGTTTGACCGCTCAACGATTGGCTTACCGGAATTTTCTCGCTGCGCTTTGCATTGACGCTTTTGCGAAAATCTGTAGGTTGGCTTTCCCGCAAAAAATATTTCCCTGACGAAAACTCTCGTTCACAGGATGCTTTTCCCACTCAAAGTGCGTTCACCCATCTACATTCCAGAGAAGGTGCGCGAGCACCACAAAGGGTTTTCAAAAAATTACACCATCTCCCACTCAAGGGGACCATGAGTGGATGCGAAGCGGCATTGGGGGCGCACACCAAGTTTCTGTTACGTTCACTCGGCGTTTCCGTTAGTGTGTGAGCTTTGTATTTTGTGTTTGTGTTAACACTGTGTTTGTGCGTTGCTTCCGTTAGCGCCGAGTGAACGAGTGGCGCCGACGTTGACGTTACAACTCATCTGAACGGGAGCGAGGCGAGAATCACGGAAGCCGACCGAGCGCAAGCGCTTATATACACCTGAAATGGGGGAGGGAGAGGAGAGAGTGGATTACAGGCTGTATTTGGCTGCGGCGCGGCCGCATCACGTGGGAGGAGAGGCTGCGCCGCGGCTGCAGCGCAGGGGAGGAGAGAAGGCGAGCGAACACTTACGTAAAGGAGGAGAGTGGGAGAGAGAGTAGGCGCATGCGCAGTGGAGCGCGGCCGCCACCGCCGCCGCCGGACACAGCCCCGAGCAAAAGCTGCTTCGCATCTAAAATTACTCGGTGAACGTCACGCCTCATGAAAAGCTCTGTGACCCGCCCCGGTGGTCTTGTGGTTATGGGGCTCGTCTGTTGAATCGAAGGTCGCTGGATAGAAACCCGGCCGCGACGGCCGCATTTGGATGGAGGCAAAATGCTGGAAACCCGTGTGCTTAGATTTATGTGCACGTTAGAGAACTCCAGAGGGTTGAAATTTCCGAAGTCCTCCACTACGACGTCTCTCTTAATCATGTCGTGGTGTTGGGACGTAAAACCCCAACAGCTATTATGTAAGACCTATGGTGTGCAAGGATAAAGGGAGAAATGAAGGGCAGGGAAGCGTTGAATAGAAGAAAAAAATAGTTCGTTGTACTAGTATGTAAGTCAGAGAATATATCTGTTCGCGCATGAGCATGCTACAATTTTGCAAGGTGTCGATTTCATCCGGCTCTGTGCCTCAATGGCTGTGTTGTGCTAATGACGTGGCGGGCATCGAGCCCGCCATGTCACCACGTCACCGCCACGACGCCCGGTATGCGGCGACCGCATTTCAAAAGGAGCAGGAAAAAAAAAAAACGCACTTCTACTATGCGCGTGTTCTTCAAGTGCGCGTTAAAGAACTCCAAGTGATCGAAATTAATATGGAGCCGTCCACAACGCATTTTTTTCGGTCCTCCTTGTTTCCCGAAACATATCCTGACAGGATTCTTGGGCTAAAGCATGGCAGGGAGAGAGCTTTACGGGGCTCAGGAGATCGATACGTGACATGTGCCAGCAAAACTGATAACAGAGAATTCGAAAACCCCATACACAAATAAATGAGTTATTTCGCATGCACATATGTGACATGAATATACATTCGCTAAATCATGTGCTATCACTTGTAGAACCAAAAATAGAGAATGCGCTCGTATTACAGTTCAAATGTGTATGAATAAAACACATGAGCTCCACTGAAATGAACTTTCAGTTGACGGAAGGGGTACCAATTAAGTTCGCTTTGTACGCACTGAGTTTTCAGAAACACTCACGTTTCATTGGACGCGGTTTTGGCATGTGGACTGCTCAGTTCAGGTGAGTGTATTCCATGCTTAAAGACATAACAGCTCGCAACAAAGACAGGGAGAGGAAGTCGGAACAAGCGATTCTCTCGTTATCTTCGGAATACAGCGTTTGCGTGTGTACCATTCCTCGAGCTATGCTGTATCTTTAACGTAGTGAACAAACTCACCCATAAGCAAGCATTGTTATGTTAATCCAACATTTCATGCGCTGCGCATTCCATTCGGTCAGCCCCGTGTGTTGCGCGACTGCCGTTTTTCGTATTGACGTCGCTATATGTGCTTTGGATGTGCTATATTGTGCTAGTCACATTAGTTTTATTTTGATGACGCTGCACGCCGCGCCCATGCAACGAACAACGGACTTAGCACTCGGTACTGCCTTTCCATATCAAATGGTTCAAGGGGCGGTGGTGGTTTGTTTTCCCTTTAAATGATTCCACAGGAACACGATGGTTGCTTTCGTTATTTAATGGTTTATGCGAGAGATGGCACTAATCGTCTTCTCGCAACTTTCTTGACCGAAAAATCCATTTCTCGATTTTACGAACTTTTCGATTTAGCGTAATGATTGGGGCGTGGTCATCACTTCGTTAAATCGAGTTTTCGCCGTATTAATGTTCGTTACATGGATGTTTAATTGTATACCAGTTTCGGCACGGCGCGAAGACTGCGCAGCCGCCCGACCTTTCTCGGTATACGCAGTCGAATCCATTCAGATCATCAACGAACACTCTATCGAGCGGTCGAAGTTCTACGCTCGCACGTGCGCGTAAGCGGCGAGGATAAAGATAGTGCCCTCCCATGGATGCGGCCAAGTCTGGCGCTGCTCAAAATGAGTGCGCACTCGTACGCGCATTAGCATCAGCAGGTTGCGGGCGCATGGTATCGGCTTCGCAAAGCAGTATAAAAAAAGACGTACTCGAAGACAGCCGACTTTCACCGCTGTTATTAGCGCAGGCCGACCATAAACAGCGCTCAATGTTTGCCTTACGTGTACACCTCCGCTGCAGTCGGCGGTGCGCTGCGCACCTGTAATTATACGACGAGGGAGCACAGGGATTCTGTGCTGCAGAGCGTAATTACCGGAGATGAGAGCTCGCAATTAAAGGTGCGCAGCCGAATCGCACAGCGCTATGCCCCGCTTGCGCGCACCAACGCCGGAGAAGAAAGAGGAACTCGTCGAACCACGTAATCTGCGCGCTTCGAAGAACTATGCGGTGCGTCCTTGCGCCGCCAAGGGAAAAGCGCCGTGAGGGGGGTTCCGCTCTTTTGCCCCCCTTGCACTGAGCTCAGCCCGGCTGTCACGCCAGTGCTTCGAGCGCCCGAATGGCCCTGCCAGTGACTTCGGTTTGGGGATGGCAGCACACTACATGTGGTAAAAAGTGTCCTTAGTTTTGCTGGGCAGCGTCCATATCCATTGTAGCGTTCGACGGTTCAAACGCTGCGCGTTATTTGTAAACGGCAATCGCTGTCCGTACTCGTATGCAAACATACTGATTGGGTCTTGCTTAAGCTCTTCTACCCTGCTGTCGCGATTTCGCGACATGTCGAATGTGAACTTATGGCGTTTGTGGTGTCCTGACTTCTTTCTTGTGTCCGTGTTTGCACGCCCTGTCTTTTTAGAGTGAACTTATGGATCCAAAGGAGACGTGCAGGAAAGCCTGATATTAATTTGAACATATTGTATGGCCGCGTGGTAACAAGCCGCCGGCGGGTCGCCATTTTCTGATTTCGAAAAAAAAAAAAACGCATTGAAAGTAATGTTTCCGAGGAGGGCGAAAGCTTAAAAAAGGAAAGAACGAGCTTCTATGCGGCTGTATCCACTCAAGTGCATAAATTGAAATCGCCGTCTTTATAATGTTGAATGCTTTGTAGAATGCCATAAAATGAGATATCGGTTTAGCTGCCAAATCTGAGTTTGTTTGGAGCGAAAACACGCGGACGCGAAGAGATTGTTTTGTGCTAGAAGCCCCGCTCCACGTTGTTCTTTTTTTAAATATGGTGAAAAAATCTCGCCTGGGGTGGTGAAATGTTGTGAGAGTAATTTTGTATGTTTTTAAACCGCGTGCAAGCACTTCCTAACGTAATTTCATTTTCTTTTATTGACAGAAAAAAAAGAAAAATCAAAGATATCTGAGCTTTTTAATCAAGAAGTTGGAAAACTCCTCCGTCATTCATATCCCGCCACCTTGATCGTGCACACAAAGTTAATGTTGTGTTTTTCTAAAACTGGTTACTGTTTTAATTCATTTCGTTTTGAATTCTGCAGCAAATAGAACAAGTTGCTACATAATATATTGTTAGCATCACGGATCACCGCTCCTTTTAACATATATAACTAATCTCACTGCACCTGCTATATAACTTAAACAAGCTTGCGCTTTTATTACTGTTCATATCATCGCGGTACACTTTTGAGAATCGTATATCCGTTACCGTTGAGATATAGGAAAGGAACGAAAAAATATATAACGCTGTACAGAGAGCGCGTATGCACACTACGAAGATTTCGGCGAAGCTTTCTTCCTTACATTGGGAGTAATTGTCGGGTGAAGCCACCCTCTGCGAGCGCCATCGTTTTGCATTGCGAGGCGTTTAAATCATTTCGAGCATGTCGCGATGCCGCCTGCGGCACGCTTGCTGCGTGTTCGCATGATGTTGATGATGATGACGACGACGACGGCAAATAAAACTGGGCGTAGCGAATTGTGGTGCGACAGACGGGGCATGCTCGAATACAAGTGGTATCGGGCGATACTAGGTAGCAGAATATGAAGGCTGACGCAACTATTTAAAGACCAATATTGACCGAAGGGACGTTAAAGTCTACGACCTTAAGCATGGATTGTTAAGCCGTATTTGCAGTAGCATTAGATTCACCTTATGACTAAGCGCATACAAGATGGCCGAGAGTGGGCCAACCCCAAGAACCACGTCTTCCTCGACAACGCTCTGTATTTTTGCTTAATATTCCAATTTACTTTAACCACCGGCTTCTTGGCCAATACCCCGTTGTGGGTGTGAGCCAAATGCAAGGAACAAGCAAGCAAGCAAGCAAGCAAGCAAGCAAGCAAGCAAGCAAGCAAGCAAGCAAGCAAGCAAGCAATGTGATAGTAGCTGTACAACATGGCATGCGTAATGCGTCTTAATATTTCATGGTACGCCCTATTGTATATGCTAGTTCCACAGAAAGCTTTACCGTGTACGCTACAACAAAGTCGCAATGCAATCTGCAAGTGATATTTCAGCGGACTGTTTGCAGACCGTGCCTGTAATTAGTTTTGCGGGTGGCGCGTACGGCGCGACGCCCTTTCGTGTAGCGCGTTCTACACCGCATGCAGGACAACGCAAAGGAGATGAAAAGAAAGCTAATGAGCTGTTGAGAACACGCCTGTTAGTGACAGGAGTTATATGTCGCGCGTCTGGCGCGAATTCCGGCCCGTGCCCATTACCACACGAGCGTGGCGCCTGTCGCACTGTTTTGGCGACTCGCCGCGTGGAGATATGTTAGCGGCACGTCGGCAGTGGTGTATGCGCATGAGTCAAGTCGACAAAAGCGCCGAGGCCTTTTCCTTCACGACTCTGGTGTCCCGAGTCAGTCCTCGCTTCTTCAGTGCCGCCATACTCGAACGTATTGGAATACTTTGAGCGCGATAACTTGCCTACTGCCACGCGCGTTTAGTTCTTTATTAAGGCGAAGGCCCTAGATGCCTCATCAAACGCGAAAATGGACCGTCGGCGGAGTCAACACGGGTGATGCGAAAAATCGTAATCACGCGATGACGTCACAGATAGCTAAAATTCGCGACGTCATCATGACGTCATGTTCTCACATGACGTCATCATGAGAACATGACGTCATCACATGGTAAAAGGTGGGCCGATCATGGAGGCAGGGCGGAACCAGGTGACATGCAGAAAGCTTGCAATGCCTCCGATCCTTGAGGCAGTGCAAAACCACGTTAAGTAGAGAAAGCTTTCGGAGGGGGGGGGGGGGGCTGAGGAGGATCAGTACATCGAATGAGAAGAAAAAGATAGCTTTCGCCTTCGAGTCGTCTTAGGCGAATACAGAAGGGACCGTGTGTGTGTGTGTGTGTGTGTGTGTGTGTGTGTGTGAGAGAGAGAGAGAGAGAGAGAGAGAGAGAGAGAGAGATCGGATTTCACCAACGAAACACTGTTACCATCGCTCGGCGCTGCAATGTTTGAGAAACTTCTCGATGGTTTTAGACTATTCTGACAAGATTGCACGCACGACACGAACAGTCAAGTTTATTGTGGAGCTAACGCGAGCACCAGCGATAACTCTGCAATTTTCGATCATTCGTGCATAAACGATAACGCGTTCCGCTACCGTGAATCTGATCACCGACGGCAGACGACTGTTCTCGACGGTATCGTTTTCTTGTGATTGTTACTCGCTTGTATGGTTAGTGTTGGTTGTTTTTCTGGGCACAAGTCTTTTTTTTTCGCTATATTTATTCATTTGTAACAGCACATCAGACGTCCCGATTAGGGCGTTACACGAGGGTGTGGGTGCATGAACGCTACTGAAAAGAAATGAAATTAAATGAGGGCGAATTGAAAACATGAAATACAAACATTGTACGCAGGTTTGGGCGCACGTTAATTAAGAATTATGCAGCGTGCGTTGGTACAAAAAATGATAGGCGTAACTTTAGGAGATAGGGAGAGGGCAGAGTGGATCAAAGAACAAATACCAGAAGCTGATATTCTAATTGTTCATTAAGAGACAAAAGTGGACGTGACCCACCGCAGTGGTCTAGTGGTTATGGTGCTCGACTGCTGACCCGAAGGTCGGTGGATCGAATCCCAGCCACGGCGGCCGCATTTCGATGTAAGCAAAATGCTAATGGCCCGTGTGCTTAGATTTAGGCGCACGTTAAAGAAATCCAGGTGGTCGAAATTTCCGGAGCCCTTCACTGAGGCATCCCTCATGATCACATCGTGGTTTTGGGACGTAAAACCCCAACAATTATTATAATTACATCGTTGAAGTGCTACATGCCATTAAGATTCGATGTCACGGCCAAGGAGGCTTTTCGAAACTCCTGCAGTTTCTTACTGACAAGTGAAAGCAGCGCTTGCCTGCTTTCACCTCTGAAATTAAGCCTCGTAGGAGCCGCTCGCAGATCAAGTACTTCTTAAATGCGAAGCATTTCTATCTATCTATCTATCTATCTATCTATCTATCTATCTATCTATCTATCTATCTATCTATCTATCTATCTATCTATCTATCTATCTATCTATCTATCTATCTATCTATCTATCTATCTATCTATCTATCTATCTATCTATCTATCTATCTATCTATCTATCTATCTATCTATCTATCTATCTATCTATCTATCTATCTATCTATCTAATCTATCTATCTATCTATCTATCTATCTATCTATCTATCTATCTATCTATCTATCTATCTATCTATCTATCTATCTATCTATCTATCTATCTATCTATCTATCTATCTATCTATCTATCTATCTATCCGCCTACGTCTGGGTGCTCTCGTGATCGCCTCCTTAACTTGGTGTAGACCAAAATTAGCATGGGAGGGTAAGAGGACTTTACGAATATGACTGTCTGGTCATTACATGAATACCGTGAAAATCCTGCCGCGTACGTCGTGAAACCCTTTCGTCCAGAGAGGTATGGCACATACCCGTTTACCACGGGCCGTGGTATACGGGTATGCGCCACAGGTGATTGATAGTTTATATCTACCAAAGAACGGCGTGAACAGACATTGGTAAAAAGCGACACCTGCAGCGTTGGCCCGACGAATTCAAATAATAAAAATCAGGATCCCAGCAGGAATGGAAGCCGAGCATTCTGCGTGGCAGTCAGGTATTCTACCACAGAGCCACGCCAGGTCTGAAACTGCTTTGGAAAAAACCCCTATGCAAGCGTAATGTCAATTGTGGTTGTGGTGCTGGCTATATAATTTTATAACAAAGCAATAAGCGCTACATATGTACTCCTACGATGCAGGCGTCATGTCACGTTAACGTCTATGGTTCCAGTGGGGGTACGCTTTTATAGCAGTCTAATAAACATTACATTTGTATTCCTATGATTCAGCAAGCTATATTCATGCGTCGCTCGACCCCGGATGAATACGCCAACGAAAGTTACGTATGATATTCACATCATCGTGCCATAAAGTGCACTTCGTTTCGATAATACTGACGTATGTGCTCTCACGTGAGTGCTGACGTTACGTCACACCATGAGTTACCCTTTAAACGCCAGTGTAGTGGGCGTGCCTGGTAAGCCCACGATGTGGACACAACTACTACACTTACAAAAACACGTCGATCCACCTACAGTGCCGACGCCCTATGCTCTAGCCCAGTGGTTCTCAAATGGGCGTCCGACAAACCCATCCTCGAAAACAAAAACAAGAAATAACGGAATTTTTGGAGGCGCACTGTGCCTTGTGACAACGGCCCGTTCTGATTTTTGATTGGCTTCACCGCATAACAACCATGCGTTGCGGCAGAACTGATTTATGTTTTCCCTTGTTCATGAGCTTATGTTGCCGTTTTTTACGACACATGCACGCGAGCATACTTTTTCTAGGCTTGGATATTTGAAAAGCGAACATAGCTAGAAACAGGTTTAATGTGGCTGCAGACCGCACAAATTTATTGACGAGCTGTTCAGATTGAATTGACGTGGCACTTTAGCACGCGGCATGTTGTGTTGATTTATGACCCCAGCCTGCCCTTTTTCTTTCACAGAAAGGGGTCCCTCATCACTTCCACCGATCGACAAAGGGACCCCGAAACATACATGGCTAATAACCACTGCTCTAGCCCATAGGCATAGCTGGTAAGGCATACACTCAGGCGCATACCTTGTCAGGAGGAATATAGCGCCGTTGAGAATGCTCCGCGTGCAAGCCAACGCGCTGAGGCTCTTGGCGCGTTTCACATTGCCGACTACAGAATGTATTCGAGTGGCCCTTATGCCATTCGCATTGACAATGGTAACTGGCACCATTTAATTTTTGCTGTAATCTTTAGGTTATCCTTTGTCACGACATCACCATCAGTGGCGCAACGCCACACTTCGCGATGCATGGGAAGTATTCCTTACGCCGCCGTGAATGGTGCGTGTGTGTGCGTGCCTGTGTATACAGATACACTTAAGCTCAGCTGTTGGAAAAATTAGCACTTCCCCTATCGGAAAATTGGGGACAAGCGAAGCTTCGCCTGTGCGTGCCTGACGTACTATTTCCATTTCTTTCTTTCTTTCTTTCTTTCTTTCTTTCTTTCTTTCTTTCTTTCTTTCTTTCTTTCTTTCTTTCTTTCTTTCTTTCTTTCTTTCTTTCTTTCTTTCTTTCTTTCTTTCTTTCTTTCTTTCTTTCTTTCTTTCTTTCTTTCTTTCTTTCTTTCAGTCACATTGCGCAATGCTCCCCGCTAACTTTAAACTTTTTCCTTCCTCCATGTGCCGGGAATTGGACCTTCACCCACGTGCTTAGAGCTCTGTTGCTGCAGGCAACAACGCCGGCCATGCGTGAAACAATGAAATGCAGCAGTGAAAGGCGCCAACGAAATGTGACAATGTGAAATGACAAGCGACCTCGATGAAAGATCAGATTTCCATAACGGAAACGGCTGATCGCCGGCAAAGCTACGATCGACAGAGCATCACTTATTAGACAATGGCGCACCTTCGAGAGCTCAACCCAGTTTGTGTACACACGGGGCCGCATTTCTGTACACTTGCCAGCGCGGGATTTTTCGCTAACTATTTTCGCTAACTAAGCCGCCATACGGATCTGTACTCATAGAAGCTTCGCTTAAAATGCCAATGCCCACACTGGTAACATCGTCTTCGAACGCGAACGCAGCACCGCGGCTAGGCTCGTCACACGGGGGGTCGGGACGAAAACACGTGCTGGCTGAGAGCGCGCACGTGTCGACCGAGTGTTTAGTTTCGCATCTCACCTGTGCTGACGGCGGCAGCAGCAGGCAGCAGCAGCACACGAACGAGGCGCACAGCACAAGCAGGCCCTGGTGGCCGCACACCGGCATGCTGCTCACGGTGTCCCCGCGGCGCGCCGGCGCCGGCGACGACGACGTTGGGACAATCCTTCTATCGACGCTGGAGCCATTCCTCCGTGTGCGCCGCTTCCTCCACACAACTGCTGGCCGACTGAGAAGAAGCGCATCTCGCCGCTCCTCCTCCCTCGTGGAGTGGCGGCGCTGTGGTTGCGCCGCTCCTCCCACCGAGGGCGGACTGGGCGGACGGCCGCGCATCCGCGCGACTGGAGCGCTTACCGACTTCGCCTTCGGCACAGCGAAGCTCTAGCAGCTCGCATCCTCAAGTGGGTACGCGCCAGAGGAAGTGGGCAAGCCCCACTACCGTGTACAGTAGGTGCGAGTGTTAAACGAAAACTCTGCTCGGCGAAGTGCAGCGCGTGAAACACTTGAAAGAGAGAGAGAGAGAGAAAGTAAGAGAAAATAGAGAGAGAGAGAGAGAAAGACAGAACGAAAGCTATAGAACAGAGAGCGAGACAGAAAGAGAAAGAAACAGAGAGAAAGGAAGATATAGAAAGCTATAGAAACAGGCATAAAAAAGAAATAGAAAAACAGTGGGCAAAAAGGAAAGAAAGAAATAGAAACAAAGAGATACAAAAAGTGATACAAGAAACAGAAAGAAAGAGAAGAAAGAAATAAAAAATAGAGAGAAACAAGGAAGGCCACCCAGCTGCGCTCTTCCTTCAGGCTTGGCACCACTACTGTGAAGCTACCATAATTATTTTATTTTTTATTAAGGCGAAATGCCTATGTCACTATGACGTCACCTATCGTGACGTCACACGTTGACGCCATCACATAAATTGGCTAGTAGCATAGCGCGGGAAGACACAAGGACAAAGAAGCAGTACGAGACGAACACAAGCGCTAACTTTCAACAACGAAAATTTTATTTTCAGGATCGGTCATATATACACACGTGAAATCACGCGACAGTAGTGGGATATTTTCGTTTACAACTGATAGCACATGGAAAAGGGCGTTCAATCTTATCCGTCATACAGCAGTTTATACATGGCAACCAACCTTAACCACCGGGCATGCGTAAATATTCAATTTCTTTGGTGGATAATGACAGTGACACCTTGCTGATACAGTGGTCGCCGGCAGAAAGGATGCGATCTGTCTCTATTATCAGTCTTACAGGCTCCGATTTACTTATTGAAAGAATGGCAGTATTCTCTAGTACCGGGTGGCATGCACACGTTTTGCAGTGAGGTGCTAAAAAACCGTCACCTGACACACCTTTCACCTTGTTTCGGTGTTCCCTCAACCAGTCGTTAATGCATCTTCCGGTCTGGCCTATCTAACAACTGCCGCAGGAGAGGGGAATGCGATAAACAACGCCAACAGCGCATGGGACAAACTGGTCCCTGTGTTTCTTATCACAGACCGACCGGGTAGTCATTACCGGATTAGTAGCTCTACATAGGGTGCTCAACTTGTTCGGAGCTGAAAAGACCACGTTTATGTTTTCTCGGCCTCCTATTTGCTTCAAACTGTGAGATAACTGATGTATGTAAGGTATTACAGCAGTTCTCTTGAGTTCACGCCCGTTACCTTCCCCGTTTGTCGGGGGGCATCCGTTCGAGCGTTCCTGCTTTAGCACCTTTTCCGCTACTGACACTAGCACATGTTTAGGATAGCCGGCGTCTTCCAGACGTGATGAAAACTTGCCTTCATTGGGTGAGGGCACGACTTTTTTTTAGGGCATTTTTGAAGCATATTTACGCATGCCCTGTAGTTAAGGTTGTTTGACATGTTTAAACTGCTGTCCTCAGGTATGACGGATAAGATTGAACGCCCTTTTTCATGTGCCATCAGTTGTAAACGAAAATATCTCACTACTGTCGCGTGATTTCATGTGTGTATATATGACCGATCCTGAAAATAAAATTTTCGTTGTTGAAAGTTAGCGCTTGTGTTCGTCTCGTACTTCTTCTTTGTCCTTGTGCCTTCCCGCGCTATGCTACTAGCCAGTCTACGATGAACCAACAAGCCCATAATTGGTAGCCTTGTCGCCATCACATAGCATCGTCGCCTGGTCCGGCGTGGTACGATAACGGATGGAGTGCAAAACTAGGTGAGGTGCAGAAAGCTTGCAATGCTTCCGATCCTGTAGGCTGCGCGAAACCACGTTAGGTGCAGAAAGCTTTCGGAGGGGGGCGGGGGAGGATCAGTATAGTAAAACCTCGGTGATACGATCACGGCTCGTACGAATTTCGGGGTGATACGAATTTTTCTGTGGTTCCGGACAAGGCCCATTAATCTGCACTGTATTGGAGTACGGTTGTTTCGAACCGATTTTCACCTCGTGACGTTTGATACGAACGCACGCTAGCGCACAGGTACGAAGAGGTGCTGCCCGCGCTGTCGTAAAAGACGCGGCAGTCACGCGCGGGCATGCGCGCTCCGCGATCATCATCGGTGCTTCGTTGCCTCTGAGATTGTGCGCGCGAATCTTGAAGACATTTATGAGCCTTCGCGTTTAGATTACAAATGGCGTTGACGTCGTGTTTATTTTCTTTTTTTTTCTTTTTTGCTCAACGCGTCGACGCGTGCTGCTGTGCTCGATGCAGCAGCGTCTTTGTACTGTGTTAACGCGTGCCTACCACGTCGATGCAAGCCATATGTCCTCGCACTCATACTTTCTATGAAACAAGACTGAAACTTGGGCTGCGGGTCCATCGTGAAGTCCCATGAAAGGTGGACGAAGACAGCAAGAGACGAAGCGGACGATCTTGGCGAAGGAGCTTGGCCTCGCAACGTACGCGCACACCTGCCAAATCTCCGATTTGTACGGGAGACTCGCGAATTTTGAGCAAACCTCCCAATGGTGCGAGCACTGCCGTAAATCTCCTTAAAAGCACCCCAACACTACCACTATAAGAAAATAACAGGAACAAATGACAGCGACTTTAAAATGTTCTGGCCTTCATCTATCGCGTGCAAAGCGCTTCTTAAGTCACCTTTGCCGCAGTAGTTTTATGTCATGCAAAAAAGCGCACTTTAGATTAGGAAGGGGTTACAAGCGGTCAGGGGTCGCAAGACACGTGGTTCATAAATTACACACGCGCGCACGCGTCGTATATTTACGGCTACAAGTATAATAGTTGACGTCTAGAAACTTTACTGGCAATCATTCAGACCTGTTCATGATGTCGATGCGGCCCTGAGAAACACTACATCAAAACATTGCCAGCTTTCTTTTGTCGCATACTAATTTTCCATGTTTTCTGGTGATACGGATTTCGGATGATACGAATATTTTTTTAACCCCGCGAGATTCGTATCGCCGAGGTTTTACTTATACCGAATTAGAAGAAAAAGATGGCTTTCGCCGTCGAGTCATCTTAAAGGAATGCATAAGGGACCCTGTGAGTTTTTTTTTATATTTTACCCTCACTGTACACAGTATATTACAGAGGGGAGGGGCTATCATACATGAATATATCAGTCTAATAATGGCAAAAAAAAATTGGGGCAGCTACGCACTAGTGAGGCGAAGACTGAGGAAGCAGCGGAGCTGGTAGTGTTGCCCTCCTCCTTCCCTCCTCACCACCACTTCCCTTTCCCACCCTTTGCTATGCTATGCTATACAAGACTATACTATAATTTACCCTCCCCTCCTCCTTTCCCACCTCACCCTCACTTCCCATTCCTACCCCTTGCTATGATATACTATACAATACTATACTATCCTTTGCCCTCTCTACTCCTCATTTCCCTCCTCACCTTCACTTCCCTTTCCCACCCCTTGCTATGCTATACTGTACAAGACTATACTATATATCATTTGCCCTCTCACCTCCTCCTTTCCCTTCTCCTCACCGTCACTTCCCATTCCCACCCCTTGCCATACTATGCTATACATAGCTATTTTTGCTCTCTCTTTTTTTCTATCTCTTTTTTTGTCTGTATTTATTTCTATCTCTTTCTCTCGCTGTCTATTTCTTTCTCTTTCTTTCTTTCTTTCTTTCTTTCTTTCTTTCTTTCTTTCTTTCTTTCTTTCTTTCTTTCTTTCTTTCTTTCTTTCTTTCTTTCTTTTCTCTCTCTCTCTCCCTCTATTTCTCTGTTTTTCTCTCTTTGTACTCGTTCTCTCGCCTTCTATCGTTTCCTCTCTTTCTTCCCTTTCTTTATCCATATTTCTCTCTTAAACTGTCTTTCTACCTCTTTCTCTCTCTGTGTGTGCTCGTTCTCTCGTCTATCAGAGTTATTGCATCCCGCGCCAGACAAACCGGCGCACGTGTTCTGGGAGCGAAGCAGAAGATAAAAAAAAAGACGACGAATATGAAGATGATGACGAACAGAGCGCGTGCCGGTTCATGATGATGATAGTTTTAAGGTCACGCCACGTGGCATAACGAAAAGCCTAACAGCACCGCTGTAAAAAAAAAAGTGAGAACGTAACATGGCTTACGTATTATAGCAGCAATACATAAGCAAATAAGCACATTCATAGAATAATATACAGGGTGTTTTTTTTTAGACAATACAGATCTTTTATAAAAATTCTGTGACAGTAAGGCTCTTGTCGTTTCCGCGCACGGACTCTACGTCGAGGCGGAAACACTTTGCTGCAGCTGTAATGACACTGTCGCCACTGATTAACAAAAACTCGTTAATTAAGAAAAAGATTGGCTATAAGCGGCACTTTCGAAGTATAAAAGATTTGGATAACGCCTTGTTCATGAGTTTATGCCAGAATAAACTCTCCCCGTCTTGGAAACTGCTTCAGCCTCTTCAAACAGATCGTCATAAAACGTACAGACGCTAGGGGTGTGCGAATAGGGAATTTCGGAACCGAATCGAATACGAATCGAATAGTGATGACAGCGAATTGAATACGAATACTAATCGAATACACTTCGATTAGTTTTCGAATATTTTTCGAATAGTAAGGCAACCGTTTTCAAAACAATCCTAGAATTCCACATTTTACTTGAAACAAAGATTCACAAACTTTCACCAAAGAATACCCAAATTGTGAAAACTTAGGTAAGCTCGTATACAGCAGAGCCAGAGCCTTCGAAATATTTTGTAACTGTTGGTTGAAATACATCAGTGTCTACAGTAATCAAGTTGGTACTTTGTCGCCAGCTTTTAAATAAAATTGAGACATACAATCTATACAGTATTGAACCGAAGACCACGCATACAGCTAATTATGTAATGAAACAGATAAACCTGTCGTCACAACATGGATTTTGGCACCAAGAGCATATAAACGTCAGTGTTGAAAGCTGTATCTGCAAGAACGATCTACGCAAACACAACACTTTCGTTCGTTGTTATTCATGAAGCTGAATGCAGCCGTAGTCCCCACCTTCAGTTATGACAAGATGAAGACAGCAACTAATTAATGCTAAGCAGCTGCAACAAAACAAAAACTAAGTAAGAGTAGAGTTTTCAGAAAAACCGCCTTCATCCGGCAATCATTAAGTGTCGTAAAAGCTTGGACTGCATGCATGTTTGTAATTTAGTGACTAAAAGAAGAACAATGACTTTTAGCTGTTCCAAGTTTTCGTTGCTTTAAGGTTGTGCAGTCGGTGCTGATTGTTCGAAGACTATTCGAAAAATATTCGGTATTTCGAATATGTGCTATTCGATTCGAGTATCGAATCGCGTAGTATAATGTTCGATTCGAAGTTTTCGAATATTCGCACACCCCTAACAGATGCATCTGTGTCTGTCAAAAATTTTGTTCCTGAGCAAAATGCTGATGAGGAGCTAAACTTAGTCATTTACTTAACAGAAATTTCTCCTCTGAAGATGGCGGTGAAGAGAAACTTTCATTGTCGGACGTTCTACGCCAGGCGCAAAAAGGCGGAGATCGGGCGGAGATCGTGGGTGCCGTCTCCAGGACACTCAGTTTCTGCGCGTACCCAGTCTTCCTTCAATGCCTGCCTCGCGTTTTATGTGCATTAGGGCTGAAGAAACTGTTGCATGCGAAAACCCGACTCGAGTGTGCATCTAGAAGAACTTTTTCCCATAATTGCATTCGCCAGGAACAATACTACGATAGTACAAACACGCATATGTACGAATTTGCACTTTGAAGCAACTCTTCGTCTTTTTTTCTGTCAATTTGATGTTTCGTGAACACGAGAGAACATATTTAAGACCTAAAATTCATCACAATGGCAACTATATCTACATACTCGCTCATTTAAGTGGTTGCGCGTGAACAGCTTGGTGGCTTTGTAACTCCGATCTGACAAAAATAATGCGACATGTTTTACAGGTTAAGTTATAGCACGCACTGAGCTTTAATTCTGGGGAGTTTAAAGAAAATCGACGCTGGCTTTTTTTTAATTGCATTTCAAAATATTGCTCTTTTAGAGACATGCCCTCACTTAAGCAGTTTTGGTTTACGTTTACCATCATTCTCGGCAATCATATTTAGCACAATTGTTAAACTAATGTGTGGCAACAGTCTGAGAAATTTTGGAAATTCTGAGTATTATAGACGCGAAGCGAGAAAATCTGAAACTAGAGCATTTTTTAGCAATGTGCCGTATTTGCGTTTTTTTTTTCATAAAATATACGGGCAGCAATACCGCAAGGTAACAAATGTGGTAAACATATGTTACTCGTAGTATGCCAAGAAAAATTTTGAGACTCACAGCTACAATAGTTATTTTGTAGGACCTCGTCAAAATCCGATTTTCGCACAATTCGCAAAAAGCGGTTTTGCTGAGTGGAGACTTGCGAATTCTTTTGACTAAGGCAAAATTTTTTTTCGTAAAACTAAAAATGGTTTCGTGGCTCTGTGGACTGGAGCAGCAAAATATACTTTTTTCAGAGAAATTAAAGGGGATCCGCGGACGTGCATCGACGTTCTTCTCTGAGCACACCCTGTAGAAGAATTGATAACTGGTATAGTTGGTCACTGTTCTTGAACAACTTGAAAACAGCGCCAGAACGACACGGACAGAAGAAGATAGCAGGACACACCACAGCGCTGAACTCGCAACTAAATTTTATTTGAAAATACAAGCACACCTAAATACTGACAACTGTCACCCATGTGACCACTTCCCACATGACGTCAGAAAGCACTATTCTGAATCCTAAAAAACCAACAAAAAGCATAAAAAAATTCGAATCACTTCCACGTGAACAGCCGCAAAGAAGACTGCTGCGGTCCTGAACGTTCCAAGAAACAGTATTCCCTATCATGCAAGGCAATGGAGGGGAGCTCACCGCTCACCCCTCTTTCTAATTTTAAATGCCTCAGTCATTTATTTTTTCGGTGGTCTGATTCTGGTGAACTGATAGCACCCCAGTTTCATAAAATATAGGCACGCAGACACAATGCGAAATGTGTTGTGCCACATGCGAGCGAGAATTTTCTTGCAAAGAACAGTTTTGTGCTCTAGCAATCCAATATTAATGCATCGACCCGTCTAACCTACGTACATACACAAGGCCACATGAAAAAGGCAGTAGGTAGACAACTGCTGTTTTTTGCACGGCCCGAAAGGGGACACATGCTTTATCTCACACCCTTCTTTGACAACCCGCGACACGTGTTTTAGCTTTCTCTACCATGCCACAAATTGTGCGCAACCTATAAGGTGTCGAAAAAACGACCTTGACACCGAAACGATTTGCAACATTCTTCAAACCACGCGATATTTTGTGCACATATGGAATCACAGCTCCTTAACGGGCTGTACTTGATGAGGCGGCAGAATTTGTGCCCTCTTAATCAAATTCTGAACCGTTTATTGGATGACGTCATCCGGAAAACTGGCATGTCTTAGCCTCACCATTTTATCAGAATAGCTGGAGCTCATCTTATCAGACAAGGAGTTAAGCAGGGTGGAATACTGGGTGAGTTTGCGCAGATTCATCGTGGCTAACAGCGCGATTAACACAGACGAAGACGAGAAGTGGGCACGGCACAGCGCAGGACTTAAAGAGCGCGGAACGTAAACAAGGCAATGCCGTTCTGTATGACTTTTTAGTGTCCTGAATGAAAGTTAAGAAGTGGTTTCTCTGACCGGTGGCTATATACTTCAATCAAATGTGGTCACGCTTTACCTCTAAACGAATATCTAGGAACTGCAACTGGTTGTCTTCTGGTAGCTAATGAGTAAATCCTAACCCTAATGCACAAGTCTTGAAAACCTTAATGATGTCTTCCACGTTTTGTTGAATATTAGAGGGCTGAACAAAAGTAAGAAAATCATCAACATACCTAATTACTTTAAAGGCCAAACCTTTAAAGGGTCCCTAAACCACCTACGATAACTTTTTAACATTTCAAGTAAACGCGCGCATCGAACTCAGAATGCCGTGATGGTCAACAAAGCCAAACGCGGTAGCGCTACGAGCTAGCCTCGGGTGCCCCACAAGTTCCAAGAAACAATCGTTTCTCCTCTCCGGGCCTTTCGGCAGTGTTCAGCCCCTCAGTGTTCGCCGTGACGTCAACATTTTCGTCTTCTCGTCATCCACAATATCTACTTGTCCGCTAGCAGGCACAGTCGCGTTCAGTATGACTTGCGACGCGGGAGCGCGTGGCCTCACGAACTCAAAGACTGCGCATGACTTCAACTTGCCCTTGTTTCGTGAAATAAACGCCGTTCTCGCGCTTGGGGGTGATCCCCATTACAGAAAATATCATTTGTTTTTGGAAATCAGGTGACGTTTAAGCCATGCGCAATCTTTGATCTCGTGAGACCACGCGAGACCTTGCAACAAGGGAGTGCAAGTCATCTTGAGCGCGACTGTACGTGCTGTCGGCGCTCTTCCCCTTCGCCTGGTGAGGAGGAGCACTCGACCAGGAGGAGAGACGAGCCGACTTAGCGTAGGAAAGAGCGAAACGAGCGAGGCCCTCTTGTGGATCATCAAACGCGTGTAACTCCTCTATTAGGGCACCGTTTCGAAAAATTCACGGCTATGTGTTCGTTGTAGACTCGTGCGCAACTGCAACGCCTCAACCAAAGTTCGACCTCTGGGTCGTTTAGGGGCCCTTTAAGACTGTATACTTTGAATATGGTTATCAATTCTTCCTAGGAAAATGTTGCTGCGCACAAGTTATTGGATTTTTTAATGCGTGTTGTTGGATTTTAGGATTCAGAAAAGTGCCTTCTGAGGTCATGTGTGAAGTAGTCACATGGGTGACACGTTGTCAATATTTAAGTGTGCTCGTATTTTCAAATAATATTTAGTTGCAAGTTCAGCGCTGTGGTGCATCCTTCTATCTTCTTTTGTCCGTGTCCTTTCTGTGCTGTTTTAAAAATGTTCACTATTGTGCTTCGCTTCTTCACTTTGGAGGCGCTTCAGATTTGAAGAGTTCGTTTTACAGGAAGTGCGCTATACTAAACTGTCAATTAGTTCAAATATGATCTTTGAAAGATAAATCTCAAGGAGGGGAGGGGAAGGGGGGGAAGGTGGAGGGGGACACTTGCAAGGGGTGCCCTCCCCAGCCTCACTACAAGAAGGGCCACCCCCCCCCCTCCTTCCTTTGATTTACGCCAGTGTCGCAGTTAGGTCTGATCGTCTGACTGTCAAGTAAACAGTTAGCTTTGATAATTACTTGCCTGTTTGCTACTTCGACTCAATGTAAATGGTATGCCATCGTGGTAAGAACAATACCGATACAATTGTTTAGTTATTCACCTTGCAGGCTTGCAAAAGCACGCACTAACATACACAAAGCATGGTTAAATCCCCCCCTACCCTCCCTCCCCCCCCCCCCCCCGAAAAACATTTCTGGCTACGCTACTGCCGCGGTAGTATACAGTGGTTACGGTGCTGAGCTGCTGACCCGAATGTCGCGGGTTCGATATCCTGGCCGCTGCGGTCGCATTTCTATGGAGGCGAATTGCAAAAGGCAGGACTGAAAGTCAGGGGGGCCGCCCGGCGGGGGGGGGGGGGGGGCGGCCCCCCCCTTCACCCATTTGACAAGCTCTGAAGTTGAGTTTTTTTTTACAGCGAAAGCTGTTATGACATCACAAGGGCCGTTTTTGGCGCCGGAGTTGTCCGCCGCCGCCGCCGTCGGTGTCCATAACCACAATCGCGCGAAATAAGAAAAAAAAAACCGAATAAAGAGAACATATCCACGATGGCACGAGGTTCGAACCTGGGTCCTCTGCGCGGAACCCAGTATTCTACCCCAGAGCTATGCCCGTGCTTGTGACAACCAGGCGTCACACAATGCGAATTACGCACCGAGTGGGTTGTTGAATGCTTCCAACCCATTACAAGGGGCTCTGCCTTAATTCTTCATCATCATCAGCCACAGCATCAACAAAGTGCACATAATGCCTCACAGGTATTTAGCGGGTACCACGGTTCTCCGCAGAATGACGGAAAATGGCATAGTGGCTGCTTCCCTACTTCAAAAAGTTGTGATGATTTATAGCGTAGTGGGTTCCTCGCCAGTGCATTCCTATTATTTGCCAAGGAAGCCCATAAGACCCCCATGATCCATTTCCTCAGGGTCTCAGTAAAGTTCTTTCCCTCTCTCTCTCTCTTTCTCACCGAATCTCACGTTAATGTATATTATAAAGCGTGGTGGGACAGTGAAATAACGACCGGGCGTCACACAATGCGAATTACGTAACTAGTGGGTCGTTTAAAGCTTCCAACCCATTACAAAGGGTTCAGCCATAATTCTTCATCCTCATCAACCATCGCATCAACAAAGTGCACATAATAGCTTACAGATGGCACATCGCTTCTCCGCAGAATGACGAATAATGTCGTGGTGGGTGCTTCCAAACTTCACAAAAACTGATTTATGGCGTAGTGGGCACCTTTCTAGTGTACTTGTATTAGTAGCCCCAAGAGAGTTCTGTTCTGTTCTGTTCTGTTCTGTTCTAACTGTTTTGCTGTGGAGAGGTTGAGGTCCATATTGCCTCGGCTACTCCATATCACGAAGTTATGCAGCGAAAAAGAAAAAAAGAATAATACTGAACGGTACCTAAACATGAACAATCCGAAAAAAAAATATCATGCCAATACACAGTTTGCTTGCAGCAGTTCACACTGTCATAAACTGTTCACCCGCACACCTTCCTTTTCTACTAACAGTATATGCACTAACACATTTCATATAAATCAATCCCTGGCTGTCTATCACAGGCGCTTATCCAGTCCGGTCTCCACTAAAAAATCTGTCAGGAAGATGTTCGCCTTTTTCTGAAGATGCATCTCAGGCCATGGTCCAAGTAATTTCTTTAATGTGAGGGGCCGTCTGTCCAAACTTGCTAATTTTTTCTTTAATTTTCTCTTTCATTCGCGTATTTAACGCACTCCAAAAGAATATGGCGAACATTTTCTTCTGCTTGACCACAATGGCATTCCGGGGAGTTGGATCGATGTATCTTGTGCAGGAAGCTGTTTGTGTAGGCTACTTCCAATCGAAGTCTGTGGATTAAAGTCTCTAAGTGTCGTGGGAGATCTGTCGCTATGAAAAATTTTCTGTGTGGATCAACTTCATAAAGTACTGATTCCTTTGATTTAGGGCTATCAAACCACTTCTCCATCGAACAATGGTTAGCTCCTTGCGTTATAAAATGTCGAATATCCGCCCCAGACACAGGGATTGCGCAATCCCGTCCTTCGCTCAATGCTTTCTTCGCGAGGCTGTCAGCCTCCTCATTTCCCTTTATTCCAATGTGACTGGGTATCCATTGGAATACGATGTTGTGACCCTGCGCCAGGGGCGTAGCCACGTTAGGGCACACCCGGGCCCGTGCCCCCCCCCCCCCCCCCCCCCCCCCCGAAATTTTTTTTTGCCATAGCATACAGAGCAGAAAATGACACTCGACCACATCTGCCTGCTCGTCCCCACTACAGATCAAGGAGGTGCCCCCCCCGAAAAAATTTTCTGCCTACGCCCCTGCCCTGCGCTGAGGCATATTCCACCGTTTCTGCAATACACTGTGCTATTTCACCATTTTTGTAAAGTGATCTCGCATTTCTGATTAGCTGAAGGGCAGGTTTGCTATCCGTGCATATCACCCACTTTCGTGGCTCAGAATTCTCGCAGATAAGCTTAACTGCTTCAAAGATAGCCACCAATTCTGCTGTCGTCGATGAAGATTTGTGCGATAATTTGTACATTCTCTTTTCCTGTATTTCGGGTATAAGAACCGCACAGGCTGACGCTTCTTCACTGCATGATCCATCTGTATATATCTTCGCTTTGTCATTATGCGTTATATGAAAATGATGAAGTACCATCTGTGCGGCTACTAGAGGCGCCATGTCTGCTTTCTCCATCTATTTCATAGATAACGTTGAGAAGCGGCAGCGTCCAAGGTGGTTTTGAAGGTTTCCATCGTTTAAATCAAGAGAGTGGATAACGGGCTCTAGATATTCCGCTCTTCCAGCTTTCGCTGTGACTGTGCTGCGCTTTCCGCGCCGGCCTGGAGTTTTTTTTTTTTTTTTTTTTTTTCCAGCAGGTGCTTTGTGCAGAGGAATTATAGCTCTCCAATTTTTTAAATAATGATTTAATCGCAATTATTCGGTTGGTGGGGCATCTGCAAAAAAACAACAAAAAACAAAGAAATAAGGAAACAGGCGTCATCGTACTGCTGAATGCACACGGTCGTCTGCACAACTAGTATGCACATAACGAAAGAAATAACGCACATTGCATACAATTTTTCTCGTGCATACTATAGTTCTGCAGACGGCCCTGCAGCACAACGTGCCAACCATACCGTTATCTGCTGTCCGGCGTACATACTTCCCGTTGGGCCTGCCAAGTGAGCTCACAATATAAAGGGAATTCAATGTTTGTAGCCTTGACATCAAGGCGACAAGACTTTTGGGCGCTCACGAGCCACTGACATACATCTCGCATCTTGACGCCTCCTGTGACGAGTGTCAGGTGCAAGGGCGTCCAGGCGCATTGCGGCGAAGCGGCAACAGAAAGAAAGGCAGGGTGCGTTC